>NW_028270143.1:52956080-53264769 GCF_037043375.1 Chiloscyllium plagiosum
AAGAAATGTTGTATTTGAGGATATAATAACAGCTTCTATGGTTAGAAGTAAGGAATGTGCTGATGGTGTATCTTGGTGGCCAGCAAGTAATAGCATTGAGCCTGGAGTGGGATGAAAACAAGAAGAAATATAATTGCACCTGAATCCACTTATTCTACTCAAGACTGATTACAACAATGTGTAAAGGCAAAGGATTTCATGGAGCAAATGCAACAGTCCTATCTTCTGTTTGTTTCTAATTTCCAATCTGCTAAGGAATGGAAAAAGTTATGAACCACTTGGAACCACTGAGTCAAATGGAACACGACAGACAATGCAATATAGGCAGAAGTGGGTACTGCAGATGCTGTACATCAGAGTCAAGATTAGAGTGGTGCTGGAAAAGCACAGCAGGTCAGGCAGCATCCGAGGAGCAGAATGATCGACATTTCGGGCAAAAGCCCTTCATCAGGAATGAAGCTGGGAGTCTCGGGAGTGGAGAGATAAATGGGAGTGGGGTGGGGTTGGGGAGATGGTAGTTGAGAGTGCAGTAGGTGGATGGAGGTGGAGGTGAAGATGATAGGTCGGAGATGAGGGTGGAGCAGATATCTGGGAAAGAAGATTGACAGGTGGGGCAGGTCATGTGGATGATGCGGAGCTGGAAGGTTAGAACTGGAGTAAAAGTGGGGGGAGGGGAAATGAGGAAACTGGTGAAGTCCACATTGATGGCATGGGGTTGAAGGGTCCCGAGGCAGAAGATGAGGCGTTTTTCCTCCAGGCGTCGGGTGGTGAGGGAGTGGTGGTGGAGGAGGCCCAGGACCTGCAAACCTGCATGTCCTTGGCAGAGTGGGAGGGGGAAGTTGAAATGTTCGGCCATGGGGCGGTGCGGTTGATTGGTGCAGGTGTCCAGGAGAAGTTCTCTGAAGCGCTCTGCGAGAGGGCGTCCGGTCTCCCCATTGTAGAGGAGACCGCATTAGGAGCAAAGGATACCATCAATGATGTGTGGAAGTTTGTGGGTTTGGAAGGCTTCTTTGGGGCCTTGGACAGAGATGAAGGGGAAGTGTGGGCACAGGTTTTACAATTCATGTGGTACGGGAAGGTGTCGGGAGGGGAGAGTAGGTTGTTGGGGGGGACGTGGGCTTGACCAGGTAGTCGCGGAGGAACGGTCTTCGCAGAAAGTGGATAGGAAATATATCCCTGGTAGTGGGGTCCGTTTGGAGGTAGTGGAAACATCGGCAAATGATGTGATTTATGCGGAGGTTGGTGAGGTGGAACCAAAAGAGAAAATGCTGGAAAATCTCAGCAGGTCTGGCAGCATCTGTAAGGAGAGAAAAGAGCTGACGTTTTGAGTCTAACTGACCCTTTGGCAACCCCATGGCATCAATGTGGACTTCATCAGTTTCCTCATTTCCCCTCCCCCCACTTTACCCCAGTTCAAACCTTCCAGCTCAGCATCATCCACATGACCTGCCCCACCTGTCAATCTTCTTTCCCAGATATCTGCTCCACCCTCATCTCCGACCTATCACCTTCACCTCTATCTCGATCCACCTACTGCACTCTCAGCTATCTTCTCCCCAGCCGCAGCTCCACCCCTCCCTCCCATTTATCTCTCCACCCCGGAGGCTCCCAGTCTCATTCCTGATGAAAGACCATGCAATACAGTCTGTCATTGCATCTGTCCTCTAGTATGTTTATCACATTTTATGCATGGTAGGTGTGTAAGTAGTTTGCTTTAACTGTTGAAATATGAGAAGGCCGAAAATTAACTCTGTTCTTTACTTTTTTTTGTCTAGATCTGCAAAGTAGCTTGCATATCTGCTCTGAATCTCCAGGAACATATTAGGGGCTATCAGCACAGAAAGGTAAGATTAGTTATAGTGATCCAATCCCATGTACTCAATAATATGTATCTGACTCCTTTGAAAAGAAAGTAGTTTTAAACTGTGTGGACTGAGTGAAAAGAAAACAGGTTTTATTGCATATGCACACATTTCATGGACTCGATTGTAATCTGGAATTCATTATTCCCCATCCAGGTCAAATTGCTGGAAACTTTCCTGGCAGTAAAGTTTAAAACAGATATTCATGTATAACATTCAAGTTAGAGTGCATAATAAAGTTTAATATTGACAATTTCTCAATGGAGTGTAAAATTACAAGACATATTTGAGGTTCAGTTGTTTACTTTTCCTCTAGCATCTTGGATGTTAATGCAGTATCCCAACTTGCAATCTAACTTTTAGTTGGTTACAGAAGATCCTGTTGTAATAGCTGTGTTGCACAATTATGAAATGATAAATATGCTTCCAATGCAGTCATTCTGTGTTGCCAATCAGTGAAGGAAAAGTAAACAATTGAACCCCAAATATGTCTTGTAATTTTACACTCCATTGAGAACTATGGTCCCTGTTGACATAAGTCATTGATGATTGCAAATGACATCTATTCATTTCTCTTTTGTATCTTCCCCATTGCATAATTTCCAGTATCTATTTCCAAAGCAGTTATCATTAATAATGATTACATTCAATCATTTAAATAACTTGCATATTGGTTTGTGCAAAAATGATTTGGATTCAGTTGATTTACGAAGTGTGGGTGTGGGTGTGGGGGGGGGGGGAGTGGCAGAAGGCAAGTTTCATACAAGGTGGATTGAATGTAGTTTATCAGAGTGGTATGGGAGAAAATTAGGCTGAGGGGGCTAAAAGCTCTACTCCAGATCTGTCCGAAGTCAGAGGAAAAAAAAGTGTAGGGCCTATGTTAACTAGACCTGTATCTAACTTTGTTTCTGCCCGTGCTCAGGGGACAGAGGCGCAGATGGCTCTGAATCCCCCCTTTGAGGTTCCAGTCCCTACTGGTGACTGTAAGAAAGTGAGGACTGCAGATGCTGGAGTTCAGAGCTGAAAATATGTTGCTGGAAAAGCGCAGCAGGTCAGGCAGCATCCAAGGAGCAGGAGAATCGACGTTTCGGGCATGAGCCCTTCTTCAGGAATGAGGAAAGTGTGTCCAGCAGGCTAAGATAAAAGGTAGGGAGGAGGGACTTGGGGGAGGGGCATTGGAAATGCGATAGGTGGAAGGAGGTCAAGGTGAGGGTGATAGGCCGGAGTAGGGGTGGGGGCGGAGAGGTCAGGAAGAAGATTGCAGGTTAGGAAGGCAGTGCTGAGTTTGAGGGATTTGACTGAGTCAAGGTGGGGGGTGGGGAAATGAGGAAACTGGAGAAATCTGAATTCATCCCTTGTGGTTGGAGGGTTCCTAGGCAAAGGAAGTCCTTGGACTCCTCCATCGCCAGACCATAGCAGCACAACCCTCCCCCCTTACTTCCCTCCAAGGCCCCAAGGGATCCTTCCATATCCACCACAAATTCACCTGCACCTCCACACACATCATTTATTGCATCCGCTGCACCCGATGTGGCCTCCTCTATATTGGGGAGACAGGCCGCCTACTTGCGGAACGTTTCAGAGAACTCCTCTGGGACACCCGGACAACCAACCCAACCACCCCGTGGCTCAACACTTCAACTCCCCCTCCCACTCCACCAAGGACATGCAGGTCCTTGGACTCCTCCATCGCCAGACCATAGCAACACGACGGTTGGAGCAAGAACGCCTCATCTTCCGCCTTGGAACCCTCCAACCACAAGGAATGAATTCAGATTTCTCCAGTTTCCTCATTTCCCCTCCCCCACCTTGTCTCAGTCAAATCCCTCAAACTCAGCACCGCCTTCCTAACCTGCAATCTTCTTCCTGACCTCTCCGCGCCCACCCCCACTCCGGCCTATCACCCTCACCTTGACCTCCTTCCACCTATTGCATTTCCAATGCCCCTCCCCCAAGTCCCTCGTCCCTATCTTTTATCTTAGCCTGCTAGACACACTTTCCTCATTCCTGAAGAAGGGCTCATCCCCGAAACGTCGATTCTCCTGCTCTTTGGATGCTGCCTGACCTGCTGCGCTTTTCCAGCAACACATTTTCAGCACTACTGGTGACTGTAGCCAATTTAATATTTTCAAGGTGACTTGTAAGTTTCCCAATCTCAGTCTTTCGACCGTCTTGTCTGGGCCAAATCAATTTCCCTTTTGCACGGTCGATTAGAACATTAGATTCTCTCATGAGATCATTGCCCATTATGGTGCCCTCGTTATTTTGGCATACTTAGAATTTCATGCGGATATATATATAGTTTATTTCTACGAGGGTAGTTTTGCTTAGGTAAGCTGGTGTTTTATCCCGCCCTACTCCAGTTAAGTGAATCATTTTATTTGCGTGGGGTAAGGTAAGTTTGTGATGGATATAGCTGCTCCTGTGTCTACTAGCATTTCACATTTCCTCCCTCCTATTACTGTGGGTACGTAAATTCTCCCCTCTCTCTCACCCTCATGAATGGGGGCAGCTGATTGTCAACTCTGCTGACCTCGGGATCCCCGCAGTTCCACGGTGTTCCGAGTGGTGTTTGGGGGTACCCCATGCTTT
The DNA here is from genome assembly GCF_037043375.1 of Chiloscyllium plagiosum. Lineage (NCBI taxonomy): Eukaryota > Metazoa > Chordata > Chondrichthyes > Orectolobiformes > Hemiscylliidae > Chiloscyllium > Chiloscyllium plagiosum. The sequence goes on from NW_028270143.1 coordinate 52,960,535, forward strand.
TCCCAGCACATTGCTTCTATATGTCCTGTTCTTTTGCAGTGCTGAAGTATTTTACATAGTTCCCTGCTCATAGGCCCCTACATTCTCCAGCAAAGTGTCCCTGTCGGCCTCAGTTGTGGCAGGATAGTTTTATTCTACTCTCGCCTCCATTCCGGTCGGCTGCTTTATCAAGTCTTGCTTTTGTCGCAGGAGCTTCTGCCTCCTGCATCTCTCTAGCCCACTCAACTAGGTCATCATAATCCTGGGACATTGTTACTCCAATTTCAGGATGGCTTGGTGTGTGCTAGAGAGCCCATCTTTAAAAGCTTGTATGAACGCCCAGTCTCTCCCCGATCTGGGTTTGTTTGACTTGATCATTTCTGATAGACCCTAAATAATCATTCCCCATACTAGATGTTCCTTCCCCGTTAAGTTACTAAGTGGTTATAATCTTGCTGCAGTTCATGGGAGCATTTCCTAGCAACCTCTGGATCTCTTCTTTAAAATTGTTGAAGAGGGCTTGCTGAGCTTCTATCTCAGCTGGAAGTGCAACAGCATGTGTCCACTGTCCTCCACTAAAGTCTCAGGCTGCCGTGGCATTGGACCTGTCTCCACCTGTCCACTGGACAATCTGCCCACACCAGCTGGTGTATGGTCTCAGATGTAGTTGGTGCCTGACCCACAAACTATCCAGCTCTTCCCAGAACCTGATGTTTGTGCTCCGGGACAGTAATTTGCCTAGGGAGGCCATAATCTGCTGCCTCTCCCCTGGGTTGAAGGGTTTATAATTCCCTTTGGGCTATAAGTCTGTTCCTCCTCTGGTAATGGACACGAAGTTATACTTGTGCACAGTCCCTCCAACAAATGGAGCAGTTTTTCCCAACTGGACAGTTTCATAGCGGGGAGAGAGTCAATCTCCTTTTCCTCTTTTACTTTTTCTAATCTGTATTCTAGCTCCTTTATTCTGTCCTCCAGCACCTCAATTCATTCTTGGCCTTTTCTCCACCTGCTAGTGAAGGTACCTAGTTCAATTAGGCCTGCTAATTGGTACACTAACATTACCCTTATCTTTTTAGTTTTATTTTGTTTCTGTTTACTCCCCCACATTTTTTGTTGTGCTAATGTCTGGGATGGATCCCAACCACTTTTCTTCTTTTGCTCTGTCAGCCCTTGTCTGCCTTGTATTTTTGAATAAGGGAACCTGCAGTTTACTCCTTAAAACTTTGATCTGCCATTTAACAGATTGTGTACCTCCCGAGAATACCACCAGTAAAGTGTTCCTAACCGGTGGGGACTTCTCTACCCCTGGCCAATAATACTGTCCCCGCACCGTCCATATGCCGGTAGCAGCCTCCTAGCAAGGTGTGCTCTCTACCGGTGGGACGTCTCTACCCTCCCAGCTACCACTCCTAGTCAGTACCTATTGGTTGGCTGGGAATGCTGGCTCAATTGGGTGTGCTCTCTACCAGGACTCCTCTACGCTCCCAGCCACCTGTACTGACTCAACACTTCCTGATAGGCCCAGAAACCTACCTCTAGCCTGGTGTGCCCTCTTCCAGTGGGACTCTTTACCCTTCCGGCCACTGCCATTATTGAAGTTCTATTGTTCTACTACGGGCTGACAGGGTATCACGGTTACTCACAGTGTCCATGCTTCCCACCTCGATAACGTGCGCTCCACTGAGGTTTGGCTCTTGCTCAGAGTGATGTGCTTCTCTTCCTCATCACATTTGAAATTACAGGTACATATTGCATTCACCTTTTAACTTAAACTCTAACTGGAGTCTGCATTGTTCGCCTCTACAGAGTCCAATGTTACCTGACTTTGCCACTTGTGCTTCACAACTCCTAGTGCCCCAGCGCCTCAATTCCCACTTCAAATCCCAGCCTTCACATGGGTGGGCTACCCCTCTTAACAACTAGTTTTGGGCTGGGTTTTTGAGATGAGCACTACCTTGTCCTCTGGCTGATTCAGCACAAACAGCATGTTTTTACAACAGTTAACAAAGTTAAACACTTACTCTCCACAGACATGTACTTAAAATTTTTAACTCAGTACTATACCAGATTAGACATTACAATCGATATACCTTTTAAACTGTGTCTTTGGCCTGGTCTGACTCTTCTGGTTTGCAGGTACATATTGGTTCTTACCCTGGCCCCTGATCATGGCCTTTGACCAAATCACCAGTAGTAGGAACCCTGTTCGCAGTGCCAATTGTTGTGAGGAAAATCACCAGCCTCTGAGACAGACTGGGAGAGACAGACACCTACAGCGCAGTGGTCAGCTGCGATTCTTCTCTCAACCCAGAGCATGTGTCAAGACACTTTTAACATTTTGTGATATAATAGGTCAGTGATGAGGTTATTGTCTCTGTAACATGATTTGTTTATTGTAAACATTGCAGAATCGTTGATGCAGTCATTGTCAGTTCCAACGCAGCCTTCATTAATTTCAGCGCAGTCGTTGTCAGTTTAAGCGCAGGCATTGTTGATTTCAATGTCTGCGTGGAAGTCCATTGCTGTAGTAATGGGCGCTAATCGCTCTTCGTGAAAGGGACGATTACTGCAGTTCTGGCTATTATCACATTGTATTGAGTCCATGTCAAACTGTTAGCATTTTTATCAAAGGTGTTGGCTGGACCCAGAAACTTCGGCAGACAATATACGCTACTCATGTGTATTCTCTCCCCAACCCACCTTGAAACTAATCAACTAGGTTGTGAGAGCATTGTGCTGGCATTCTGGTGGCCCTAGGCAGCGTCTTGTTTGTCCTCCTGTCTCTCTTCATATTTTGGTCCGGCGACCATCTTGTGTGTCAAGTGGCCAGCTGATGCTCAGTGGGCTTCTTGTGTGTCCATGTGCCTAGTGTCACCCTGTCCTGTGCCATCTCCCTCTTCGATGTTAATCAGATCTCTCCTAAATTGAGAAAACAGACCTAATTTGTTTCATCTGTACTCATTACTTAAACCCCGAAGTCCAGGTATCATTCTTGTAAACCTATGGTGTTCTTCCACCAAGCCCGTATTATCTTTTGTAGGGTGTGGTGCCCACATTAGCTCACAGTACTCCAAGTGAGGTAAAACTGAGGTTGTGTATAACTGCAGCATAATTTCTGCATCTTTTGTACTCCAGTCCTCCAGATATAAAGGCCATTAACCACCATGATTATTTTCTGTGCTGGATTGTGACATTTTAAAGATCTATACGCATGAACCCCTAAGTCTCTTCAGACATCCGCTGCTTTTAACTTCATACCATCATCAAAGTACCCTGATCTATCCTTTCTCAGTCCAAAATGAATAACCTTTCACTTGTTCATATTGAATTCTGTTTGTCACAGTTTTACTCATTCATCTAGTCTGTCAATATTTCTTTGTAACTTTGCTATCATTCACACTTTGCCTAACTGTGTCATCAGCAAATTTGGAGATATGACTTTCTATGCTGTCATCCAAGTCATTAGAAAATAATGTGAATATTTGAGGCCCTAACACAAGTCCATGTGGGACACCACTTGTCACATCCTGTCCATTTTAAGTATATATCCATTATCCCTACTTTTTCTTGTCTGTCATTCAACTAATTTCCCAGCCTTGTCAGTAATTTGCCCTCACTTCTGTGGGCTTCAACCTTAGTTAGCAGTTTCTTAAGTGGGACTTTATCAAATGCCTTCTCAAGTCCATTTAAACAACATCCATAGCCATTATCCTGTCCATACTTTAATCACCTTTTCAACAATTCAGTGAGGTTTCTCAGGCATGACCAATCTGTCATGAATCCATGCAACTCTTCCTGAGTAATTGAAAATGTAAGGTGTTCAGTTCAGTTACTGTTTCCTTGCTTATGGACTCCCAACAATTTCCCCACCATAGATGTTAGACAAAGTCATGAAAGGTTCTAAGGTGATTGTTCTTGCTCCTGGAAAGGGTGTAGTCCACCTTAGATTAGCCTGGAAGTGTAATATATCTCAGATATGACTGTAGCAACATGAGCGGTGTCTGCGATTAACAGGATGTTGCTGTCAAGCCAAAAAAACGGGTTGCCTTTCACACAAATGAACAATATGGTATATGCATTTCAGTGCTAGTGTGGTATCAGGTCTGTAAGATTGACCATACTCAAATAGCCTAAGCTAGCAAAAGCTGCAACACACTGCTTAACATTGCCTGTGATTCTACAATTGAGCAGCATATGCTGGATAATCCAGAATGTGAGAGAAATTATGCTGATAACCAAATTATGATTGTCAGTCGAGCTTGCGTATGTGTATTAATACACAGGGTCATGTGTTTTGTGGGCAGAAAAGAGGTACATGCACTGCTCAACTTTTCATAGATTTCATTCTTGGCACTGCCTTCAGCAATCAGTCAACGTGTTAGTTTTAAAATTTAAATCAAATTTGGCAGTTAACTGCCAGTCATCATTATTTGGCATTGTTGCTACCAATCGGTATTCTCCTCTCAACTAGTGTAGACTTGAATTTGTATTCTTGCAAATTGTCTTGAATGAATCCAAGATGACACACTTTGTCAAAGTTCTTCTTTCAGCAATACTCAAGTTCTTTACTGCCAAAGGAAGTAGATGTCTTGGAATGAATCACGTTAACTCAGTTGACTAGTGGTATGTGGAAATACAGAAGTGGATCTGGCAGGTAGATAATTACAGATAATTATTTGACAGATAGAACTAATGTTGTCCATCAAGGATCTGCATGGTACACTCGCTTTTTACTGTTTAGAAATTACCTTGAATGAAGAGCTATTTATCTAAGTTGTTGACGGCAGCAATGTGGGTGACACAACAAATAATGTTGATGGAAACTGAAAGGGGTACTGATGAAATGATAACTTGTGGCCAAGCTGTCCCAGTTGCAATTCTGCATGAAGAGGTGAGGTAATTTATTCAGGATCTAAGCTGCATAGATCAGTGTAAACTCAAAATGGTGACAAGCCAGCAATTTTGCCGGAACAGAGATTTAGGGATCCAAATACACCGGCATGTGATTTAGATGAAAAAGATGATTTAGAATGCTAATTAAATGTTTCTCTGATCTTGAGGAAACTGAACTACAGATGGATGGAAATTATGTTGGTTATATGAAACCTCTTCTTAAAACCTTTTGCCAGATAGGGATATTGTTGTCTCGGCCAGAATTCATCACTCATCCCTGATTGCCCTTGAGAAAATGGTGGTGAATCAGCTTCTTAAAAAGCTGCAGTCATGTAATGAAGGGATAACCTTAGTTCAGTTAGGGAAGGAGTTCTTGATTCTTGACTGTGAAGGAAGATCATGTACTTACAAATCAAGGTAATATGTGGTTTGAGGATGCAGCATGAGGGGAGTGTGACTTGCAAATGGTGTTGTTTCCACGCATCTGTTGCCCTTATCCTTACTGGTTAGAAGACATTGATTTGGAAGATGCTATAGTTTCTGCGGTATATATTGTATACCATGCCACTTAGAATCATGGGGGGTATGGATAAAGTCAGTGTTGGTGTCTTTTCACTAGGATGGGTGATTTCAAATCTAGGGGGCATATTTTTAAGGAGAGAAGGGAGAGATTTGAAAAAAGACGAGGGGCAAAATTTTTACACAAGGTGGTTAACATGCAGAATGAACTTCCTGTGGAATTGTTGTATGCAGGCACAGTTACAAAGTTTAAAAGACAATTCGATAAGAACATGACTAGAAAAGGTTTCGAGTATTATGGGCATAGAGCAGGCAAGTGGGACTCCTTTAGTTTAGGATTTTGTTTAGCTTGGCCTGCTTGGTTTAAAGGGTCTGTTTCCGCACTTTCTGACTCTTAAGTGGACTATTTTGCCTTAGATCATAAGCCTCTTGAGTGGGACTGGAGCTGAATCTATCCAGGCAAGTGTTCACATCCACATCACATCACTTTATAGTTTCTGGACAGGGTTTTCAAAATCAGGATGTGAGCTACTTGCCACATAATTAAGAGCCTCTCACCTGTTCTTGTTCCACAGCGTTTATATGACTGGTCCAGCTCAGTGTTTGGTCAATGGTAACGCCCTCAGCATGTGGATATTGTGAAATACAGCAAACGCCATTAACTGTCTCAATCTAATCTGGAAAACCACCTCAGGAAAAATGTATTTTCCTTAGCAGACGTGCAGTATAAGCTTACTTGCGTGATATATGTGTTCAAGTGGTTAAATACGGAACGTCTAATATTTTCTAATTAGCCTGTTCTGAGATATTATTACACACCTCTGAAGCAAGTGGGACTCAAGCCAGACCTTCTGTCTCCGAGATAGGGACAATACACCGTAAGAGTCCCAAACTTGAACTTGTACTGAGTTGATGTTCTCTTGTCTTGAAAGTTCAGGGTCATCTAATTAAAGCATTGACGATGGCTAAAGGTGTTAATTAGGTACATAATGTGAAACTATGTCTCTGGTGGAGTGTCCAGAACTCGAGAGCGCAACTTGAAAATTAGGAATTGACTGTTCATGAACGATTGTTGAAAGCATTTTTGAAAAAAAATCTTAAATCTGGAATGTTTTTACTCAAAAAAAAACTCTTGGAACTGGACCAATTGTTTATCCCGTTTTGATATATTCTGAGTTTTGTTGAACATGTTTAGTAAAGGTCAAAAAATTTAGATAGATAGGAGTTGTTAAAATGCAGATTAACTGTGGTCTGGACCGGGGCACTCCGCTCCTGATCCTGTTACAGCCTTGGTCCAGGCATAGATAAAATAGCTTAACTTCAGAGAGTGACTGTCCTTGACATCCAGGCATCATTTGATCAAATATGGTATCAAGGAACCTAAGCAAAACTGGAGTCAGTGGTAATCAGAAGGTAAGTTCTCCATTGGTTACTCGTACCTGGCACAAAAGATAATCCTTGTAGTTGTTGGAGGTCAACCATCTTAGCCCCAGAGCACAAGTGTAGGAATTCCTCAGGGTAGTGTCCTCGGTCCAACCATCTTAAACTGCTTCATCAGTTCCATCCATCATTCCAGCGTGATCACAACTATAAGATGTTCACCATCCTCCGATACTTAAGCAGTCCGTACTTATAAGCTGCAAGACCTCAGCAATATTCAGGCTTGAGTCGATCAGTGTCTAGGACTGTTCGGGCAATGACCATCTCCACCTGGAGAGAACCTAACTATCACCCCTTAACATTCTCATAGGACTAGACATTAAATGCTGGAAGGATTTTATTGATGACCAGAATGTCCACGACCAGCAGTCACAATCTAAGGATCAGGAGTAGGACCGTCTAAGATTGAGGCAAGGAGATATTTCTTCACCCAGAGAGTGGTAAGCCTGTGGTATTCCCTGCCACAGAAGTGGTTGAGGCCAAAACATTGAATGTTCTCAAGAAAGAGTTAGATATAGTTCTTAAGTTTGAAAGGTGTGGGGAGAAACAAAAAAATAGTACTGAGCTGGACCATCATGTTGAATGGTGGAGCAGACTTGAAGGACAGAAAGGCCTACTCCTGCTCCTACTTGCTATGTCGTCTTTTCAGTGGCATTGCCATTTCTGAATCCCTCATGAACAACATCCTGGGAGCTTACCATTGACCAGAAACTTGCTATTATAAATGTTATGATGACAAGAGCAGGTCAAAGGATTGAAAATCTGTACCATGTAATTCACCTCGTGACTCCCCAAAACCTGTGCACCATCTACAAGGTAGAAGTCAACAAAGTGATTATAATATTCTCTGCTTCCCTGAATGAGTACAGTTTGAACAACATTCAAGAAGCTTGACACCATCAGGAAAAAGCAGCCCACTTAACTTGCACTACATTCACTTTCTTGAACACTCAGTCATACAGCACAGAAACAGACCCTTCGATCCAATTCGTCCACATCAACAATGTTTCCCAAACTAAACTAGTCCCAAATCCTTCTGAACCTTTCTGTTCATATACCTGTCTAAATATATTTTAAATGTTGTAGCTGTGCCGCATCTACCACCGCCTTTGGCAGTTCATTCCATATACGAACTACCCACTGTATGAAAAAGTTGCCCTTCAAGTCCTTTTATAAATCTTTCTCCTCATCTTAAATTTATGCCCTCTAGTTTTCCCTATCCAAGGGAAAAGACCCTTGTTATTCACCTTATGTACACCTCTCACGATTTTACAAACCTCCTATAAGGTTATCCCTCAACTTCTCAGCTTATCCAGCATCTGCTTATAATTCGAACTCTCTGGTCTTAGTAACATTCTTGTAAACCTTTTCTGCACCGTTTCCAATTTAATAATATCCTTCCTATAGCAGGGTGACCAGAACTGTACACAGTACTCCAAAGGTGGTCTCCTTCACTGAGGATGCACAATGACCGCAGCATGTATGCTTTGCAAGTTGCATTGCAGTAACTCACAAAGGTTCTCTGATAGCACCTTCCAAATCAGCAACTTTTACCAAGAGCAGTAGGTGCATTGAAACAGGCAACCTCTAGGTTCCCCTTCAAGCTACACATCATCCTGACTTGGAAACATAATACCATTCCTTCACTGACAGTAGGTCAAAATTGACAGTATACTGGATGTTCTTTCTGGATGTTGCATTTCAAGGGCTGCAGTTCAAGAAGACTACTCAGCCTACTTCTATAGGGCAATTAGGGATGGTCAGTACATGCTGGCTTCCACATCACATGAAAAAAATACTGTCAGTTCTGATAGTTCTGTTCTTGTGCGATCTTGCATTATAAAAAATTATAGCTAATACAGGTAAGGAGAGCTTGTGTTCTACAGGTAATGGTCTAAATTCTTCAATCGTGTATAAGCCATTTCGTGTTGAAGAAACGTGCGTTAGTGCAGAACCAACTAAAAGAAAATCTAGTTCAATAGTAGATAAAAACAGGATCAAATCCATACAAGGCCACTTCCTATTTCTTCTACTTAAAGAGACACAATGAACAAAAGGTGAAATAGTTGTCAGTATTGAAAAAGACAAGTGGGACTATTGTTCCCTTGTATAATGACAATGTTCCTGATTTTGATTTGGAGATGCCGGTGTTGGACTGGGGTGTACAAAGTTAAAAATCGCACAACACCAGGTTATAGTCCAACAGGTTTAATTGGAAACTGCATGAATCCACGTAAGACTCTGTTAACTCATTTTTTTAGATTAGTGTCAGTCTAAACATTGTGGCACAGACAACAGCACACAGGGGGCTCACACCTTCAACATATTATATGGGCTGACACCAATTGTTAAAGTTAACCTGAGAATGTAACTTTTAAAAAATGTTTTGTGACTTACATATGAAAGAAGTGAAACTAACATGGTCATTCTAACAGATGAGAGACTTAGCAAACAATCAAAGTATTTTTCAATGTACAATTTCAGTTACATCACACTGTAAACTTTCTGCTATAAATTCTGTGTCCTACAATTGTGTCCTCCACAACTACCTGATGAAGGAGCAGCTCTCCGAAAGCTAGTGCTTCCAGTTAAACCTGTTGGACTATAACTTGATGTTGTGTGATTTTTAACTTTTGTTCCTGATTTTGACTTGCAGAGCTGGTGCTGGGGAATGTATGGAAATCAGATTGATAAGATTTTAAATGTGGAGCGTTGTGAACATAAATGTAGAGTTGGGTGACTTTGACATTTAGGAACATTTGTTGGTTAAAAATTAATGATTGAGAAAGATGAAAAGATCAAAGTAAGCTTCCTTTGGAGTTGGTGAATGCAATTTTGAAAGGTAGAGAAAACAAAATAGACATTGTCTATTGGAAATCAGGTCTGTGGGACATTAGAAAAGAGAGTTCGGAAGGTAGCCTGACTTTCTTTTGACAATTAATAGTATGCGATGAAGATGATGTGGAGTAATGGTGAAATGATTGATGTGGCATGGGCATCCAAGCTTTTGAAACATCAAATTTGGAACAATAGGAGCTTTTTAACGGGCTAGATGTGGTGGTACAGGCTGATCCGAAGCTTGGAGTTTGAAGAGGATTGGTGCTTTTTATTGAGGACCAGAAGATTATTGAAGAAAAATTAGGAAAAAGGGAGAACAGGAGTTGCACCACCACATTTCTCCAAACATCTCCACTCCCAATACAAGTTAATGACTTGTGTTCTTCTGAATTGGGTATGTTATGCATTATCTCCAGTCACTCATTCCTTCTATGATGCTGTCATCTGCACTTTAAGTAAGTTATGATGTATTTGTTTCGATTTACTTTGAAAATGAAGAAACTGACCATTATTTTCTTTTCTTGCTGCTGGGTCATTCTTGGCATGACATAACAGGTTGAACAAATTTTAAAAGAGACTATGGGTGAGTATTTTTCTGCTGTTAGACCATAAAATATTGTCATTTTAAGTTATTGATGAGACACAGTTTATTAATTAATAATGGTTGGATAAATATATGCCTGAATGTCGCACTATTTAATGGTGCACTTCAAAGTGTGACATGCCTAGGTAATCGTACATCTAAAGGCATACTGCAAGTTGGTAATGATGTGTAAACATATCTTCCCATTTTTGATACACTAGCTGTGGATAAACCAATTAAGTTAAATGTCTGCATGTAACAAGATATAGTTTTCACAATATATTGGTCAATTGCAATTTGTCATGAGTTTATGTTATGACAGGTAATAACACAAGCAACCCTACAATTCCTGCAATGAATATTGGTCCTGATACAAGAACATTTGATGATTACCTTTTGGCTTGGAATGCTGATGAGCCTTTAGTTGGTATGTATTTTGTCTGCAAGAATTGCAGAATAAATGATCAAAACTTACCACTGCAATTTAAAATGGGTAAAAACAGTTATGATTACCTCTCTGTGTCAGTTTTAACAATGCATCGCTGACTGTAAAGCACTTTAGGATATTCAGATTTTTTGAAATACATTATGCAACTTTTATCTAACGAAACTGGTACAAAACCCATTAAGTAGTCAATGCTAAAATAAAACAAAAGAGCAGTGGATACTCAAGATCTTAACCAAAAACAGATCTTATTGGAGAACCTCAGCAAGTCTGGCAGCAGTCGTGGAGCGAAAGCAGAGTTAATGTTTTGAATCCACTGGCCCAGAACAGTTCAGAAGAAGGGTCACTGGTCTTGAAACATAATCTCTGCTTTCTCTCTGCCAGACCTGTTGAGTTTCTCCAACAATTTCTGTTTTTGCAGCCGAAGTAAGTCAGTACTTTCACATGATGGTCAAAGACTAACTTTGATGCACAAAGCAAATAAAGTTTATGCCACTTCCTCTGAATCAATACTCTGTTTAGATTCTTATTCAATTTTTGTTTTTTTTTTAAATTTATAGAAAGAATTAAAGGGATATTCTGACTTTGTTGGAGGGAATTTTAGTGGCACAAAATTTTAAACATACTTGATTATTTAGAGCAATGGAGTCTTCATAGCACAGATGGAGGCCATTTAGCACACTGAGCCCATACTATCTTTGTTGAGCAAACCAATCAGTCACATTCCCCTACTTTTTCCTAGAGGCCTGATAGTTTATTTCCTTCAAGTGCCCATCAATTTCCTTTTGAAATCACTGATCATCTCCACCATTCCTAGAGATAGCATGTTCCATGTCATTACCACTCACTGTATAAAAACATTTTACTCACACTCTCTTGTGGCTCTTGCTGGAAATTTTATGTCTGTGTACCCTAGTCCCTCTGAAATCACTTAAAGCGAACAGTTTTCTTTGTCTACTTTATCTGTACCCTTCCAACTGCCTCTGAGTATAAATCACATTCTTTATATCGAATAGGATCCACTCCACCTCTTAGTGGCTGCTTATGAACCAATCTGTTCTTCTACACTATGTTTACCAAACTTAGTTTCTTTCTCATTTGCCCCACCAACTTACAGTACTATACACTGGGGAGGCATTGGTCCAGTGTTATTATCGCTGGACTGCTAATCCAGATAATGTTTGAGAGACTCAGGTTTGAATGCTGCCACAGCAGATGGTGGAATTTGAATTCAATAAAAACCTGAAGTTAGGAGTAATAATAACCATGATACCATTGCCGATTGTTGGAAATACCCATCTAGTTCACTAATATCGTTTAGGGAAGGAAACTCCGATCCTCACCCGGCTGACCTACATATGACTCCAGATCCACAGCAATATAGTTGACTCTTAATTATTCTCTGGGCAATTAGAGATAGGCCAGTGATGCCCTCATCCCATGAATGAATTTTAAAAACAGTTAGCTTGGATTTTGCTTGAAGAATTCGTATACCTTTCTGTTTTACAATATTTCCTGCCTTCTTTGTCAGGTAAAGAGCCTCATTTTATTCTTCTCCTTTTCCCTCTCATTAGAATATGTGTAACCTAGAGAACCTCTTACTTAAAGATCATCCGTTGTCCTGTTTTAGTTCTGTTAAACTTTTTAAATTTTCTAAATAAAAACAGAAAATGCTGGAAACATTCTGGTCAGAAAATATTGGCAGTGAGAAAAGGTGTCATTGTTTCAGATTGATGAGCCTTAGAACCTAGATTCCTTCTCATCTGATTCCAACAAATAAGGTCTGCTATAAATTGTTTCTTGCTCTTCTCTGTTTCTAACCTAAATCACATGATACGAAAATCACTCTTACCCCAAGTGTCCCTCCTTGGATTCACAGCATTCACCTCATTCCCCAGTACTGTAGTCAGCAATGCATCTTTCCTTGTAGAACCAAGAAAATATTGGCCAAGGATGTTCTCCTAAACACATTTCAGAAATGCTTCCTCCTCTATTTTTCTCCTTTTTTGATTTAGCATTGTCCCAAATGATATCTTGATAATTAATTTCCTGCCAAATTATAGTTTTATGTCTCTCTCTGTCTTTTTGAAGATCTACAGAATACACCTAGTCAGGTAATCAAACCTTTCTTCTCAATTTCACTGAAATGGACTCTACATCTCCCCCTTAAGGAATTCTCTCATTCGAGAACTGCAATATCTTTCATAATCCATATTATTTCCCGCTCTTCCATTTTTTTCCCTTCCCTGTAGCTTTCTGAACGTGTTATATTTGCAAATGTTAATCACATACTTCTCACGATTTTTAAGCCATGTTTCTGCTATTCGCCTCCTACCTCTTCTTCCCCCCCCCCCCCACTCCCCCCCCATCCCACCCCTCCCCCCCCATCCCACCCTGGGTTTCCTTCAGCAGTTGTGTTAACAATGAATAAGTTGTGTGTAAGATATGTCTTTCTCTTTGAAATGAAATGGTATTTGTATTTATGAATGCTTCATGAAATGTTGCTGTGATGTGTCTATTCAGGTCTCAATTATGTGATTGAATACCAGCGGGATGGGGGAAGAGACCCAATGTATGAATGCACACTATGTGACTTCACAGGTTACCTGCGCATATTTGTTTCACACCTTGGTGGTATCAAGCACAGAATGAATTACATGGTGAGTATATGAATAAATCGGAATGTCTTTTATGTGCTCTTTCTTGGGAGATGGGAGGAATTGACAAGAAATTAAATGAGCCAAAATACAAGGGAAACAAAAGGAGAGTAAGGGGTAAATTTACTTGAAAAGGGGATATAAATGATCAGGGAGTAACTAGCTATGGAGCAGGTGTGGACAAAGATTATTTAAAAGGAAATTACAAGACACAATTTAAAATTGCTTAACCATTGATACATGGTTGCAAACAATACCAAATACAACAAGGAAACGAGAGGCAATGTTAGCTTGCTAGGAACAAAATAAGGTGATTCATATTGAGCCTTGAGTACAAAAAATTAATACTGTGATTCATATTTTTAAAGCAGATAGGGAAATTTACGAATTGAAGATAGCTGTATTTGGACAAGAAAAGATTGATGTAACCATTAGAAAGATTAAAAATAATATACACATGGGTTGGGACAAAAGATGAAAACTGGTCACGCTAATGAGAGTTGTTTACAGATCATCTCATGGTAGAAGGAAGGTGGAGGAAGAAATATGAATTATTGAATTGCAGATGTGCATTTAAAAACAACACAGTGATCCTTGGTGATTTCAACTATTCTGAAATTAATTGGCCAGAAGAGGGCTAGAAATGAATGAAATTCCTAAAGTGAGCATTTAAAAGATGGGGAATTGGAACCAAGTTTTGCATCTTGGGAGAACTTCGCTATGGCTTACAGTTGGACACTAAATTCAGTTTCTAAACTGAGGAAAGTAGGTCATTGATAATCTTTGTTATTTCTGAAGTGCATCTCCCTAGACGATCTGTGCTTTAATTCCAAATTAATTTCAATTCTGCTGCCCTGTTATGGGAATATAAACACTGGTGGCAACTTGGTTGAGTGGTAGACTCAAAACTTCATTGAAGGTTGTGGATTTAGATTTTTTTCCAGGACTTGAGCACATGATCCCAGTCCAGATTAACTGGGGAACCCAACAAAACTGGAGTCTGTCGAAATCGGGGAGAAGATCTTTTGTTGAAGTCGCATCAAACACAATGGAAAGTAATGGTTTTTGGTGGCCAATCATCTCAACTCCAGGATATGGCAGCAGGGGTTTCTCAGGATATAGTGTACTAGGCCCAACCATTGTCAGTTGCTTAATCAATAACCTTGCATACACCACAAGGTTAGAAGTGGGTATTTTCACTGGTTGTACTGGGTTCAGTTCCATTTGTAGTTCCTCAATTACAAAAGCAGTTTGTGCTTTGTTACACCAACACCTGGAAGTATTCAGGATAAAGCTGTTAATTGCAAGTCATGTGTACACCACACAAACGTCAGGCAATCATCTTCAACAAGAGAGAACGAAGGATGTTCCTTTGAGATTCAATGGCTTTACCATCGCTGAATCTGCACTGTCAACATCCTGAGGTTTACCATTAATCGCAAGGTAAATAAATACTATGGCTGCAAGAGCAGGTCAGAGGCTGGGGAATTGCATAATGAGTAACTCGCTACCTGGCTTGTCAAAGCTTCTCCACCATCTCTAAAGCACAAGTCAGGATTATGATTAATATATTGTCCACTTGCATTCATAGAACATTACAGTGCAATAAAAGCCCTCAATGTTGTACCGATCTGTGGAACCAATCTGAAGTCCATCTAACCTATACTATTTCATTTTCATCCATATGTTTATCCAATGACCACTGAAATGCCCTTAAAGTTGGCGAGTCTACTATTGTTGCTGGCAGGGTGTTCCATGCCTCTACTACTTCTGAGTAAAGTAACTACCTCTGACATCTGTCCTATATTTATCACCCCTCAATTTAAAGCCATATCCCCTCGTGCTAGCCATCGCCATCTGAGGAAAAAGGCTCTCACTGTCCACCCCATCTAACCCTCTGATTATCTTATATGTCTCTATTAAGTCGCCTTTCAACCTTCTTCTCTCCAACAAAAACAGCCTCAAATCCCTCAGGCTTTCCTCATAAGACCTTCCCTCCATACCAGGCAACATCCTAGTAAATCTTCTGTGAACCCTTTCCAAAGCTTCCACATCCTTCCTATAATGCAGTGACCAGAACTGTATGCAATACTCTAAATGCGGCAACACCAGAGTTTGTACAGCTGCAACATGACCTCATGGCTCCAAAACTCAGTCCCTCTACCAATAAAAGCTAACACACCGTATGCCTTCTTAACAACTCTGTGGCAACTTTCGTGGACCTGTGTGCGTGGACACAGAGATCTGTCTGCTCATCTGCACTACCAAGAATCTTACCATTAACCCAGTATTGTTTATTCCTGTTGCTCCTTCCAAAGTGAATCTCCTCACACTTTTCTGCATTAAACTCCGTTTGCCACCTCTCAGCCCAACTCTGCAGCTTACCTATGTCCCTCTGTAACCTGCAACATCCTTCAGCACTATCCACCACTCCACTGACCTTTGCATCATTTGTAAATTTACTAACCCATCCTTCTACGCCCTCATCCAGGTCATTTATAAAAATGACAAACAGCGGTGGCCCCAAACCAGATCCTTGCGATACACCACTAGTAACTGAACTCCAAGATGACCATTTCCCATCAACCACTACTCTCTGTCCTCTTTCAGCTAACCAATTTCTGATCCGAACCGCTAAATCACCCTCAATCCAATGTTTCCATATTTTGTGCAATGATCTACCGTGGGTAGCCTTATTAGATATCTTACTGAAATCCATGTATACCACATCAATCGCTTTACCCTCATCCACCTGTTTGGTCATCTTCTCAAAGGACTCAATAAGGTTTGTGAGGCATAATCTACCCTTCACAAAACCGTGTGGACTATCTCTAATCAACGTATTCCTTTCTAGATGATTATAAATCCTATCTCTTATAACCTTTTCCAACAGTTTACCCACAACTGAAGTAAGGTTCACTGGTCTTTAATTACTAGGGTTGTCTCTACTCCCCTTCTTGAACAAGAGGACACCATTTGCTATCCTCCAGTCTTCTGGCACTATTCCTGTAGACAATGACAATGTGAAGATCAAAGCCAAAGGCTCTGCAATCTCCTCCCTGGCTTCCCAAAGAATCCTAGGATAAATCCCATCCGGCCTAGGGGATTTAACAATTTTCACACTTTCCAGAATTGCTAACACCTCCTCCTTGTGAACCTCAATCCCATCTAATAGCCTGTATCTCCGTATTCTCCTCGAAAACATTGTCTTTTTCCAGTGTGAATACTAACAAAAAATATTCATTTAACGCTACCCCTAAATCCTCGGACTCTTCGGAAGAACATCTAACTCCTGTCCTTGATTGACCCTAATCTTACTCTCGTTATACTTTTATTTCTGATATGCCTATAGAAAGCTTTAGGGTTTTCCTTGATCCCAAATGCCAACAACGTATCATGTCCTCTCCTGGCTCTTCTTAGCTCTCTCTTTAAGTCTTTCCTGGCTAACTTGTAACTCTCAAGTGCCCTAACTAAGCCTTCACATCTCATCCTAACAAAAGCCTTCTGCTTCCTTTTGACAAAAGATTCCACTTCTTTAGTTAGCCACAGCTCCCTTGCTTGACCACTTCCTCCTTGCCTGACAGGTACTTACTTACCAAGGGCACTCAGTAATTGTTTCTTGAATAAGCTCCACATTTGTATTGTGCCCATCCTATGCATCCTAAATCTTGCCTAATTGCATCATAATTGCCTTTCCATCAGCTATACCTCTTGCCTTGCGGTATATACCTATCCCTTTCCATTGCTAAAGTAAACATAACTGAATTGTGATCACTATCACCAAAGTGCTCACCTCCCTCCAAATCTAACACCTGGCCAGGTTCATTACCCAGTACCAAATCTAATGGGGCCTCGTCCCTTGTTGGTCTATCTATATACTGTGTCATGAAACTCTCCTGCACCTGTTGGACAAACACTGACCCATATAAAGTACTCGAACTATAGTATTTCCAGTCAGTATTTGGAAAGTTAAAGATCCCCCATAACAACTCCCTGTTACTCTTGCTCCTATCCAGAAAAATCTTTTGCTATCATATCCTCTACATCTCTGTAACTATTTGGAGGCCTCTAG
The DNA here is from genome assembly GCF_037043375.1 of Chiloscyllium plagiosum. NCBI lineage: Eukaryota > Metazoa > Chordata > Chondrichthyes > Orectolobiformes > Hemiscylliidae > Chiloscyllium > Chiloscyllium plagiosum. The sequence continues at coordinate 52,977,961 of NW_028270143.1, forward strand.
AAGACTCCCAAGAGGGGGAAATTCTCCTGCATCTAAACACAACCATTTACTACCTCAGTATACAAGTCCTCAAACGTCCTTTCTGCCACCATAATACTGTCCTTGACTAACAATGCCACACCTCCCCCTCTTTTATCATCTTCTCTGTTCTTAGTGAAACATCTAAAATCCCAGAGCCAGTAACAACCATTCCTATCCCTCCGCTACCATTTCTCCAAAATGGCCACAGCATTGAATTCCCAGGTACTAACCCATGCTGTAAGTTCACCCGCCTTATTCTGGATGGTCCTGGCATTAAAGTAGACATACTTCAACCCATCTTCCTGCTTGCCAGTGCACTGTTGCGACCATGAAACCTCATTTCTGACCTTACTACTCCCAACCTCCTGAACACTGGAACTACAATTTAGGTTCGTATCCCCCTGATGAATTAGTTTAAATCCTCCCAAAGAGTATTAGCAAATTCTCCCCCTCCCCCAGGACATTGATACCCCTCTGGTTCGGGTGTAAACCAACCTGTAAATCTTTCTCTCTCACTCTTTCTCTCTCACTCACTAGCATGGGTAACAAACCACAGATAGCAACTTTGTTTGTTGTAGACCTAAGTTTCCACCCTTGATTCTTGTATTTCTGCCTTAAATCCCCATCCCTTTTCCTACCTATGTGGTTCATGCCTATATGGACCACAACTTGGGGCTTCTCCCCCTCCCCCTCAAGGATCCCAAAATCACGATCCAATACATCACGGACCTGGAGGCAGCACACCAAACATGAGTCTCTCCCGTTCCCGCAGCACCTCCATCGGAGTTCCCAAAGTGTAATTCTATGCTCCTCTCCCCCTTCCCTTCTGAGCAACAGGGACAGACTCTGTGCCAGAGACCTGTACCCCTTGGCATACCCCTAGTAAGTTTCTGCCCACTCCATCCACTTCCAACAGTATCCAAAATGGTATCCTTGATATTAAGGGGAATGGTCACAGGGGATCCCTGCTCTGTCTGCCAGTTCCCTTTCCGTCCCCTGACTGTATCCATCTGCCTTTTTCTTGACTTCAGGTGTGACTACTCCCTCTCTGTAACTTCTCTCAATAACCCCCTCTGCCTTCCAAATGATCCGAGGTCCACCCAGCTCTAGCTCCAGTTCTCTAAAACGGTTTTCAAGGAGTTGGAGTTGGGTGCTCTTCCTGCAGATGAAGTCAGCAGGGACACCAATGGTGACCTTACCTCCCACATTCTGCAGGAGGAATATTCAATTGCTCTAACCTCCATTCCCACTATTCTAAATTCCCAAATAGACTATTGGAAAAAAAAGAATAAAAAACTAGTTACCTTAGCAATCTGGCTCACAGAACTCTTTTATCTCCCCAGCAGTCTCCTGTCGTCACTCCCGCTCTTCCTGCCGCTAAACAAACATGAGTGCAGCTCCAACAATACTTGATAACATTCAATACAATGTAGGCAACTTCACCTGTACATCTTATTTTTTCCAGCTGTTTTTTTTTTACCATTTATGTGCTCTCTGTACCATCTATAAGAAGATTGCAATAATTTGAGATGGCTCCTTCACCACCATGTTGCAAACCCATGACCTCATCACATGGATGAAGAAGGGCGGCAGATGCATGGAAGCTCAAACATCTACAAGTTTCCCTTCAAAACACACACCATCCTGATTTTGAACTATATCACTTTTTCTTCACTGCTCATCAAAATTCTAGAACTCCCTTCCTGATTGCACAGAGGGTATACCTGTGCCCACACAGAGTACAACAACACAAGACGGCAGCTTACCCACATTTTAGAGATGTTAGGAATAAGAAATAAATGCTGGCCAGGTCAGTGACTTTCTCCGCTCACAAATGCAAATTTTAAAAAATCTAATGCTGCATTGTTAGAGTGAATTTTTCAAATGATGCATTAAGGAACTACATAGCAGTTAATATAATGCAAAATTTAGTTATTTGGAGCACTCAGGAATGAAAAACTCTTATTAGAATCAAGTTCTTTCTCCATTTCTTTCCCATGATGACACTGCTTTTTGTTGGATCTTCACCAAAACTACTTATGTGGATTTTATGTTTGTGATACTATTTGATGGTGTGAATTCCATTGGCATAATGTCCTTGCCAAAGAAAAGGTGCACCTTTGTTGAATAGCCAACAGCCAGTTGGTCATGTCTCCCAAATGGAAAGCTCCTGACCTCTGTTGTGCACTCTGCTTGATTTATTGAAATTAGTCACTGGGCCAACATTCTCAGCTCCTGATAGTTGTCTTGTAACATCTGCTAATGTTTTCAGGCTGGAAATGAATTTGGGTTGTTATTATCCTGCTGTTGTTTGAAGCTCAAATGTTTTAGGTGAGATCCCTAAAAGCTGTTGAAGAGGAAGGATGAAAGGAGAAAACAGAATAGGGTGCGGAGATGGAGATGATGTACAATTTTTGTGCTGGGTTCTCTGATAACCGGAAAATGATGTTGTGAAGACTTTAACCATTTCGATTCTAGCATGTTTGTGGACAAATGGATTTATTTTAAGTTCTGTGATGATAACTGGATTGGAATTTTTTTGAAAAGGCACATTGGAACTTGTCCTAACCAGGCATTTCTTGGAAACCATATGTATTCAACGATGTCTTTCGTGAATAGTGTTTTGAAGGCAGTTGAAGTTTTTTGTTTCAGTTGGGGAAGCCCGCTGAACAAAAATTGCTTGCTCTTTTGTTCTGTTTTTTTTTGTGAAACCTGATTGTCTTCTGGAAGACTTTGAGGTAGTGTGTTTCCTGAGCGAGCTGCATCTGCCAAGATCCCAGAGTCATGTGATCTGTGTGTGTCAGAACATCTAATTGACAGCCGTCTGAACACTGCACACCACATCCTTTCATTTCTCTTCAAAATCAAACCATTATGGGTCAATAATGCTTTTATTCCTCAGGGTAATTTGACAAGTTGGATATAAATTGACTTCGTAACAGGAGACAAAGTGTGCTGGTAGAAGACCACAGTGTGGCACTGTGGAACAGAGGTTGGCACTGCTGCTTCACAGCATCAGGAACCTCGGTTCAATTCCAGACTCAGGTGACTGTCTTTGTAGAGTTTAGACTCTTTCCTCGTGTCTGCATGGGTTTTCTCCCACTGTCCAAAGATGTGCAGGTTAGGTGGATTGGCCATACTAAAATGCTCCACAGTGTCCAGGGACAATCAAGGTAGGTGGATTTAGCCATGGTAAATCAGGGATATGGGGTAAGAGTGGCGGGTGGGGTGCTGTTTGGAGGATGAGTGCAGACACGATGGGCCAAATGACCCCTCTCTGCACTTTAGGGATTATAAGACTTTGTTTGTGTGACGAAAGACCAGGGTTCTGTGGTATACCACAGGGATCAGTGCTGCATCCCTTAGTGTTCGTGATGTGTATAAATGATGTGGATAAGAATGTTTTTTGAGGAGGGGGTGTGGGTTTGCAATAATTAAGTTTGTATATGACATAAAGCTTGATGGTGAGAAAGGTCATATTGACGGATAGGTCAGATGGGCTCATAAGTGGAATTTAACTCTGAGAAGCGTAAGATGATGCACTTGAAAGAAGTTACAAGGTAACGCAGTACTCAGTGAATTGCAGAATGCTAGGACTTTCTGAAGAACTGCAGTTCTGAGGAAGGATCACTGGACTTGAAACGTTAATTGTTTTCTCTTAACAGGTGCCAATAGATCTGCGTTTTTCCAGCAATTTCTGTTTTTGTTTCTGGTCTCCAGTGTACACAGTCCTTTGTTTTATTTTGGAATTATGTTGGAACTGGACAGAACTTCGATTTGACAAGAGGTGGAGTACTATCTACTGGTCACTATAGGAAGGGTGCGATTGCACTGATGATGGTGCAGATGAGACTTGTGCAAATTTAGTGTAGTTTTGGTGATATAAACTCGATGAGCCATTATACTACATGATTCTATGACAGTGCAGAATTTTGCAAATTGACTTTTGGCATGCCGGTTCATAAAAAGCTGATTTGAGGTAGTAGGATGGAGCTCTGTTCTGTCATAAAGCAGTGCAATAGTGTAGGTGTGAGCACGACATTTTTCTGGTGAATAATTGTTGCAAGCGCGTTCTCAATTTGCCATGCAATGGAGTTATGGAACCCTCTGAACTTAATGGGTAGTTCCCTCCTTACCACATCACTGTTATTTTTATTTGTATGCTGCAAAATGTATCTTTTCATTTTCCAACATCTGTGATTAATAGTATTTTAACATGAATACTGTCACCAGCCTGAATTAATTGTTGCACTTAAGAAAATAAATTATTTCAAACAAACTAACACATAAATTTATAAGCAATAAATGTTGCAGACACTTGAAATCTGAAATAGAAGCAGAGAATGCAAATACTGCCTAATCCGATGATTTGTTTCAAACTGAGAGTAATGGAGTTAATATTTCATATTGACTCTTCATTTAAAACTGTGTAATGAAACATCATTATCCCTACACTGTTCAACTCTGTTTCTCTTTGCCGGCTGTTACCTGACCTGCTCAGTATTTCCAGGATTCTCTGCAGTTTATTTTGAAAACATTTCAATTGCATTCTATGCTAAGGGTAATTTTATCAGAATTAGACAACTTCCTTCAAGTTTCTTATTTTTTTTAGTCAAGAGAATATCCAGAGATGGTGAAGTGGGATGCAACTAAATTAAAGCAAGAGGAGTTAAGCCTTATTGTTAAAGAAAGAGCTGCTATTATTGAGAAATTGGAAGGAAGGAGGAGCATAAAGGTAAGTTACAACAGAACATTTCAATGGTAGAGGCATACTAACAGAATTTAACGTTTTTTTAAACTTAGTGCATTTGTTTAAACTTAGTGCAGTGTGTTTTTATTTAGTTTTAATTTTAAAATAAGTTTTTACTCATAAGTGATCAGGCAAAATTACATGAATGGATCTTTATTCAATCTGTCAATTGTGCTTCAGTGGATTTGATAATGATGTCACTGATTGGTAATTGTGGGACCCAGGTTAATGGTCTGGAAAAATTGATTCAAATTCCACAAAGTAGCTGATGGAATTTAAATAAACTGAATAAAAATCTGGAAAACAAAGCTAACTTAGTTATGGTGATCATCAATTGTCATTAAAACCCATCAGGCCTTTGTGTGGAACTGCAGAAAGTGGGGGAGATTCTAAACGAGTATTTTGCATCAGTATTTACTGTGGAAAAGCATATGGAAGATATGGAATGTAGGGAAATAGATGGTGACACCTTGAAAAATGTCCATATAATACAGGAGGAAGTGCTGGATGTCTTGAAATGGATAAAGGTGGATAAATCCCCAGGACCTGATCAGGTGTACCCGAGAACTCTGTGGGAAGCTAGAGAAGTGATTGCTGGGCCTCTTGCTGAGATATTTGTATCATTGATAGTCACAGGTGAGGTGCCAGAAGACTGGAGGTTGGCTAACGTAGCACCAATGTTTAAGAAGGGTGAAAAGGACAAAGCACATAGATATAGAATGTTGGGAAATAGATGGTGACATCTTGCAAAATGTCCATATTACAGAGGAGGAAGTGCTGGATGTCTTGAAATGCATAAAAGTGGATAAATCCCCAGGACCTAATCAGGTGTACCCGAGAACTCTGTGGGAAGCTAGAGAAGTGATTGCTGGGCCTCTTACTGAGATATTTGTATCATCGATAGTGTCAGATGAGGTGCCGGAAGACTGGAGGTTGCCTAACGTGGTGCCACTGTTTAAGAAGGGTGGTAGGGACAAGCCAGGGAACCATAGACCAGTGAGCCTGATGCCTGCGTTGTGCAAGTTGTTGGAGAGAATCCTGAGGGACAGGATGTACATGTATTTGGAAAGGAAAGGACTGATTAGAGATAGTCAACATGGCTTTGTGCGTGGGAAATCACCCCTCGCAAACTTAATTGAGTTTTTCGAAGGAGTAACAAAAAGGATTGATGAGGGCAGAGTGGTAGATGTGATCTATATGGACTCAGTAAGGCATTCGACAAGGTTCCCCGTGGGAGACTGGTTAGCAAAGTTAGATCTCACAGAATACAGGGAGAACAAGCCATTTGGATACAGAACTGGCTCAAAGATAGAAGACAGATGTGGTGGGGGAGGGTTGTTTTTCAGACTGGAGGTCTGTGACCAGTGAAGTGCCACAAGGATTTCTGCTGGGTCCTCTACTTTTCGTCATTTACATAAATGATTTGGATGCGAGCATAAGAGATACAGTTAGTAAGTTTGCAGATGACACCAAAGTTGGAGGTGTAGTGGACAAAGAAGAAGGTTGCCTCAGATTAAAACAGGATCTTGATCAGATGGGCCAATGGGCTGAGAAGTGGCAGATGGAGTTTAATTCAGATAAATGCGAGGTGCTGCATTTTGGGAAAGCAAATCTGAGTGGGACTTATACACTTAATGGTAAGGTCCGAGGGAGTGTTGCTGAACAAAGAGACCTTGGAGTGCAGGTTCTTAGTTCCTTGAAAGTGGAGTTGCAGGTAGATAGGATAGTGAAGAAGGCGTTTGGTATGCTTTCCTTTATTGGTGAAAGTATTGAGTACAGGAGTTGCCAGGGTTGGAGAATCTGAGCCATAGGGAGAGGCTGAACAGATTGTGGCTGTTTTCCCTGGAGCATCGGAGGCTGAGGGGTGACTGTAGAGGTTTACAAAATTATGAGGGGCATGGATAGGATAAATAGCCAAAATCTTTTCCCTGTGGTGAGGGAGTCTAGAACTAGAAGGCATAGGTTTTGGGTGCGAGGGGAAGGATATAAGAGAGACCTCCGGGGCAACTTTTTCACACAGAGGGTGGTACATGTATGGAATGAGCTGCCAGAGGAAGTGGTGGAGGCTGGTACAATTGCAACATTTAAAAGGCGTTTGGATGGGTATATGAATAGGAAGGGTTTGGAGGGTTATGGGCCCATGTGCTGGCAGGTGGGACTAGATTGGGTTGGGATATCTGGTCGGCATGGACGGGTTGGACCGAAGGGACTGTTTCCATGCTGTACATCTCGATGACTCTAATTTCTATAATGTCTTTGAGTATAGGAACTCTGCCATAGTTATTGTGTCTGGATCATTGGACTCTACTTTTGCAGCAGTATGGTTGACTCTCAACTCCATCTTAATGAGAAAGTCACTTTATTTTAATAGCAGTTAGACTCCTAGAGATGTACAGCATGGAAGTAAACACTTTGGTCCAACTCGCCCATGTTTACCAGATATCCCAATCTAATCTAGTTCCATTTGCCACCACTAGGTCCATATCCCTTTTAAACCCTTGCGATTCATCCAGATGCCTTTTAAATGCTATAATTGTACCAGCCTCCACTATTTCCTCCGGCAGCACGTTTCAAACACACACCACCCCCTGCGTGAAAATGTTGCCCCTTAAGTCCCTTTTATATCTTTACCCTCTCACCCTAAACCTATGCCCTCTAGTTCTGGACTTCCCCACCTGAGGGAAAAGACCTGATCTATTTTTCCTATCCATGTCCCTCATAATGTCATAAACGTTTATAAGGTCAATCCTCAGCCTCTGACTCTCCAGGGAAAATAGCCCCAGCTTATTCAGCCCCTTCCCTTAGCTCAAATGCTCCAACCCTGGCAACATCCTTGTAAATCTTTTCTGAACCCTTTCAAGTTTCACAACATCCTTCTGATAGGAAGGAGACCAGAATTGCCCACAATATTCCAACATTGGCCTAACCAATGTCCTGTACAACCGCAACATGATCTCCCAACTCCTGTACTGATCGAGTAGACTTGAAGGGCCAAGTGGCCTACTCGTGCTCCATGTTTGTAAAGTTCTGTCATTATATAGAAGTGCCAGTTTGGAAGGCTCAAGTCTGCCATCAATTGCCTGATACAGTTGCAAAAAAGTACAAAGAGCTTGGCATTTTCCAGGGCACTAGATTGTTGCATCTTCATTGACATTCTACTCAAAATGGAACTTCTCCACTTGCGCACTTTGGCTGTAATAACTCACTCTGTTTACTTTGGTAGCACCTTCTCCCTTGAGCAGAACAAGAGTTACATTATCATGGAAGCATTTACTCAAGTTACCAGTCTACTCCATATCTGAATTACATTTCTGTATTCCCTACCCAACAGATCATCTTACTATCACATGGTACTACTACCCCAAGACTGGCATAGAAAATAGCAGCCTTCACCATCTTCTAAGAAGAGCCAGGGCAAAATAAATAAAATCTTGCCAGTGCAAAAAGCAACCCTTTCAAGAACCAATGAAAAAGATTGCAGGAATACAGTGTTTACAAAACATCAGATGTAATCAGGTTTGTGTGTATTCTGGAACAACCAAGATTATGATTCAAAACAGAATAAAACCAGATGACACACCTTCATTGCTATTTCAAAAGAATTTGTACCAAGACATTTGCAATCTATTTTTCCCACTTCACTTGGAGGTTAAAAACATACCAGGGGCCAGTCAAACAGATGTTTGAAAAGTTCAACTATCATCTAACATTGGCCTGCAAAGTCTGAGAGTTTAGAGGAAAAAAAAATACAATTTTCATGCACTTAGCAAAAGCATACCTGTTCCAGTAAGTTGCCAAAAGGAAATGAAGAGTACTTGAACATACCGATTTTTGTTCTTTTACATCTAACCAGTAATGCATAAGGACCTGTTCAAAACATTTGCTCATGGCAAATAGGTATCATTGGCTACAGCAGCATTTGCTGCACACTCTGAATTACTCCTTAATCTGAATGGTTTGGAAGGACCTTTTCAGAGGGCAATTGACAGTCAACCAACCTTTGGGTCTGGAGTTACATGTAGACCAGGTCAGGCAAGGATGGCAGATTCCCTTCCCTAAAGGGCATTAATGACTTAAATAGGCTTTTACAATATTCAACAATGGTTACCTGGTCGCCATTAGGCTAGCTTTAAATTCCAGACTTTTGCTGACTTCAAATTTTTGCCATTTTCCATGATGGAGTTTGAACCCATATTCCCAAAGCATTAGCCTTGGTTTCTGGATTCGAGTCCAGCAACAATATCACCATGTCACCATCTCTCCCTTATTGTTGCATGAAAGATTAGGATTCAAGCCTTAACAAAGTGGCATTTTTGATTCATAGGAACTAGACTTTCAGTTGGAAACAAAGCTGACCTTGCTGGTGATACCTGTATTCTGTTAAATAGCAAAAAATAAATCTCCTGAATGGTGCAGTTTTTGGTTGCATTATTTATGATCTATTTGATTAAAAATGTGTTTCGTAAATTGTGGTCCCAAACTAAACAAGTCTAAATTTTTACTCCTTCTCTACTACTTGCAGAATTCTGAATTTAATCTGAAAATTGTTGCAAATAGATCACCACATTTTGATTAATTCAGTATGCACCAGATTGCTAGTAGGTCAGAACTAAGTTTTCCATATTCTGTGGGGACTTCTGAGGCCATTGAGGATGGGAAAAGTCAGGATGTGATTAGCATTTGCAGGACCTTCAACCAGTTGCGCAGCTTAGAGAGAATGTTGGTTCAGAGTAGGTCGTTTCTAGACATACGAACATTAATTCTTTAATTTTAATTGTATTGAACAACTGTATGTGAAAATAGATTTTCTAACACTACCATCTCTTTCAAAAGCACATTTTAATTGAGTTATGTATTCATGCTTTCTTTTTACTGTCTGTTGTCTGTGGCCTTGTAATTTAAGGAATTCTCTTTTTGGAGCAAATCTTTCTTACTGTGTCAGTTTCAAGCCACCAGCTAAATATTGTAAGATGCATTGTGAAGGCAATGGAGTAATTTTTAAACTTGTGTAGTTGGTGAGTGAATTGAATGACCGAGTATAAAAGGCTGCTTTCCTGTAAGCCTTTATTCAGAGACCTAAAATTTAAATTCAGTCATGTGCAGACTTTATTTTTCAGTTTGGGGGTTTGTTATGTAATATGAATTAAGTTTTCCCCAGCATCTTAGTTTTGTTTTGTTCCAGCCTACTCACGTGCTCCTCACTTGACTTTCCTGAGCTTGTTCATTTGTGCAACATTATATTTGCCTCAAGAATCTATGACCTCACAGACTATAGTCTCAGCAGATCATAGGATAGTTCTCTCCATATAATTTGGTGGTTTTAATCTGAAGGTCACCACACCTCAGGTGAGGAGAGTGATTGAGAAGGGGAGCCCTTTATTGTACCCTCAGCTGGTATGGAAATTGAATCCATGCTGTTTTACACTCTGCATTGCAAACCAGCCATCCAATTAATTGAACTGACTGACCTCCTGGTTTAATGGACTGTATTATTCAAATAATTAGCTTGCTTCATGTCCACTATTTGTCAAAGTGATCCCATAACTACATTTTTGAAATGCAGAGTTGCTAGATATTAGAACATTTGTTTTAGTGGACAAGTTAACACCACAGGATTATTGTGCATTGTAAGCATTCTTACTCTTTGTCTTTTATTTTTCTGAGTTATTTACAGAGCAATAGAAATATTTTTAATTAGTAATGACAAACTAAATGATCAGTCTGTTTTTATTAAACAAATGTAATTCTGAAGCAGTTCTGAAATGCATATTTCAATATTTTCAGTATAGGGCAATATTTGAGTTTTAATACGTTAGAAACTAAGTGCTGCTACAATATGATCAATAATGGCATTTTCCAATAATTGTTGGAAAACAAATTTCATCAGCTAGTTTTCTTAGTTGCAGCACATGGAAACTATACATAATGAAAATAAAATATGCAATGGGTTGTTTGTTTTGTGATACCTATTAATATTATGAATTATAGGTGATCAGAGGACAGGATCCACCCAGCACGATTAGCGTAGTTAAAAGGGTTCCACTTCCAAGCAATGGTATGTATGCATTATCATCATTTATATTCCAAATTTAAATTTAACAGCTGGTAAAACATTTAAAGTATATCTTCACCGGTAATTTGATGAATTCTGTGGGATGCTCCAGTAAGTATCCCGTAAGAATTTGAATAGATGCTTTAGTGAACTAAAACCATTTGTCTTTGAATTGAATCTGAATTTTCCAATGGATATAATGTGTGCTTTTTCTTTTATGGTAAACAAAAGCTTGCATTTGTAACAAATAGTCACAGAGCAGTGCCTACTTCTAGGAATCTGCTGCACACTCCATTCCAGTTCTGTCACAATGAAGTGATTAATTTGTTGCTTCAAATTATTATGGACTAGGTCAGACCACTCCAAACATTCTTGAGTAGGCTGTCCAGACCATAACTTTGCAAAATAATTTTACTTTACCGTTTAATTCATTCTTTAATCATCTCTTCGGATTAAAAAGAACCTAGAATAACAGAACAAATGAAATATCTTTGGTTGGAACTTGTTTTCATATTTATGTAGGAATTGATTTCACAGTTTTGTCATCGTTTACAAATGCAAACTAGTTGTGCTTCAATATTTAAATGATCTGAATGTAAGTCGTGTTACCTTATTCATACATCAAAGCACAAAGAAAATTAACAGCCCAGGAGCAGGCCCTGCAGCCCTCCAAGCCTGAACCAATCCAAATCTACTGTCTAAACCTGTCACCCAATTCCTAAGCATTTGTATCCCTCTGCTCCCCACTTATTCATGCATTTGTCCAGACTCATCTTAAATGAATCTACTGTGCCTGCCTCTACCACCTCTGCTGGCAACGAGTTCCAGACACCCACCACCCTCTGTGTAAAGTACTTGCTGCGTGTATCCCCCTTCAACTTTTCACCTCTCACCTTGAAAGCGTGACCTCTTGTTATTGAATGTTTTACCTTACCATTGTTTTCCTCAGCTATATACTGCAACTGAACAAATTTGTCAGTAGCATGTAATTATTTCTTGCAACATCAACCAATTTGGTTTTCTCTTCCTTCTGTGAAATTAAAAATAAGTATCCTTCAGATTTCTCTTCCAGCTGGCTAGAATGCAACTCCTCAAAAGTCTATGTATTCACAAATTAACTCCACAGATGTTAGAATGAATCAAGGTGGAAGCCTTCAAGAGGGAATGAATTCACAAAGCTATGCACAGCGTTCATACCAGGAATATGGATCCAAAGGTATATTTTATGCAAACACTGAGCTTCAATCTGAAATCATGAACTGGAGGTATACAAATGATGATGGGGCTTGGTTGGGGAAGGTGAAGCAAAGATTATTTTCTTTTCTTCTGGATATAATATCAAGAAATTGTGGCTCATGCAAGGTTTGATGTCAAATCAGCAAACAGGTCTGTGCAGATGTTGATGCTGCACTGGTCACCTCCTATTTTATGTCAGTTTACCCATTACCATTTTCTTCTGTTTCTTTTCCTTACATATGCATGACAATGAAGAATAGGATCTCAAGGTGATTTCCAATGAATTTCCCATTCATTGCTTAGTTTGAAGTTGTGGCTCATTTAGCATATAGTCTTTGTGTAGGTGCAACAAGTAGACCAGCAGAATCAATTCAGCCTAGATCTGGGCGTTCACAAGCAGTTATCCTTGTGTCAGCAAGTTTTAGAAGTCTTATACTCAAATTCCAATATTTCTCGCGAAAGCAATGGCCTCGTGTTCTTATCACTGGAATATTAATCGGAGACCTAGGTAATGGTCTGAGGACCCGGGTTCAAATTCTACGACAGCAGATGGTGGAATTTGAATTCAATAAAAATCTGAAATTTGGAGTCTAATGATGACCATGAAACACTTGCCGAATGTCAGAAAAACCTACCTGGTTCACTCATGTCCTTGAAGGAAGTGAACTGTCGTCCTTACATTGACTGGTCTATGTGTGACTCCAGACCCATAGCAATGTGATGGACTCTTAACTGCCCTCTGGGCAATTAGAGATGAGCAATAAGTGCTGGCCTCGCCAATGACTCTGTCATCCTGTGAATTAATAAAAAAAAACTTAGGTCAGTTGAAATTTAAACATTAAGACAACAAACGACAATCTCCTTAGTAACTCAGGAAATTTTACTTAAGATTTCAATAATATCTGTAGGATAACATCAAACTTCCTCACACGACATTAGTCCCTGACGGTTGTTCCTGTGCAAGCCGCAACCCATGTTGTGATCAATTACATCTGGCCAAGGGTAGACCAAGCTTATTGCTAATTGGGTAAAGGGTCACATGATACCCTCTAATTGGCTCTTAAAAGTGATGGGCATTGATGTCACCTCCCACTATCTCTCGGTTGGGTCTTTCAGTTGTCAGCTATCCACAGGTCCCACTTCTTCATTTGTTACTGTCATTTTACTATGAGGATATTCAACATATTCTTTGCCTGTTTTTTTAAAAAAAAAAGGAGCCATATGCAGTTAATACCCAAAGACTGATATCCTTAAACGCACATCTCAGTTCTTGCTTATTTGAAATTCCATTCAATCAGACAATTAGTTATTGCTAACCACTTAATTTCACTGTGTTTGAATGTTTGTTATCAGTTTGTTATCCTTTATACCTTAAAGGCAAATAATACAGAAGATATTAAAGTCTAAACTTAAACTCTTTGTTACAAGTTAACTTGAATATTCATTGCATCTACATAAGTTGAAACACTAGTGTAAGATCTCAGCTGTGATTTATGATACCTTGATAAGGGCTAACAATTTGAGAGTATACTATCTCTGTCTTATTCAACCTTGGAAGTCTGGATTGCAAAGTAAACAGATCTTTCTCAGTCTTAGAGCTGTAACTCTTGAAAGTTAGGTTATGTTTGTAATGCCATGGTACAATATTTTGACACTAGATATTACTGTACTAACCACTGAAATGGATATAATTAAGCAGAATAATAACTGATCAATGATATACTTTGGTGAGAGAGGAAAGAATTAAAAGGGACCTAAGGTGCAACATTTTCATGCAGAAGTTGGTGCATGTATAGAATGAACTGCCATAGGAAGCGGTGGAGGCTGATAAGAATTACAGCATTTAAAAGGCATCTGGATAGGTTCGTGAATTTGAAGGGTTTGAAAGGATGTGACCAAATGCTGACAAATGGGTCTAGATTAATTTAGGACATCTGATTGGCTTGAATGATTTGGACTGTTTCTGTGCAGTACAGCTAATTAACTTTGACTCTATGTGATTATAACTAATCACAAAATTAGTTTCCCTACTGCTACATACCTTACAACAAAAGGGAATCTGAAGTTGAAAGAATGAAACTAGAAATTTAATGCATGCACAGAAAACAGTAATCATATTACATCTGAAAAGAAACCATACTAAAGTTACCTTAAGATGGCATTTTCCTGAATATGCTTTTTGTTTAACAATGAATAGCAATTTCTAATGTGTATGTTCTGAACATCAGAGTTTGATATATTTGTTCTGAATTCTTTGACACAACAATTGCTGTCCACTGTATTTAACTGTATTGCACAGAGTTAAGTTGAAAAAAGATACATTTTGTCAAACCTTTTTGTCTAATACACGTTAGGACAATTTGCAAAACATACCCGAAAACCTGGCTGTCAGTCATCATTAGCTGTTGCATTCTCCATTACAGCACTCCTTACAATCAGAGTGTCTGCCCGTCAATTAGCACTCTTCTCAAACAATATAAATATATTCACTGTAGTTGGGTGTTTCTTGTGAATTGCCCTGTTTGCCAGCCAAAAATGTGTCATTTTCAGCAGTACTTAAGTTCTGTATTATCAGGTGACTATACAAAGTTTTCACTTTTGTTCATATTTAGTTAAGCAACTTGTTTTTCCTATCTGGTCAGGATGGCAGCAAGAATGGGAGAGAAATCCCTTGCAAGTGGAGCAAGATTTGATGGAAGACATAGTGTACGCAAGAGAACAATCACTGACAAACAAGATGATGTATTCAGTTCCAAGACATGACGAAGGACAATATAGAACTGAAGTTCAATCCTCTGATATGTATTCTGACTGGAGAAGAGATGATAAAGATTTTTATGAAGAGAGTATTGGCGTTATGGACCGATATGCAGATCTAAGGAAAGATAACAAATCGCAATATCAAGAAAATGTTTCAAGTGGATATACGGATTTGAAAAGAGAGAGAGAACAATATGTCGAGACCAGTACTGGTTATGATCAATACTCTGATCAGCGAAGGGGGCCATATGGAGATCATGTACACGAATCAGCTGATTGGAGAAATGTCTACCACAAGGAACATGAAAGTGATATCAGGAGTTCAGATAGGTATTCAAATATAAGAAAAGATTATCAGCTGAGCTACATGGATGACGGTAGAGGTGCAGACTGGAAAAGGGATGACAGAAAACAATATGAAGATGAATACAGAGAAAGAGAACAAACTGGGTTGGTTTTTTAAATCAGAAATATTTTCTTTTGCAAAAACAAGCGTATGAGCTGGATCGAGTGTAGCACTGTCGATTTAAAGATTGTGTCCTTTTCATTTGTCAGCAATTTCTAAGATTTGTGCATTAATTGAGTTAGCTTGACAATACAGAGGCAATTGAATTATTTAAATCTTGCCATTCACAAATTACAAGTATGAAATGATCCCTTTATGATTTTAAAAAAAGGGAAGAGTTGCCTACTTAATCCCATCTATCCCTGATAACCTTTGATTCCCATGCCTAGTAAGAATCTCTCCACCTCTGCTTTAACGACCCCAACCCCACAACATTTCAAATTTTTTTTGTCAACAAAATTATATCAAAGGAGCTATCTATGGAGCTTTGAGAAATTTCTGCAGTGCATCTTGGAGATGGTATGCATCGCTGACACTCAACATCAATAGTGGAGGGAGTTGACTGCTTTTTTAATAGTTGGTATCAAATTTTGAGAGTGCTTGGAGCTGCACCCATCCAGACAAATCACACTTCTGACCTGTGCCTTGTAGATGTTTGACAAGCTTTGGGGATTCAGAAGGTGAGTTACTCACTGTAGGATTCCAAGCCTGTGACGTTTTCTTGTCACTATATTTATATGGCTAGTCCAATTCAGTTTCTGGTCAATGATAACCCCCAAATGTTGATAGTGGGAAATTCCTTACTAGTAATGCCATTGAATGTCATGGGGAGATGATGAGATGGTCTCTTATTGAAGGTAGTCATTGCCTGATGTTTTTGTGGCATGAATGTTATTTGCCACTTGACAACCCAAGCTTGGATATTGTCAAAGCCTTGCTTCATTATCTGATGAGTCATGAATGATGTTGAACATTGTGTAATCATCAGTGAACATCCCCAATTCTGACCTTTATGATAAAGGGAAGGTGACTGATGAGGCAGGGTGAAGATGGTTGGGCCTAGCACACTAATCTGAGGAACCCCTGGAGCGATATCCTAGAGCTACAACAATCATAACCATATTGTAGAGGAAAATATCAACGAGGAGTCTTGAGTTCTGTATTCAGCAATACAAACAACCTGTATTCAGATCTCTTTACCACACGCGGGAGAGACCAGAGACTACTCTGAATCTGGCTTTCACTTGGGGCTTATTTACAGCTCAGATAAGAGGAGAGGTCAATGACACTCTAACTTTCCTCAGCTGAATTCAACATTTTTACACTTTTCGAGTTACAATAATATGCAACATTGATGCCAATGGTAGCCATATCCACACATCCAATCCAGCAAACACATCATCAATGGAAAACTCTATGTACAGCCCTAAGTCTTCCGATAATCTCATGATGTCTACCAGATACCTCCATTATCTGTCGTTGCGATACCTTACAATACTTCTGACAGTTATACTCCTTCCCAAGTATTTACCAGCTATACTGCATTATTTGCCAATAGTCTAAGTATTTGTTTATCACTAAGAACGCTTCCAAATTCTCTATGAATTTTAGCACAGAAAATTAGGAAGGATATTAATTTGTACCAATTGTTGTAAAGTCTTTAAAATCAACTCTAATATAAAGTGACTACAATCCTTTGTCACAGCTGACGAATTGAGAACAAGCCCTCTCTCACTTCAGCCTGAGAGATCAAACAAACAATTCTTCTGACCTTGCAGTTGCAATTACAACTCTCACTATTCTTATATTGTAAGTAAGTTTTCGACCAGAGTTTAGACCTTGAATGAATGATTAGATGAGATGATCAGATTAGATTCCCTAAGTATGAAATAGGCCCTTTGGCCCAACAAGTCCACACCGACCCTCCGAAGAATAACCCACCCCAACCCTATATTTACCTCTGCCTAATGCACCTAACACTACGGACAATTTAGCATGGCCAATTCACCTGATGTGCACATCTTTTGGATTGTGGGGGGAAACCGGAGTACCTGTAGGAAACCCACACAGACACGTGGAGAATGTGCAAACTCAAAACAGACAACTGCCCAAGGCTGGAATTGAACCCACGTCCCTGGTGCTGTGAGGCAGCAGTGCTAACCACTGAGCCACCGTGCCAAATCTTTGACTATTTCTACTCAACATTTTCCCTTACTAATTTTCTTAATTCAAATTCCACTGAGGCTAAAATTCAATCACTTTAAAACTTTACCTAGCCATTAAATGAAACTTGTTTAGATTCCAGAAATAACTTTGGGACATAACCACATCTTCAGTTTGTATGTTGTAACCTGTGCTTGTCACTCTTCCCTTGTTCTTTGGATGTAAGAATTTGTTCAATTTATCCACACCTGCACTTAAGCTTCAATTCTTAATCTCCCTCCAGTCCTGAACTCCCTTTTTACGACCTTCTTGTGCCCACTTCCTGTGCTGGTGGTCTTTTAGAGGTTGTGTTTACATCATTTATTGCTTAATCTTCCTAATGATGCCCTTAGCTTCTTTTACTGTCTACAGACACTTGTTCAAGGAATTCAACTAATCCTTTCACTCTAATTTTTTGGTTGCATTTCTAACTTAGAATTATCTAAAAAGTTCAGAATACTGCAGGATCAGACTTTTCCTTCTGCTTTTTGCTAAATAACAAACTTGAGACCTTGGCTTAACTAGGCCTTTCAAAAATGCCCTTTATTAAAATGCATATGTGTTTAGAACTGTTTGTTTGCAGAAACTCAAGTAAGTTACCTAATGTTTCCTCTCACCACAACCCTTTCATGATCTCCATGGGACCTTACATTATTTTATCCAGTATCTCTTTATGGAGACCACCAGTCTGGCTGTGAACATCTATATTTAGCTGCCAACCCCTTTTGGCAATCCTGTGTCAGTTAAAAAGCCCCAGGCAGCCATCTTGTCAACTTTAGTCATAGCGCAACAATACCATCATCCTTTGTGCCATGTGTGACTCCATCCAGCAGAGTTTGCTCCCACTAATTCCCTTAGGCTTTTTGATGCCAGATGTGGTCAGATACAACCTTGATATCAAGGTCAGTCGCTGTCACCTCACCTCGAGAGTTCTGCTTCTTTCTTCATACTCGAACCAAGTGTTTAAGATATCAGGAACTCAGTGGCCCTCACGGAATTCAAACTAAGTAACAGTGAGCAGGTTATCGCTGAGGCACTGCTTGATAGCACTATTGATGACACCTTCCATCACTCTAATGTTGTTGGAGAGATGACTGATGGGTAATAATTATCCACTTGACACTTCTGGATGAAGGTGGCTGTGATTGCTTCAGCCTGACATTTTCCACTGATGTTTAGGGCTCCCCCATCTTTCACCTAACCCACTGTTTGTGGAATCATCTTTGTTTCCACTAGGACTATGATCATTTTTACCAATTCTATCATGGACAGATTCAGTAGTTGGATGGATGAGGTGACACGTATTTATTCCCCCTCATTGGTTCCCTCACTGCCTATTTCAGACTCAGTCTAGCTGTAATGTTGTTTATGACACAACCAACTTGATCAGTAGTGCTGCTGGCAAGACATTCTTGGTTGTGGACCCGAAAAGCCCCACCCAGATCTGTTCCTTGCCACCCTCAGTGTTTCCTCTAAGTATTGTTTGACATGGAGAAGCATTGATTCATCAGCTGAGGGAGGAGGGTGTGCGGTAAACAGGAGATTTTCTTGTCCATGTTTGACCAGGCAGAAGATGAAGTGTTGTTCCTCCAATTTGTGCTGTGGTTTGTTTTGGCCTGGGCACTCGACATTGAGTTCTCCAATTTCAAATAACCCCCCTTCCCACCCCCCAACTCCCTTCCCAGCTTCTCCCCATCCCTTTCATTGCTCCCTGCCACCAAACAGATTCTCCTCCCAAAGTGGACATTTTCCTATGTGATACTCCTTTTTCCAGAACTTCACCTACACTTCACTTAACATTTCTACATCCCTTTCTGCTACATGTTTGCATCGTCAACTAATTCACCATCCTTCAGTCCCCTCATGCAACCATTTATCTAAATTATAAAATGTTGAGGCTACCATACCAATCCACTTGGCACACTGCTCAGTTCCATTTTGCCAACCAGAAAGCTAACCTAGATACAATTAGTAAAATAGAATTGGTGGACAAGTACTGGATTATGTTACTAGAGGAATTTTTATAAAATATACAAATCTTGAGAGAATGTAGCAAGACGTTAGCTAATTTCACTTGTTGTACTTGCCATGTTACCATGGGAAAAACATCCTTGTAGCCGAGAAGTTGCTGCCAAAGACCATAAATACGGTACCATGTCCAATGATATTGTGTGAAAATATTAGGGAGGACAGTTGTGTTCTTAATAGAAAATAAATTTCAAACTGATTAGTGTCTTCAAGTGAGCACACAATTTTGAAGTTGCTGTTACATGTTTGGTTGTGTTGTTCAGGTAAAGTGAATGCTTTGAATATTGAAGTTATTTAATCAGCTATCGTTAAAACGTTTAAACAGCTGTATTAACCTCATTCCATTTTAATCAACTGATCAGTGCAGAGCTGAGAGACATTTTAAAATTGTAATAATTTTGTTACATTTTTCCTGAAGATATTGAAAGCATCTCCAAAGTACAAGTGCGACAGTGTTCTAAAAAGAAAATGTATTGTTCACTCTTTCTGATTTCAAAGCTGAAGTTGATTGTGCATGAGGAAAATAAAATCATGGTTCTGATACCATGAATTGACAAACCTCATGAATGAACTGGGATGCAAAAATTAATTTGCTGTACTGCAGTTTCCTGTTCTTAAGTTGATTGATATCCTTGGCATTGTTAACACAGAAATATAGAAATTAGGTATAGAAGTAGGCCGTTTTGCTCTTCTAGCCTGCACCATCAATTAATATGATTGTGGCTGATCATGCAATTTCAGCATCCCACTCACTTCCCTTCCATTCCCTCCGGATCCCTTTAGCCGCAAGGGTCACATCCAGCCTCCTGTTGAATATATCTAACAAACTGGTCCCAGCAGCTTTCTGTGATAGAGAATTCCATAGGTTCACAACTCTGAGAGAAGAAATTCTTCCTCATCTCAGTACGGAATGGCTTACTCCTTATTTTTAGATTATGACCCCTAGTTCTGGACTTCAGGGACATTCTTCCCGCATATAGTCTGTCCAGTCCCATCAGGATTTTATATATTTTAATGAGCTCTCTCCTCATTCTTCTAAATCAGTGAGTACAAACCCAGTTGGTCCAATCTTTCTTTATATGTCAGTCCTGTCATCTTGGGAATCAGTCTGGTAAAGCTTTGCTGGACTCCCTCATTAGCAAGAATGTCCTTCCTCAGACTAGGAGGCCAAAGCTGCACATGATAATCAAGGTCTGGCCTCACCAAGGCCATGTATAACTGCAGCAAGATATCCCTACTCAAATCCTCTCGCTATGAAGGTCAGCATGCCATTTGGTTTTTTCACCACCTACTGCACCTAATTGCTAACGTTCAGCAAGTATTCTGCCACGACACCCACATCTCATGGCACCTCACCTTTTCCTAAACTGCCACCATTCAGATAATCTGCTTTCCTGTTTTAGCCACCAAAGTGGATAACCTCACATTTATCCACATTATATTGCAATTGCCAAGTATCTGCCCACGCAGTGAACCTGTCCTGTCACCCTGCAGCCTCTTAGCATCATCCTAACAGTGAACTTTGCCACCCAGCTTAGTGTCTTCTGCAAATTTGGAGAGATTGCATTCAATTCCTTCATCCAAATCATTAATGTATATTGTGAACAGCTGGGGTCCCAGCACTGAATGTTGCAGTATGCCACTCATCACTGCCTGCCCCTCTGAAAAGGACCTGTTTATTCCAACTCTCTGCTTCTTGTCTGCCAACCATTTATCTATCCACATCAGTTCATTACCTCTGATACCATGAACTTTAACTTTGCTACTAATGTCTTGTGTGAGACCTTGTCAAAAGCCTTTTGAAAGTCCAGATACGGAACCATCCAATGATTCACCCTTCTTCACTCTACAGGTCACATCCTCAAAAAAATTTCAAAATGTTTCAAGTATAATTTCCCTTTAGTGAATTCATGCTGACTTGGACAGATTCTGTCATGCTTTTCAAATGCTGAGTTACTATATTCCTAATAATTGACTCTAGCATTTCCCCTATCACCGATGTCAGGCAAATCAGTTTATAATTCCTTGTTTTCTCTTTGTCCTTTTTTTTAAATCGTGGGGTTACATTAGCTACCCTCCAGTCCAATGGAACTCTTCCAGAGTCTATAGAAAATGCTGGAAAATGATTATTAATGCATCCACAATTTCTAGGGCCACTTCCATTGTACCCTGGGATGCAGAGCATTAGGCTCCGGGGACTTGCTGGGTTTTAATCCCATCAATTTTCTTAATACAGTTTCCTGACTAATAAGGATAAACTTTAATTCCTCCTTCGTGCTTGACCTTCTGTCCCCGAGCATTTCCGGAGGGTTAAGTGACACAGTGAGATTATTTTAGGCAGCTGATGATTGGCTTGTTTTCTCATGGTCAGGCTAACAGAATGCATATAAAATCATTGCTTCAACTGTCTGCTGAGGAATTTGCTATTTCTGCTTGCAGTTAGATGATTATATCAAACGTTCATGTTTTAAAAAAATAGTAGTAGCTTTATTTTCTGGGAAAAGAAAATGAGTAGTACTGTGAGAACATAGGTCTAAAGTCACATAGATGTTGCTGAGTTTGACCAAATGATTTGTCTAGTTTCTAAACTTGCTACTCTGTTTTGAACTTCTGAATTGTTAAATTTAGTCAGCCATTTACACAGTGCTACATGAACAATACGCGACCAGCTTTATTATTTGTATTGAAACATTTCTAGTTTTTGCCTTCTGCTCTTCACTATTTAAATGTTTTTAACACTTTGTTCATTTTGTACCTGAATTAGTGAAATTGTCCCAAAGAATCAAGTTTACTAAACTTTTTCTGTTTATGCTGCAGAAAATCTGATCACCGGATGCAGAAAAAGGTAGGCCACTGTTTTATGGATCAAATAGTTGCCAACTTCTCAGAAATTGGGTGAATCCTTTCAATTCTGAAAAAGGATTATTTGGACTCAAAATGCTAACTCTTTCCACAGATACTGCCAGACCTACTAAGATTTTCCAGCAATTTCAGTTTTTGAATTTAAATCATTTTGTTGTTAAATTAACCTTTTTATTGAATGATACAACATAGAATTCGGTCTTTCACCCATCATTGCTGCATTGGCATTTTTATTTTAAAAAAGCTATCTAATTCGTTCTTCCCAGTAGTTGCCCACAACTCTATACATTTTTACATTTCAAATATATATGTTTCAAAGTCCTTTTTGAATGTTTCTAGTGAATGTTCCTCCTTCAGCAATTCTGCCAGTGTATTCTAGATCATCATAACTATCTGTAATTTATTTCTTCAAATGTTTCCCCAGTTCTTTTTGCAGTAATATATTCTGTCAAAAACTAATAGAATTCTGAGCATTTCTATTTAAAATTTGTTAGTCTCAATTCTAAAGCATCATTATTGTCAATCTCCTTTTCCAATATTTTTAAAACGTTTTGATAGCCTTCTAAATCATGTGGTTCTCTGACTTGGGCACATTAGTTTTCAGGCGTGATCAAGCCATGTATTATAACCATTGAGCACAAGGTCCTTCCCTTTATGCTCAGTTATAGAGTCATAGAGATGTACAGCATGGAAAGAGACCCTCTGTCCAACTCGTCCGTGCTGACCAGATATACCAATCCAATCTAGTCTCATTTGCCAGCACCCGGCCCATATCCCTTCAAACCCTTCCCATTCATATACCCATACAGAGGTCTCTTTAAATGTTGCAATTGTGCTAACTTCCATCACTTCCTCTGGCAGCCCATTCCACACACGCATCACTCTCTGCATGAAAAAGTTGCCCTTAGGTTGCTTTTATATCTTTCACCCCTCATCCTAAACCTATGCCCTCTAGTTCTGGATTCCCACCACCCCGGGGGAGAGACTTTGTCTATTTACCCTGCCCATGCCCCTCATAATTTTATAAACCTCTATAAGATCACCCCTCAGCCTCCAACGCTCCAGGGAAAACAGTCCCAGTTTATACAGCCTCTCCCTATTGCTCAAATCCTCCAACCCTGGCAATATTCTTGTAAATCTTTTCTGAACCCTTTCAAGTTTCACAACATCCTTCTGATAGGAAGGTGACCAGAATTGCATGCAGTATTCCAAAAGTGGCCTCATTAATGTGCTGGACAGCTGCTTTTCCAAAATGCAGCACTTCGCATTTCTCTAAATTAAGCTCCCATCTGCCACTTCTCAACCCTTTGGCCCATCTGATCAAGATCCCAATGTAATCAGCAGTAACCTTTTTCGCTGTCCACGACACCTCCAATTTTGGTGTCATCTGCAAACTTACTAACTATACCTCTTATGCTCACATCCAAATAATTCATATAAATGACGAAAAGTAGAGGATTCAGCACTGATCCTTGTGGCACTCCACTGGTCACAGCCTCCATTCTGAAAAAGAACCTCCACCACCACCCTCTGTCTTCTACCTTTGAGCTACTTCTGTATCCGTGGCTAGTTCTCCCTGTGTTCAATGAGGTGTAACCTTGACGACCCTTCCATGAAGCCTAGGATCACAGCTGCTTCTGTTCACAAGGAACTAAATTTTCATACCAGCTTTCAGAATATATCTATGTACATCTCAAGGCCTTGTTTTAAGCATCCCATTTCAGATTGTATAGTGTTAATGCTGCCATTCCTCATTTTTCCTACAAAATGTATTTGGCTGGACAGCTGGTTTGACATGCAGAATATTGTCAATAGCATGGGTTTAATGCCTGCAGTGGCTGAGGTTATCATGAAGATCTCTGTCTCTCAACCTCTCCCCTCATCTGAAGCAGGTTCAACTACCACCAGTCATATCTCTCTAATGAGAGAACAGTCTTATGATCTGGTATGATGTCATTTTCATATACCTTTGCATTAAATTCCATTTGCCATATGTGTGTCTCTCACTCATTTATGGAAATCTGCTACTATCCTCTTCACAGTTAACTATATTGACATCTTCAAAGTTTGAAATTATGCATGCTGTCCCAGTAAGGATGTTCCCCCTCACCCAGTGTTTCATCTGTACTATAGTGATGTTCTCCTGAAGCTTCTATTAACCATTTTACTGATATTCTAGCTGATCTTTATTTTTGTCCAAAATGGCAGATCCCTTTTCAAGACATTAAAATTATCCATCTTCCAGTTTAGTATTTGCTTGTGATAAGTTTCCTTAACTACTGTAAACTTAATGATGATGTTATCCCTATTTTCCAAATGCTCTCCCACTGAAATTGCCCCATCTGCCTAACTTCATTTCCTAGAAATAAATTCAGAAGTGTTTCTTTTCTTGTTGAGCTGGAAATATACGGATCAAGATGTTTGCATACAAATATCAGAAATGATTCATTGTTATTGACCTTCATGCTGTTTCTCTTATTCTTTTCTCTCCATTCTTTTTTGGAGTAATTGAACTTCCCCACTAAACTACACTGTTTTAGAAATTTTATGAAATTTGCTTGCAGATTTCTGAATCATGTTGCAGCTATTTGATTATTCGTGTTGGACAATGCTTTGCAGTCAGCAACAAAGCAGGGTGGGGAGAGCCTAGTGTGATTATTGTGAGACAGTTAATCCTGCATTCTGGAGACCTGAGTTCAAATCCTGCCATGGCAGTTGGTAGAATTTGAATTCAACCAAAATCTGGAGGTCGGAGTCTAATGGTGACCATGAAACCATTGTTGATTGCCAGAAAAAAACCCCTCTGGTTCACTAATATCCTTTTAGGGAAGGAAACAGCTGTCCTTACCTGGTTTGGTCTGCTTGTGACTGCAGACTCACAATAATATGCTTGATACTTATCTGCCCTCTGTGCATTTAGGGATGGGTAATAAATGCTGGCCTGGCCTGTGACACCTACATCCTGTGAATGAATAAAAAAAAAGGCTTGCTGATAGATCTGTTGGTTTCTATGGTGAGAAATTCACCTTTAATGCCTTGTATTATAATAAACTGCTGTACTATTTACCAGGCATCCACAACATACCACTTCTCAATATCGTAAGGATGCCCAAGCATACAATCACATTAAAGGAGTTAAATTAAACTCTCCACCCTAAATAGAGAAGTAAAAGCATTGAAATTAATTAACTTTGAAGTATTGTTTTACAGAGCACAATGAAGATTAGGACATGCGCAAGGGGTGAAAATAGAAATTAAATTATTCTGAAGATATATTAAATAAAGTTTGAATCTGTTGTTGTTTGCAATGTTGCTAGATAATTTCTGTCATGAATTGTGTAACCTTTAAAAACCAAGTTATGTTTTATTGAGCCGGATGTTACTTTTTAAGGGATTTGTAATGGCTTTATAAGGGCATGAAGTTGAAATTGTCGCTGATTTTAGCGATAGCTTATTTTTGGAGGAATCACAGCACAATCTGTCAGAACCCTGAGTGACAGAGCACAACTTCAGACTTTCATGGCTGATGTCCTGTAATTGTGGTTAGTTGGAAGGGTTATAGCAAAAGCTGGCACTTAATTGCCAATAATCTCGCTTGCAAACAAAATATGACTACACCCATTTCCTCCTTTCTCCTTTAGTCAAATAAAAAGTTCTTGAATCATCAAAAACATTATCCTTTTTGTAATAATATCTGTTTGATCAATATTCCACTTCTGTTATTCTTTCCAGAAATGTCCTGTATACATTGTAGCTTTGAAATTTGAATTTTCATTACTCTCTCAGTTGAGTGAAGTTATTGCCAGTTAACATAATTGCCATTTATAACCTTGGCCTGAACTCTTCACCCTTATTTGCTGTGTTCCCTGTGTTTATGTGCAAGATTTCTTCCTTCGTCTGCTTTGCATCTCTTCCCTGTCTGAGCTCTCCTCTTTCTATGCATTCTAATTTCCAATTCTTAATGCAACTTGTTTCTCTTCTCTCCTTTGTCTTAGTTCCCTTTCCTCTGTCAAATTCATTTAAACTATCTTCCCTGAAGAGCAACAGTTTCTTCACCAGACTCCAAGAAGTGGATACTGGTTTTATCATGTATGCCCATCTCAGAAATCTTGTTAACTAATTTTGATTATCAGGGAAATTTCTGTCATGAATCATATAACCTTTAAAGACTAGTTATGCTTGATTATGCAAGGTGTCACTTTTTAAGGTATTTGTAGCGGTGTTACAGGGGCCTGAAATCAAAATTTTGCTTGAAATAAATGAGATGCTCCCTTGAACAAAGTTAATATTAGACAAAATCTGCTGTTCTAAGCTGCTACCTGTGTTTGCTCAATGCCTGAAGAAACCTAATACAAAATCGGCATGGAACTTGATTAAAATTGAATTTACGTTTCTGCTAGGAGATGGAACACTTTCACATTTATAGTATCCTGTACCTATGTCAAGATCTTTTGTAACTTTTTTTTATGTTCTCTGTTTTGAAGATCGGCTTAAGAGCTTTCTTGATTACAGCTTTTGTTTAAAACTTTTCCCTGTCATAATTACAACACATGTAATGCATTTATTTGTAATATATGTTTTACACTTGTATTAGAATTTTTTTTAAGCCATCCATGAAAGTAGCAGCAGTATTGAGAAAAAGTTTCAAATAGAAACTGTTACTTGTTCTGCTGATTTCGTTCTCCTGTGGATGATACTATTTGGAAGGGAATGTGTCACTTCTGAAGTGTATAATATAAATGTAAGAATTTACTTTTCTTTATATTTTGAAAGACGTTCATCGGGCTATTTAGTTGGACGGTTTGGGAAAATAAATCAACTACTGAAAATATAAGAGAGTTGATATCCAGGTCTCTATCAAATCTACTTTTGTACCAGTTGTTCTTCCAACTTGTAATGAACATTAAATATATGTTCAATGATAATTATTTATACAGCAATTGTGAACTCATGAGTTTTCTTTTTCCATCTTGAAGGGTGATTATTCCCAGCCACCACGTTTTCCTGATGTGATTGATAGTAAAAGAAAGAAGCTTTATAACTATTTGGTGAGTTTGAATTCAGTTTGCCTGTCTTTAATAAAGTTCAGTAGGGAGCTGAAGCTAACTTGCTATAATTCAAAATACAAACTTTTTAAAATAATATTGTAGCAATATAACACTTATTGTAATGTTTAGCTTAGTTATGTCACAACTGTTACAGCGCAGAAGGAGGTCATTTTGTCTATTGTGCCTATGTCACCTGTCCAAATGAGCTGCTTATTCCTGTCGTCTTCCAGCAACCCTATACATTGTTCCATTTCAACTATCTAATTCATTTATGAATGCCTAAATTGAACCTGCCTCCCCCACACTGTCAGCCAGTGCATTCCAGAACCTAACCATGGCTGTATGATAAGGTTTTCCACGCATCATTTTTGCTTCTTTTATTAATTACTTCAAAGTTGTGTGTTTTCATTCTCAATTATTTCACAAATGGGAACATTTTTTCCTTCCCTACTCTGTCCAGACCCCTCAGAATTTTGAATACTTCAACCAGGTCCCCTGTGAGCCTTATCTTCTCCATGAAAAGCAATTCAACTTCTTTAGTCTATCTTCACAACTGAAATTCCTAATGCCTGGAACCATTACAGTAAATCTCTCCTTTGCTTTCTCCAGTGCCCTTGCATTTTTCTAACTATGTCATCCAAAATTGGATGAAATACTCAGCTCTTGAGGCAGAATTAGAGTCTTGTGTAAATTCAATATTACCTCCTTGCTCCTCTATGCTACGCCGATATGAATCGAGCACAGGAATTATTGTTTCCTGTTGCTATTCTCTCAACAAGTCCTGCCTTGCTTTATGACTTATGCGCACACAGACCCAGGTCCCTCTGCTGCTGCACCCACTTCAGAGTTGTACCTGTTATTTTATATTATTTTATGTTCTTCCTACCAAATTTTATGATCTCTCACTTCTCCAATATGAATTTTATCTGCTACTTATCCAACAACAATGCAAACTTCTCTTATGTCCCTCCTCACAGTTAATGGTTGCAACAAAAGACTCCATCTGAATAGTTTTGCATTCCGATTTTTAAACTTCTCAATGAAAACTTATGGATTATAATCAGTGTGAATTATTGTTTCTTTGTAATCTCAAGAACTGTTGCAGAGTCAACAGTAATTTCAAGAACTGTCTTTCCAACTGTTTCTGATACTAGTTTAGTTTCATAGAGAAGTACACCACTTGCTTCTCTGTCCTTGTCTGGCATTCTCTTGAGTAGAACCACGTGAAAGCAGTCACACCCTTGGATGTCAGTGAATGGCCCTTCCAACTTCCTGCAATGGTCAATCCTGTCAAAGGCTGCAACCAGGTCAAGAAGGAAATGTCACTGTCACTGTCAGAAGAATATCATTGTGACTTAGCTGTTTGGTCCTGTAGCAAGCAGGGAAACCTCCTAGAAACATGGAGTTCTGGAAAAGATGGGAACACATTTGGGAGATGACAGTTAAATAGATCCAAGCCAGATAGTGAAATATGAATCAAGACAATTCTGTTCCTTAATAGTCCTTAAGTGGTCTGGCTGCTAGCCCTGCAGTGTTGCTGTAACTAGTGAATCATCTGCACCAGTTCTTCTACTTTTCAATTGGTTGTTGCAGTGTCACATGCCCAAAATATTCCAATGACTATAGGGTCTCCAGCATGACTTTCTTTCGTTGGAGATTGCTTCCCATGTTTTTTAATTTCTCAGTGCTTCCAGTTGCTTTTCACTTCCTGGATAGTTAATTCAATAATTTCCCTGCTGCTTTCTCTTGCTGTTGAAGCTTTCCCAGTGATCTCTCCTGCAGCTGGGTCTTTATTTCACTGTCGCCATCTGTTATTGTAGTGGTTGTCTCTGAAGAGGATAAGCGTTCAACATTGCTCAAGAAAAGTCTCTGGTCTTTTAAAAATCACCTGTTTCTTCAGTATATGCTGAATTATTTAAGCTCTTAGACTTAGAATGACATCTACACAGTAGCATCTCCCTTCAATCTCCATTGCGATTTCTTACATTATTATTAACAGCTTATTAATATTTACTGCAGAATTAATGTTTACTTCTAAAATAAGTAAATTGCATCTTATTTTCCTAATTACAACCCCACATGTCTCAGCTGACTCTCTTTATAATCTTTTTCAAGACATTATTTCGAATAAACTGGAGGGGCAACATAATAAAAGACTATTTTAAAGAAAACTTTGATTGAAATTATATTTTAGGGAGGGGGGCCCTCATGCACTACAGCTCCTGTAATGTTCATTGGTCACAGAATGCTTGAAGTGTGCTCTAAAACCATGCTGGCATAAGAGTAACCATAAAAGGGAGGCAGGCATAGGATCAGACAACCATTCCACAAACTGCTGTTGGCCATAGAGGTCTCGTAGAGAGAACGCTGATCTGCTGGCAGTATGCAGACAGACTCCTCCTCTTCAGCAGGTGGCCAAAGATCAGAAGGTTAGGGTTGAAGTGGAGGCAAAACATAAGGAGCGCCCTGAAAAAAATGAACTATGGCCTGCACAGTTTAGGGAATGCTAGATGACTAAAGAAATTGAGGGTTTGGTTAAGAAAAAGAAGGAAGCATATGTCAGATATAGACTGGATAGATCGAGTGAATTCTTAGAAGAGTATAAAGAAAGTAGGAGTGTACTTAAGACGGAAATCATGAAAGCAAAATGGGGACATGAGATAGCTTTGGCAAATAGAATTAAGGAGAATTCAAAGGGTTTTTACAACTATATTAAGGCCAAAAAGGTAACTAGGGAGAGAATAGGGCCCCTCAAAGATCAGCAAGGCGGCCTTTGTGTGGAGCCACAGAAAATGGGGGAGAGACTGAATGAATATTTTGCATCAGTATTTACTGTGGAAAAGGATATGGAAGATATAGACTGTAGGGAAATAGATGGTGACATCTTGCAAAATGTCCAGATTACAAAGGAGCAAGTGCTAGATGTCTTGAAACGGTTAAAAGTGGATAAATCCCCAGGACCTGATCAGGTGTACCCGAGAACTCTGTGGGAAGCTGGAGAAGTGATTGCTGGGCCTCTTGCTGAGACATTTGTATCATTGATAGTGACAGGTGAGGTGCCAGAAGACTGGAGGTTGACAAACGTGGTGCCACTGTTTAAGAAGGGCAGTAAAGACAAGCCAGGGAATTATAGACCGGTGAGCCCGATCTCGGTGGTGGGCAAGTTGTTGGAGGGAATCCTGAGGGACAGGATGTACATGTATTTGGAAAGGCAAGGACTGATTCGGGATAGTCAACATGGCCTTGTGCGTAGGAAATCATGTCTCACAAACTTGATTGAGTTTTTTGAAGAAGTAACAAAGAAGATTGATGAGGGCAGAGCAGTAGATGTGATCTATATGGACTTCAGTTAGGCATTCGACAAGGTTCCTCATGGAGACTAATTAGCAAGCTTAGATCTCGTGGAATACAGGGAGAACTAGCCATTTGGATACAGAACTGGCTCAAAGGTAGAAGACAGGGTGGTGGTGGAGGGTAGTTTTTCAGACTGGAGGCCTGTGACCAGTGGAGTGCCACAAGGATTGGTGCTGGGCCCGCTACTTTTTGTCATTTACATAAATGATTTGGATGTGAGCATAAGAGGTACATTTAGTAAGTTTGCAGATGACACCAAAATTGGAGATGTAGTGGGCAGCGAAGAGGGTTACCTCAGATTACAACAGGATCTGGACCAGATGGGCCAATGGGCTGAGAAGTGGCAGATGGAGTTTAATTCAGATAAATGCGAGGTGCTGCATTTTGGGAAAGCAACTCTCAGCAGAACTTATACTCCCTAGGTAAGGTCCGAGGGAGTGTTGCTGAACAAAGAGACCTTGGAGTGCAGGTTCATAGCTCCTTGAAAGTGGAGTCGCAGGTAGATAGGATTGTGAAGGCGGCGTTTGGTATGCTTTCCTTTATTGGTCAGAGTATTGAGTACAGGACATTGGTTAGGCCACTATTGGAATATTTCGTGCAATTCTGGACCTCTTCCTATCGGAAAGATGTGAAACTTGAAAGGGTTCAGAAAAGATTTACAAGGATGTTGCCAGGGTTGGAGGATCAGAGATACAGGGAGATGCTGAACAGGCTGGGACTATTTTCCCTAGAGCATCAGAGGCTGAGGGGTGACCTTATAAAGGTTTATAAAATTATGAGGGGTATAGTTAGGATAAATAGGCAAAGTCTTTTCCCTGGGATTGGGGAGTCCAGAACTGGAGGGCATAGGTTTAGGATGAGAGGAGAAAGATATAAAAGAGACCGAAGGGGCCACTTTTTCATGCAGAAGGTGGTACGTGTATGGAATGAGCAGCCAGAGGATGCGGCAGAGGCTGGTACATTTGCAACATTTAAGATGTATTTGGATGGGTATATGAATAGGAAGGGTTTGGAGGGATATGGGCCAGGTGCTGACAGGTGGGACTAGATTGGGTTAGGATATCTGGTCGGCATGGACGGGTTGGACCAAAGGGTCTGTTTCCATGCTGTATATCTCTCTGACTCTATATGGAGCCCATGAACTATCTTAACCTTCTCTAGTTCAGAACTGATGAATGCAACATGCTAAATGCCAGATCCATGATTGTAAAGGGAAAGGACTCCTGTGTAATGAGGTCTTTTGTGCTGCCCCATGTTTTTGGCTTTCCTGAGTCAAGGAAGTTTTGGAAAATTGAAACAAATGCATCTGCTATCTCCGCATCCACTTCTTTCAAGATGCTCGGATGAAGTCCATCAACTTGTGGTGACCTGTCAGACTTTCAATCGAATAATTTTCTCAGCATCCTTGCCCTGGTAATTGTACTTTTAAGTTTTTCCTTGCCTTGCAGTGCATTATTTACAAGTATTTCTGCTCTGTTTGTTTGTGTCTTCTGCAGTGAAGGCGCACACAATTTCTGTTCAATGTGTCTGCCATTTCCTAATTTCCTTATGTGTATTGATTTAGACATTGTAGGTTTAGAATAAATTTAAATCAACAATCTCTTTGAAGTGTTACACTCAGCCTGCTGAATGGTATTTCAGGCGATAGTATTCCTGAAAAAGAAGCTGAGCAATTACACCAGTGGGAGGAAGTCACATATGGATTACTGTGACTAGTTCTGGTTACTGAATTCCCAACTGTACAAGAAATTGTTTCAAAGTTGAATAATTTATTATTCCTGAGTGAAGTGGGGAAATGTAATTTTGTGTTTATTTACAGCAAAGCTTTCAGATAAAAAGTGAAGATGATGCAAGTTTTGTTCTGAAGGTTACAAAGGCTTTCAAAGATGCATTGATCAGTTATTACCAAAAGAAGGAATCTGTGAGTATTTTGAAATTATTCTAATGGATAATCTATGAATGGCAATCGTTAAGGTGTCTCTTCCAAGTTGTGGTCTGTTTTCACAGCAGTTGCTGTTTCTGTTGTCAGTGGTAATATGTGATTTGCTTTGTAGCTAGAGTGTTGAATTTTAATTTCTGGCAATTGATTTCAGCATTTTTGCTCTACACCAATGCTGCAGCTACGCATGGTTAACCTCAATGCAGTCACCAAGAACAATCTGCTGTGTTCTCATCCAGTAATTGGAATGAGCTTCATCAGAACTAAAATGCCATTCATAAACAACATTTCCTTCAAGTTGTGCAGCTGCATGGCAACATCTGGCCATGCTCAGCAAATAGAAGTTAGAATGAAGAAGCAACATCAATGCTTTGACATGTGGCATTAAATTCAATGTTTAATGTCTATACTTTATCTCTAAGCTTTCGAGCACAGAAAAAGGCTTTTTGATATATTGTGCCATTTTCCAGCACCTGGCTCGTAGCAATGTATGATGTGGCCTCTCAAATGCTCATCTAAATGCTTCTGCAATGTCTTGAGGGTCCCTGACTCTACTGTTTTAGACAGTGAGTTCCCCCAGATGATGATTTTTTTCATCATATCCCCTCCAGGCTACCTGCTCCTTAATTTAAAACTTAGTCCCTTGGTTATTGGTCCCTTCACAAAAGTGATATATTTCTTCCTAACTGTCCTATCTGTGCCCATTCATAACTTTGTGCAATTCAGTCAGGCGCCTCATCAGCTTCTCTGCCTGAAGGAGTACAACGGCAAGTTATCTTGTCTCTTCCATTTTGTTAATTCATAGGTCCTTCTTTAAGCATATGACACAAGTTCTTATTGCAAGGTTTGTGAAGGTTTGTAGCTCAGGTTGAGGTTTAGGGTGTAGGTTTGCTCGCTGAGCTGTAGGTTTGGTATCCAGACGTTTCATTACCTGGCTCGGTAACATCATCAGTGGCAACCTCCAAGTGAAACGAAGCTGTTGTCTCCTGCTTTCTATTTATATGTTTGTCCAGGATGGGGTTCCTGGGGTTTGTGATGATGTCATTTCCTGTTCGTTTTCGGAGGGGTTGATAGATAGTATCTCGATCTATGTGTTTGTTTATGGCGTTGTGGTTGGAGTGCCAGGCCTCTAGGAATTCTCTGGTATGTCTTTGCTTAGCCTGTCCCAGGATAGATGTGTTGTCCCAGTCGAAATGGTGTTTTTTTTCCTCCGTGTGTAGGGCTATGAGGGAGAGAGGGTCGTGTCTTTTTGTGGCTAGCTTGTGTTCGTGTGTCCTAATGGCTAACTTTCTTCCTGTTTGTCCTACGTAGTGTTTGTGGCGGTCCTTGCATGGAATTTTGTAGATGACATTGGTTTTGTCCATGGGTTGTACTGGGTCTTTTAAGTTTGTTAGCTTTTGTTTGAGAGTGTTGGTGGGTTTGTGTGCTACTAGGATTCCAAGGGGTCTTAGTAGTCTGGCTGTCATTTCTGAACGGTAATGCAAAGACTAGAACAAACACCCCTACCAACCATCAAACCAAAAATCTGGGTCCGCCACGTAGATGACACTTTTGACATCACAAAACGAAACAAGATAGAAGAGACATTTAACATCATCAACAACACCCTCACAGGCATAAAGTTCACTAAGGAGGAAGAAACCGACAACAACTAGCATTCCTGGACGTCACAGTCGAAAGAAAGGACAAGGGAGAACTACAAAACCGACAAAACAGAAAAC
Organism: Chiloscyllium plagiosum; assembly: GCF_037043375.1. Classification (NCBI taxonomy): domain Eukaryota; kingdom Metazoa; phylum Chordata; class Chondrichthyes; order Orectolobiformes; family Hemiscylliidae; genus Chiloscyllium; species Chiloscyllium plagiosum. The sequence continues at coordinate 53,012,280 of NW_028270143.1, forward strand.
CGACAAACACTGACCAAATACTTAACTGCACCAGCAACCATCCCAACACACACAAATGAAGCTGTATCAGAACACTATTCCAACGAGCCACCACACACTGCAGCACAGGCGAACTTCGGAAAACAGAGGAGAACCACTTATACAACGTATTCAAGAAGAACGATACTCAAAAAATACAGTGCGCAGATTCCTCAAGAACAAGCCACGACAAGCAGACCTAACACAGCCAGAAGCCCTAACCACCTTACCATACATCAGAGAAGTCTCAGAAATGACAGCCAGACTATTAAGACCCCTCAGAATCCTAGTAGCACACAAACCCACCAACACTCTCAAACAAAAACTATCAAACTTAAAAGACCCAGTACAACTCATGGACAAAACCAATGTCATCTAAAAAATTCCATACAAGGACTGCTACAAACACTACATAGGACAAACAGGGAGAAAGTCAGCCACCAGGATACACGAACACCAGCTAGCCACAAAAAGACACGACCCTCTCGCCTTGTAGCCCTACACACGGATGAAAAAAACCACCATTTCGACTGGGACAACACATCTATCCTGGGACAGGCTAAGCAAAGACATACCAGAGAATTTCTCGAGGCCTGGCACTCCAACCACAACACCATAAACAAACACATAGATCTAGATACTATCTATCAACCCCTCAGAAAACGAACAGGAAATGACATCACCACAAACCCTGGGAACCCCATCCTGGACAAACATATAAATAGAAAGCAGGAGACAACAGCTTCGCTTCACTTGGAGGTCACACCTGATGATGTTACCTAGCCAGGTAATGAAACGTCTGGATACCAAACCTACAGCTCAGCGAGCAAACCTACACCCTAAACAAGTTCTTCTGATTGAATGTTTATTGTTCCCATATGCACAGTCCTCAGTTCATGATCACAGTGTGTTTGTAGCTGAATGATACCACTTAAGTTTAACACCAATTTAATGTGAGTTTATTGATGCTTCTCTAATCCAATACAAGCAGCCTTAAAAGTTTAATGGCATTTGTGAGGTAAGTATTTTGAGCTAATGTGCTGCTTTTGATTCGGTTAGCATTCATAGTTTAATTAAAAGGTAATTAGCAACAACTAGTCAATAATTCCTTTTACCTTTTGGAATGACGAAGATTTGAAAAATCTTATGATAAAAAGCAGAACACTATTGGTGTTCCGTTTATATTGATCAATTTCAAATTTCAGTCACAAGTGGTTTTATTTAATATTGCCTCCCACTTGCAGATTTACAGCATCCTCAGTTTTTTTTGTTTTCTGACCTTCTCTTTACTACTGGCTGTGATTCACTCCTGGATTTGGATTGAGATATTGGACTTCTTGTGGCTGTGGTTCAGTCTTTGGCATCCATCTGCAACCACTAGATGGAGTCTGGTCAATCTAATAGTAATACTATAAACTTTATTTGAACCGGCAACACTCGATAAACTGGCAAAATATATATACTTCAAATACCAAAAATTTGCTGTATCATAGTGATCTCTGCAATGTCCAAGGAGTCAGTTGAAGGTGGAAACTTGTGAGAGCTTGTAAGTGAGAAAGCTGGCTGCCAGTAACTTATTAAATGTAAAGTTGCATTCTCATTTAAGTGATTTATGCTGTAAATAAAGTAAAACAGTGATGTGTATACCCCCACATTATATTTCTGTTATTTAGCTTCAGTTTTTACAATGATTGCGTGGACCTCTTGATCAACTGGTACATTCCTGGTCCCACAGGTACTGGTTCATAAAAAGTTTGCTGTTTTAAAAAATATTTTTGATTGTGTGATGCATTTTACTTTGTTGATTATTTCAGCTAGGAATGCAGTGTTGCGCAGGTATGATACAGTATCTCAACATTGTTTTTACTGGGTAAGAAAGATCCCAAGGAAACAAACTCTGACTTTAATGTTAATTCTTATGGTAAACCACACTTCGCTTAAAGTCACAATTTTCAATTTCCCCAAAGAATAGGGAATTTGATATACCAAGTATTGTATCTTTCTACAATCACTATGTCAAAGTTGGAAAGAGGTAATAATGGCTCTAGCACTGCAAAGTACAGAAGAATTGGTTTGAGGTGGATTAAATAAGTGCTGTTTCCAGACTGTCATCAACTACATTGCATCAAAATTGTGGTGGCCCCAACTCTGTTTCCAAAATTATGAACTTGATTGTCTTATGTAAAAATTCAGAATAGCTGTTTCTAGCATGTATGAATAAAATGTCTGATTTTTATTAAATGCTTTTTATTAAATGATTTTGCTGTGTAATCCTGTGTAATGAGCAGGTCTTCCATCAGTTTGATGGAATCAGTTTTTTGTTGTTTTGTGTGCATCTGTTTTGCGCACTCTTCCATTCTTGACAAATGAATGACCATAATACAATGTAAGAGAAAATGCACCAAGACAAATAGAGCTCTTCCTTTAACAATTTTTCACAACAGGACAACTTGCAACTGAATGGATTCTGTATATGTCAAATTTTCCAAAATCTATCGGCACTGAAACTTTGTTATTAATTCTTAATACAACAAATCAGCTTGGTACACATTCTGAAATGTATTTTGTGCCAGGTGCAAAATCAAATTAGATTTGATTTCCTGCCTTATGAAAGGAATCATTCCGTACTAACTGGAATTAAAAGATGAAGAGGTTTTGTAAATGCTTCATCGGTTTTTGGCTGGGATGGAGTCTTTGTCCTGTGTTCAGTTCTACAGATGTTATTACCTGGCACTTCTTCTCAGTTGAGATATTAATACCAACTGTATCAGATCTCTGTTATATTGTCATCTCCTTGAAATCACTTGCTAAGGTAAAATTTGTGCCAACTAATCCTTTAGTGTGCAGACTATTTCCTCCTGCACAATTATCTGGATTGTTTCAGAACTGATGATCATTACTATTTTAGTAACCTTAGCCAACACAGGTAACTTAGATACTTTTAAATAGTACCAGTTCTTAAGATTGCTTCATGGAGCATTAAGATAAATATTCATGTTTCTGTTAGCTTTATTTTACTTCACCAGCAGAGCCAATTTTCCAGTGGTAGGCTGATGGTCCTTTGCTTGAGCTCAATGGAAAGAATGTAGCTTTTCTTTCTGTCCTGTATGGAGAGGAAGATGTTGCTTGGTATGTAATACTTCCAGGCATAATGTTGCTTTTTTTTTGAGATTAGTCCAATCTGGTAAATATCAACAGCCCTTTTCTTTCATCTCAATAGTTGCAGTTATGATATGTCTTCTAAATTCCAGATGAGGTTCTTGTGTAGGTGTTACTGGTGCTTTAATCTCTTGCAATCACTAAGCTTGCTGCCAATGCCTAAAATACAGCAATTAATTTTATCCCTATTTTTGGACTGAATTATCATGCAACTATTTTCGCGTAAAGGAAGAAAGAAAATGCATATGTTGTGCATTGCCATATATAATATCAAAAATGCTTCCTTTCCAAGAAATTATTTGAAAGGGTTGTGACATACTAAGCATACAACTAGCAGCCATTTTGTACAACACAGTTTCACCACAAAGACAATAACCTCAATGACCTGATGCAGTTTTTTCCTTAGTGTTCAAAAGAAAACACTTGGCAAATTCTGCATTTCACAAAGTGCAACGCAATTTGAACATTGACCGTAACAGAATGTTCATGAGGATAGCACTTGTGACGGTCACATTCTTCTGGGTTTGCTGTTGTGGAAGTCTATATCGTATGCTCAATCTTGGAACGGGATTTGAACTTGGAATATTCTAACAGTCCTCCCATTCATTCAAGTGAGATGGCAGCTGGAAGGTGTGCATTATCGTTCTGAATTCAGAAGCAAACTTTTGCAAGAATCTTAATGTGCAGCAGAGAAGAGCAGCCAGTTTTTGAATTTGGTTCGAGAATGATTAGGAAACAACCCAAACTCTGCCCAGGTTCAATTTAACTGTGCCGATGGAAGGAGGTTTCCCGATTTTTACTTTGGCTTACCAAGAGACTTATCTCCAATGGTTCTTTTGTCGGGCTATACATATTGCTCTTGATTTCAGTCGAGTTCCTTTGTTCTTTTAACATCTCTACAACTTTATGCAAGTTATTTATTTCCCTCCACTGTCGCCAGAATGCTTCAAACTGCTGCTCCTGCTCTAAAATTCAAACTAGTTCTTTTCAACATTTAGGAAAAGTAAGATGGTTATCATCGTTCTTGGGAATATAATCTTAAATAAGCTTGTTGATATGTTACAGTTGGATGAACTTTCTCAATCTAGAAGTCTGCTTCCTTTTTTCTGCATAAAGGTATATCGTGAAGTGGAATTAAATCTTGAGTAGACCTGAAAGATGGCTAACTTTTCTGTCAGAGCTGGAAATGTGTTGCTGGAAAAGCGCAGCAGGTCAGGCAGCATCCAGGGAACAGGAGAATCGACGTTTCGGGCATAAGCCCTTCTTCAGGACTTTTCTGTCAGTTCATTTTACTGTTGATGCCCATTCTGATTTGCAGTGCTGATGTTAAAATGATCCACACCAGATACAATTTCTGCACATCGAATAGCTGTCATGTTAACTATTTTAATTTACCGTAACAAAAACAACTAAGCTAAATCTGATGTCCTTTATTCTGAAATTGCCCATTGTAATTAAGCACCCAATCACATACCTCATGCTAATGTGGAATATGGTTTATTAAAGTTTTAATTTCAAACAAGTTTGGGGTAGTATATCCCAATCTTCAAAATATTCTTTGTTTCATTTATTTTTTCCCCACTTAAACTTTGGCAAACAGAAGACAATCTTTTCTTTCATATCAGTGAGTTTTTGGTTCTTGATAATTCTGTTCATAATCTCATGGTTGATTTATGTGAGGCAATTGTATTGGATACTTTTGAGTATTCTATTAAAGCTTTCACTCCTGGCCAATGATACTTTACAGAACAACCGAGAAGTCCATTGAGTCTTGCAAAGCTATCATGTGCAAAAGAAGTTTCATATGGTTAGTTGAAACTTAATATCTTTAGAACTCTTATTGTTTGTAGGAACTCCTGCCAGAAAGAAAATGCTGAATAAAATTAGCGTTTATTGCAGTATTTTACAGGTATTGTTGTTGAACTCCAGATAACTGAAGTCATTCACAAGCTAACTTGACTCCCAGATAATTTTTCAAGAATATGCTCATCTTGAGCAAGTGGAGAGTTGTATACTGTGATGATTTCATCAACTTCTCCTTTGCTTTTCGAACAGAACTGCTGCTACTTTCTACCTTGTTCTCTCTGTGCAGTCTTGAAACAGAATAGGAAATTTGTCTCAATTTTAATATTCTTTGTTCTCCCATTGATGTATTGATCACACTACAAACTGGATCTTTCAAAGACGGCTTTTGGAAGAAAACTTTTTATTTTGAAATTTTCGCTTCAGTTTTTGCTGCTAATTCCACAATTAGCTTTATTTCAACTAAATTGAATAAAGAACTTTTGAAAATCAGTACTGCTTGGGATCTGTTTTTATTTGTTTCATTGAACTCAAGTTTCATATTCTGATCTCAAATTGATTACCAAATTGATGGATAATCCCAGTGAACTTTATTTACTGTCAGCCTAAAATGCTTCGACATTTTAAATTGTAATAAATAAATTAGACTAGGTTTCTTCTTTTGGAAAAAAAATGTTCTTATGCTTTGTTTTTAACTAAACAGTGTCTAAATAGTTCTTGCTGTATCCCATTTCAAACCTTTTTTCCCTTGCCCAACCTCAAAGGACCCAGTCATGAGGGCTACATTGGATCAGAGAACTGCAAGATCCATCGGTACACCAGATGACTATTCCAGATATAATCCTGATGCATCAGCTTCTGCAGTACGAGGCTCAGAAAGCCCCAGAGGTAATTCAGATTTGAAAATTATCAGCAGCATCTCTATTTACAGGTGCCATTAGACAAACCATATTACCTCTTACCTCACTGGTTTCATTGCATTAAGTGTGGTTGACCAATTGAGGATTTTATCTGAAATTTAGCTTGGATTTTAAGGTAAGTAGGATAGTAGCAATTGTAATAGACAGCATCTGAAGCTATCATCAAAAGCCATTGAAATCCTCGTTTCTATGCTGGATCATAAATTCAGGTTCTTATAATTAGCTGGGACTTGATCTGCTTTAGTCAATCTAGTCCAACCTTTGGATTAGTTTAAGAAATGCTATCTGAAGGGCATTTTTCTACACATGAACCTGTGCTCCTCTCTGCCGTATCAGTTTGGTTCAAGGTCATGGACCCAACACAGGGATCCACATTGTGCAAGAAACAGCTGACAAAAGCTAGACTAATCAATTGCTTTTGTAGATTAGCTAATCTTGGGTGAACATTCAGTTGCCTGAAATCCATATATTTATCCATGATGGGTTTACTTTGCCTTGGGAATAAATGCTCCAAGTGGATTTGAAGCTGAGTTTCCACCTGCAAAATTTACCCTCTGCACCCTGCAGTTGGAGTGAATCTTGTTTTTTCATAATTTGAAAGCCTCAATGTTAAATCATGTAGAGGCTATAGAGGCACCACCATCATCAATGGGTCCCAATATCTTTAAAAACTCCACAGCAATATTTTTTGCTGCAATGATCTTGGATACATCAGCTGCTGAAGATCCATCTTTTTTTCATGCGTATCTTGGGGGACAGCTGCTGTTGCTGGACTTGAAGTTGTACTTTCAGCTACAAAATCTTCCCATTCCAACGTCAAATTGGAATGTGCAAGAGCTTCACTGGTTCTTTCAGACAAAATTGTTGAAGTCATGCACACAAGCAGTACCAGCTGTTGGAGGCACTATGATCATAATCAAGCAATTCCATACATTTTTGTTGCGATCATCAAAATACTCTACCCTAACATTCATGAGAGAACCTAACAGAATGCTATCTTCTGTATCAAGGAAGAAAACCATTTCTTCATGACATGGGAGTTTCCTCAGCCTTTTGTGTCAAATTTCTTGAGCTTTAGTGAAGAAATGGATTCAACCTTGTATCACTTTCACATCAAGAGAGTGTTGTCAGTGGCATTCTGTGGTAGTCAGGTACTGATTGCATTTGTAATGTCAGGGATTGTATAGAATCATAGACTGACGTTTTTGAAGGTTTCATGAGTTGTCCTTCTCCACTTGCCTTCAAATGCATGGAGCCAGTTTGTGTTCCTGCAGGACTTTTTTTCTGGCCAGCTACGGAGTGTCAGCACCACCTAACTTTATCAGGATTAAGCAATGCAGAGAGATCACAAATCTCTTTGAGTTCCACTTTTCTGGAGCTCATCAAGGAAGCACAAAAGTACCTTTTACATAATGATAATTGGGAGAAGGTAATGGTGCTTGTGATTTTCTGCATTTGCTGAGGCAGGGTTTTCCAAGTCCTGTGTCTCTTGATAGTGAGTGCATTTAATCAAGATGCCTCTTCAAACAATCTGTAGGTTTGCTATAGTTTGTTGAACTATAATAACTATATCGAGACCCTGTGCAAAATGGTGTTTGACAGTCAGCAGAAGTCACTAATTTTGCATAAGATGCAATCCATGAGGAGCATAGAGCACTCTGGAAATGTTCCAGTTCCCTTTTACTTCTAATTAATGAATTTTTATAAATTTGTTCCATTGCAAGCTTGAACTACTAGCTACTGAACACATTCCCCAAATGTTTTTCCTCCATCTGAAAAGTTAATACGCTAGTGCATACTTTTTATTCAGAATCATCATGATGTATATTGACATTTGAAGTCAACTAAAATACATTTGAAGGCATCAATTTACAACTGAAACTGAAATTCAGTTGGCCCTTTTTTGGCTAGTTCCTTGCACTTCAAATGTGCTTATGCATCTGTCAATTGTTACCAAAGGTTTGATTATTTGACTAAGAACTGGTAACTTGGGACACTTCAGAGACTATTCAACACAGGCCTAAAGTCCACCACATAATGGTGAACCTACTTTGAAGAAAGGATTCTCTTCCACTAGTTTTAAATACCCTCACTTCAACTGAAATGTGTGCTAAGAAAATGGAACATTCTTTTTGTTCTAGAGCACTATGGAATGGTGCAGTGGCGTACCTACTACTTTTTAAATTAAAGCCTGTGATTGAGTCAGAGACACCAATGCTGCAGGTTTCTCTCTCAAATATTAAATGAGCATTCTGATGGTGTGGCACTAGTGAGTAAAGGGTGAAACATAGTAAGGTAATTACACCTTTCACCCTAAAGATCTGCTTCAAGGACAGAAGAATAGTATTCTTCCTGCACCTGTTGCTGGTAATTTCCAAGGGCAGAGACGTAGACCTATCCTCAACCAAAGGAAATCAGAACAAATATTTCGAGATCCAAGTGCTTGAGGACTGCTGGTCTCATAGTCACTGCACCCTGAGGGATTTAGCCTCAAAGATCTACCCAAAGATGGCCAAATATTTGTGCCATCAAGTGCCACTAAATGTTACCACCATACAAGAATACTGCTCAAAATCACAGCTTTTACATTCAGTGGGTTGAATGCATATTCCTAACTCAGGAACTGCTTCAACCAGATCTGCATACAAGTGCAAGATGTCAATATAAATAGAACTATGTTCTGTTCTGAGCTTTTCTAATCTAGCCAGTAATTGGACTTATCTCTGTCCTCTATTTAGGCTTTGTATGGCAGAGAACTGATGAAAACAACAACACATAATTCTTGATATAGCATGTGGAATTTGTTTCTATTAATCAGTTTTAACATTGTGTGGTGTTTCAGATTTGGTTTGTCATTTTGATACTTGTAGCTGTCAAATCTTGGAAACTTTAGTTTATTTACCATTGGTCAGATATAAATGCTTCCTTTGTCATTGAATTAAAAATGCAATCTGTTGTGCTTAATGCTATCTTCCATTGCTTGCTCTATAATAGGATCTTTTGGTAGTGTCTTACTATAATTTTTTCAGACTTGGCATCACAATCCATGTTTATTGTAACAAAATCTATTCATGTTCTATTTTAATTTTTTTTAGGTGGCTATGATTGGAAACAGGATACATTGGCAACAGACGTGAGGCAATCATTTGACTCCTCATCATATCTATCCTCTTCTGCTGCCAGAGATTTTGCAATGTATCCCTCTTCAGGCAGGGACTATTCGTCAGATGACAAATCTGGGAGTCAGTATATGAACTGGGGCACAAGTGTAAACTCAGCCAATACCTATTTTGGTCGCTAAGTTCATTGCAAGGGTGTATAAAGAGAATAAAGGATGGTTGGGCACTGTGTTCTGAATGCAGCAGAGCTATAGCAGAGCCCAAACCAATCTGTTAATGTACATCTTTATTCAGTATCTTCTTCCCTCACCTTCCATTTCGTTTTATTTAATGTTGTGTACTTTTTGTATTTGTTTCTGAAATGGGCACCATATCTTTTAAAGGTAATGACTGCAGATCTAACCCATGCTCACAATTCAACTGAAATTCAATGAAATAATATACCACTGGAGCCCACCCACATGTAGTGCTTTAATAGCTTGCATTCTTTTCTCATCAAACATTAATGTGTACAGAAATTGTTGCCCTCAAAACTTTGTTTCAGGAGTGCAGTGTTATTTTTATTTCCCAAGTTTCTCTGTTCATCTTATAAGTGCAGGAACTAGCATTCGTTGATGGAAGACCCACATTATCTGTTGACAGTTAGACCAAGATGGACATCATAGAAGCTTCATCCTGTCCATGGAAGTCAGGAAGAAGGTATTATTGATAGATTGGAATGGGAACCCTGGATGCCAACATTCCTATACTGGAGGGATAGTAAGCAATTGTCGGAGATGAGATTAATCATTTGTGTAGTGACCTTTATTTCAGTCCAGAACCATATGTTATATTTACTTAAATTAAATGAGAGAGCTTTTCTACAATTCTGTACTCCTCATGAATTTATACATATAATGCAACCAGCAATTATATGCATAAGCCAATTAGAGATCGTTTAACTTGCATCTGGTATTTTAATGTTCAATTCCAATGGTAAGAATTTTTCAAACAAATTAGTCATAAATTAGAAGATAACTATATCATCCCCCAATGACAGAAAGCTTTAGAGACTGCTGTTTTATTCAATAACAGTGGCATTATAACATTCAGCTCATTATCCCAGTTTAAGTTGCTTTGACACATGCCAGTAGGTGATATAATGTGGAGAAAGAAAGGGTGGGGAAACTAGATTTGAGCTAGTATTGATATGGAAAAAATGCTCCCACTCTGAAATTGTCGACTGGGAAGACTGAAAAAGGAAAACTTATATTTATAATACTTCCTTAAAAGAAAAGCTTTTCCTTGACCAATGTTGACTTGCCTGACAAGTATGCAATTGCTAAAGCTGACCATTGATGCATCAGTTCATGGACTTTGGTTTGGTAGACATTTTAAGCAAAATAATGACTACAGATGAGTTTCACGATACTTTAATCGACAGTCAAATTTAATGCACAGTAAGTGATGCAAAAATGTAGCCAAGTTAGACAACCTGTCTAAATCTACAGGTTAATGAACATCTTATTTTTCTTGCTACTTAAATAGCATACAATGAATTATAAATTGTCCTTTACAACAATTTTTGAATTTGTTGGTGGGGAAATGCTGCATGTTCATTTGGGTGAGTGTGGCTTCTTCATTTTGAGAAACCTCCTCAATATATTCAGAGAAGTATAGAAAGACAGTTTCTAGATTACTTATTGAGCGTATTGCTGTATTATTTCTAATATGGAATAAATATTGGAGACTAGAGGCACTTGCGCTTTAGGCAAATTCCTTTTTGGAATTTTTGTTAATGTTGTTTGATTAGCTTGATTACCACTTTAAAAACTTAAGTTTAAGAATGTGAGTTCTTGAATACCGAATCGAAATTTTCTTCAGCTGACTATATTATTAAATGCAAGTGTTTGTTAACTGTTGTTTGAATACTGTATTTTCCCTGTAGCTTTTAAATTATACATTTTATGCATTACATCTACAGCTTGTAGGAAATGTTTAATATTAGACAATAGAATTGGAGTAATCTGTCTACTTTGGAGTAGATAAGTAGTGAGAGTTTTATTATATTAATACAAAGGTTTTTACCATCTTAGATTTGCAACTGTGATGTTTGGCCTGTAAATCTGTTTCGGTTCCAATCATTTGGCATTAATTTAAATTTGTGTGCATTTACAATTCAAGGTTTAATGCATAAGTGAATTATGTTCTTGAGAATAATGGTACTGTTTTGCAAACTGTAATTAAACAGTATTTCCATTATTTAAACTATATACATGTAGAAAAAAAGCTTTCCATACTTGAGACCTGATGAACAGAGCTTTTAAAAATGCATTTTGTTTTCCATTCAAACTTGCAACCAAAGTACTTTAATGATTATGCAAGTGGGTCCACTTATTGCTTAGTCAATTATTCTTCCATGTATAGTAACAAGGTTCCAAGTTCCGTTCTAAGTCAGTGTTGAGTTATCCAGCCTTAATTAGGGCACCATAATCAATTGTGGCATCCATCAGTTAGGAGGGAAATATTGACAGAGGTTCCTGTTCCTGATCACGGTTCAAGGATTCTTGCTGAAGTGTTTGCACAACAGGATTGACTTTGGTCAGAGCTAATCTCATACGGAGTGTCTTCCTGCAGTTGATTCATTTGCCGATGATCACTGTAAAGACTTGTATGTATAATGACTAATTGAGTTGGTAATGAGCAGCCATGAATTATGAGGATGGAACAGAATAAAATTACTAAAGAGGTTTTAAAGAAATACAGTATTTTGCATCTCCAAGCCTTGTGCTCTAGTAAACAGACAACTGAGGAAGAATGCATTCTATATTACAGCACAAAATTGAAGTAAGTTAGTGTTGAAGTAATTGGTTGGAGGGAATTAGATCTTATGGTATGATCTGAGTTGGGCAAGTGTTAGAACAGAGGCTCCATCCTTTGCCACAAAACAGTCAACACGTTAGTGAATTAGATGTTTTGGGTCACAAGTGAAATCAGTGTTTGATTTTGGGATCCAAAGTATGTTTGGCTTGTAGTTATGGAGTTATCCAGGCAAACTTACAGCAGAAAAACTCATCAATGAAATGTTAGTTTCTTCACAGATTGAAATTGCTATTAAATGCCAATACTTGTATCGTAAAATATAAGACACCCTGTAGTAATTTCCCCATAGGTGCACTCTACATTGGTATATAACTGAAGTGAGGGAAAAAATTAAAAATTACATGGATTTTTTTTATAACTAGGCTAGTTTTCAATATGCACGTTGTATTCTTTGGCCAAGTCAACAATTTGTGATGTGACATGTACCTGAAGGTCATGAAGTCTAAATCGTATCATATGCTAAGTTAATTCAGAGGATATTAGATCATAAAAATAACTTCTTAGGTACATTGGAATTTTTCTCCTTGTTTGGAAAGTTTTTTGGAGATTAATTATTTTGAATTTCATACTTCATATCTTTCCAACTGAGTATAGTGATTGCAGTTACGATCAAATTGTCTCGAGAACGTTTTTTTTGCTGTTATTTTTGCATTGATTGCATGGCTAAGTGGAACGAATGCTATTTTCGGTGAAGAACGATGAATGTCATTTTGTGAAAATTGTACATTTACTATCTTTTAAAAGTTTTGACGCTAAGCAATAGTAATGCTCAAAATGTAAAACTGCAGGAGAGGTGATCTATGTTCTATTTCTAAAATTTTTGAAAAGTTTGAATGTGTTTCATCATTGTCTAAATAATTTGTGTTTTTGCTTCTTTGTTTCTGTGACCATAAAAGGAATCGAAATAAATAGAAAATTGAACATTGTATACAGAACATTTTCTCCCTTACTCAGAGTCTGTAGTTAAGTAAATATTTGGTATTTCAAATCTCTCAGGAGAGCTGGAAAGACACAAAGCTATTATTGATCATTTTTGCAAAATAAAACAAACCATTGTTCCCTTATCAAGAATTAATAAACATCAATAGTTTCAGGAAAAAAATGAAAAGTTGGAAGTCAGCTATAATGTTAGACACTGTTACTCCATATTCCTAAATGTATAGTTCTTAATTCCACAAATTATTATAAATTCTTCTGGTGGTGTGGGTAAAAAGCCTGGCAAATTACAATCTCTCAATTCAGTCTTTTCAGCCTGGCAAATTACAATCTCTCAATTCAGTCTTTTTTATTTGGGCTGAGCTCTGCTCTTACTTGCATGGTTTAGTTGTGTTTGTCCTTCTCAACTCTGCTCCAAAGAGAGACTGGTCAGCATATTCATGGCCACCTGTCAGACTTACTATAGACCACAATCTCTTCTCAGAACAAAGTATGTTCAAGTACTTCTTTATTGCCATACCAGCCCCAATCTCCCCTTCCTTCTTGGATAAATAAATTATTTACTGGACTTTTCAAAACTTTATTTTTCAATCCCAATTGCTTATCATTCAGCCCTTAAACTCTCTCCCTACAAATAATTATTGTCTGGTGTTTACTGATGTGAATGTTACTTTAAACTTAACTGTCCAAGTTATGAATATTGTCCAAGTTAGTGAGTTTTGAGAAGATTTGTAGCTCAGGTTGAGGTTCTGGATATAAGTTTGCTCGCTGAGCTGGAAGGTTCGTTTTCAGATGTTTTGTCACCACATTAGCTAACATCATCAGTGAGCCACCGGTGAAGCACTAGTCGTATGGCCCGCTTTTTATTTATGTGTTTAGTTTTCCTTGGGTTGTTGATGTCATTTCCTGTTCTTTTCCTCAGTGGGTGATAAATGGGATCCAAGACAATGTGTTTGTTAATAGAGTTCCAGTTGGAGGGCCTTGTTTTGAGGAATTCTCACGCATGTCTCTATTTGGCTTGAACTAGGATGGATTTGTTGTCATAATCAAAGTGGTGTCCTTCCTTATCTGTAAGTAAAGATACTAGTGAGAGTGGGTCATGTCTTTTTGTTGCTAGTTGATGTTTTTGTATCCTGGTGGCTAGTTTTCTGCCTGTTTGTCCAGTGTAGTGTTTGTTACAGTTCTTGCAAGGTACTTTATAAATGATATTAGTTTTGCTTGTTGTCTGTACAGGGTCTTTGAAGTTCATTAGCTGCTGTTTTAGTGTGTCGGTGGGTTTGTGGGCTACCATAGTGCCAAGAGGTCTGAGTAGTCTGCCAGTCATTTCCAAGATGACTTTGATGTAGGGGAAAATGGCTAGGGTTTCTGGGCGGGTTTTGTCTGCTTGTTTGGGATTGTTGCTGAGAAGTCGGCAAACTGTGTTCATTGGGTACCTGTTCTTTTTGAAAACACTGTATAGGTGATTTTCCTCTGCTCTTCATGGTTCCTCTGCTGCAGCCTGTGGTGGCTTGTTGAAATAATGTTCTAATGCAGCTCAGTTTGTGGATGTTGGGATGATTGCTTCTGTAGTTCAGTATATGATCCGTATGTGTTGTTTTCCTGTAGACACTGTTTTGAAGATCCCCATGGGCTGTTCACTCTACTGTGACATCTAGGAATGGCATTTTGTTGTTGTTTTCCTTCTCTTTAGTGAATTGTATGCCAGTAAGGGTACTATGAATGATCTTGAAGGTTTCCTATAATTTATTTTGTTTATTGATGACAAAGCTGTCATCCATGTAGTGGACCCAAAGTTTGGGTTGGATGGTTGACAAAGCTGTTTGTTAGAGTCTCTGCATTATTACCTCTACTAAGAACCATGATATAAGAGATCCCATGGGTGTTCCGTTGGTTTGTCTGTCATATTGCTGTTGAAGTTGAAGTGGGTGGTATGGCACAGGTCCACTAGCTAGACGATATTGTCGTTGCTGATGAAGTTAGTGGTGTTTCGTGTCTGTGTCTTTGGTTTTTCTAATAGCGTAGTCAGTGTTTCCTTGGCTAGGTTGATATTGATGGATGTGAACAGGGATGTTACGTCAAAAGAGACCATTATTTCATCCTTTTTTATTGTGGTGTCTTTGGTTTTCAGAAATTCTTGGATGGAGTGGCATGAGTCGTCTTCTAAGTGTTTTAGTCTTGGCTAATCTGTAAATTGATATTCCAGGTAGTGAGACTATGGATCTGAGGGGGGCTCCTGGTTTGTGAATTTTGGGTAATCACTTGAAGTGTGATGTGTTTCATTTTTTGGAAATCGGTCTTATTTCTCCAGATTTCTGAAGTTTTTGAGTAGGGCTGTAATTCGGTTCTCTAGTTGTGGGGTCGGGTCTGTCGTCACTTGTTGGTAAGTGTTGGTATCTGCAAGCAGTGTGTTCCATTTCTCAATGTAGTCTCTTTGATTTAAAATGACTGTCAAGCTTCCTTTAGTCTGCAGGTAAAATAACAATTTTTTTTAGTCCTTCTTGTGCTTTCCTTTCTTGGGTATTGTGTGTTTTCCTTTTTCATGTTTAATGTTAGTGCGACTATCTGTCTGATAGTTTACTGGGTTTCTTTTGTGAATTCATTGTGTTTCAGTGTTGTTTCTAACACTGCTAAGAAATCTTACTTGTCCGCATCCTGGAAGTTGTACTTTAATCCTCTTACTAAGGCAGCTTTTTCAGTGTCTGTTGAGGGTCGGTCAGATAAGACTATTTTTTAAATCCATGCGTCTGTGTTGTTACTTTCTGTAAGTTTGTCTAGTTTGTTTTCATTTTCTGTGTTTGTCACTGTCTAATGTCTATGGCTTGTTGTACTGTGTCTGTGCATTCATGATCTGTTGCATTAGTGAGTAAAGCCTTTTGGCACAAAATTACGCTGTTGTATTTTAGGGAGTCTGTTGTGGGCATCATTACTCGTTTCTCTAAGTATTCTGTGGCCGTTTTACTGTTATTCTTTTAGCTAGTGGGGTGTTAAGGGGACATTTGTATTTAAGATATTTAGGTAGTACCTGTTTCCTTTGGCATTTGTGCAGGAAGTACAGCTGTTCATGAGTGGCATTGGTTTCCCATTTTCCGGCCAGTTTTAGAGTATTGCACCCATTGGTATTAGCGAGTTTTGAGAAGATTTATAACTCAGTTTGGACAAACAGGCAGAAAACTAGCCACATGAACATCAACTAGCCACAAAAAGACATGACCCACTCTCACTAATATCCTTACATACGGATGAGAAAGGACACCACTTCGACTGGAATAACACATCAATCCTAGGATAAGCCAAACTCTATCAACAAACACATTGACTTGGATCCCATTTACCACCCTCTTTTAAAAAAAGACAAAGTGACATCACTATAGGAAAAGACATCACCAACCCAAGGAAATCTAAACACACACACAAAACGCAGGCCATACCACCAGTGTTTCACCAGGGGGTCACTGATGATGTAATCTAGAATGGTGACAAAACATCTGAAAATGAACCTTTCAGCACAGCGAGCCAACTTACATCCATTGTCCAAGTCTTGTTGCCTATGCAGCTGGGCCAATTCAGTATTTTTTTAGCGGACGTTCCCACTTGTTGTCTTGTGCTGGAGGGAAGGTCATTAATGAAACAGCTGCAGATGGTTGGGCTGAGGACATCACCCTGAGGAATTCCTGCATTCACGTCCAGAGAGGCTTATTCACTACTGCATGTGTCAAGTCTGAACTTCATTTGAGGACTTTTTGTGTGCACTAATACCATGTGAGGTGGGATTGACTCAACAGATTTAGCAGCTCAACACTAGACATTCGTGAGGTTTGGAGCTTTAATGGCAGCAGAATTTATTTCAGCACAAGCTGTAATATTCTGGCACAGCATAAGCATGACTCTTCTGATTATGTTGAAGCCAGGGGACCAACTCTGCTTTAACAAGTTGAGTTGTATTGCATACTTTGAGCCACACCATACGTAGCTAATCTTAACTGCACACATGCTGAAAAGCAAAACATTATGATCCAAAGTTGATATTATTGGATAGGTCAGATCTCAGACTGAAACCTGGCCTGTTTTTAAACAAAGCTTTTCACATAAGCATGCAATACTGTAGATTTGCTTTAACAATAAAACAACTTTATTAACAAGAGAGGCGATAGACTTTTACTGTCTGCTTAAAAGTATAATCCAAAACGTGTTCTGTGCGAATTTGAAAAGAAAAGCTGCTTTTGCATAATACCCAACATCACTGGTTATATAGTCTTCACTCCAGAGTCTGTCACCTTGGTGGGTTTAAATCACTTGTGACTTTAACTTTGACTGAAACAGCAGATAGCTTCTTGCTGGACGTGAGGTTTTTAATGCACGTGAGGTTAAAATGTACTCAGCTTAGACCCAGACGAGAAGTGTTGAGACAATCACTAACTCTTTCCCCAGGGTTGATCTAATTTCACTATATCCTTCCCAGGACCACTGGTCCATACTCGCACCTTCATTTCAGGATGTCACAGTATTACCCAAAATGCAAAGAAAAACTTTTTTTTTAATTTGAAGGTGTTTTCCTTAAACTTTAAACTCTCCTACATGAAGCTTCTTTATCTTGTCAGTGGTAAAACTCTACAATGTTAAAAAAAACTGCGTTAATTCTAAAGCTTAGCCTCAAAAATGGTTTTAAAATAAATCATGATGAATTACAATTATTTCTGTAGCTAATCAACTTCCAGATACATAAAAAAAATTCCAAAAAAGTCACATGGTCTGTAAGATGAGGAAAAACAACCCCATACAACTGTTTAGATCAAAGCATTGTGCCATATCCAGTCATGAATGGTTGTCGACAAGCAATAAAGAAAAGGAGGTGGCTCCAAAAACATTCCCGGCTCCAAAAACATTCCCGGCTCCAAAAACATTCCCATCCCCAATGATGGTGAAGCCCTGAAGAAGGGCTTATGCCCGAAACGTCGATTCTCCTGTTCCCTGGGTGCTGCCTGACCTGCTGCGCTTTTCCAGCAACACATTTTCAGCTCTGATCTCCAGCACCTGCAGACCTCACTTTCTCCCCAATGATGGTGAAGTTCAGAATGTCAATGCAAAAGACAACACAAAAGTATTTGGAAACTCCTTCAGCCAGAAGCATGAAGTGGACAATCAATCTCAACCTCTTGCTGAGGTCCCCATTTTCACTCGTGCTATTATTCAGAACAATCACTTCAGGCAACAAATGGTATATATTTTTTAAAAAGCCGTAAGTATTGATGCAAAGGCTATTAGCCCCGACAAAATTCCAGCGATAGTACTGAAGGCTTATACTTCAGAACATCCATGCTGTAGTCAAGTTGTTCCAGCAGAGTCAGAAATGAAAAAATGGTCAGGTACTGTATTAAACAAAACACAAATCTAATCCAATATTTCCATGGCATCAGTCTACACTCAATCCTCAGGAAAGTGATGGTAGACATAATCAACATGCTGTCAAGTGACTCTCAGTGACAACCTGCACACCACTGGTCAGTTTGGGTTCTGGTGGGGTCACTTTGCTCCAGTTCTCAGTACAAATATTGGTGTAAACATGGGTAAAGGTGTTGAATTCTAGACATGATGTGAAAGTAGCTGACTTTTACAAAATAGCACATGAAGTCAGTGAGAATTTGAAGTCGGTGAGAATCAGGGAAGCCTCCCCACCAACAGTGTAGTTCCAATTCCCACACTGGCTCAGGTTACTATGAAGGACTCTCCTTCTGAACCTCTCCCCTTGCCTGAGGTGAGGTGACCCTCAACACCAATTATATCTCAGGATGCCATGGTGGCACAGTGGTTAGCACTGCTACCTCACAATACTAGAGACCCGGGTTCAATTCCCACCTCAGGCAACTGTGTGTGGAGTTTGCACATTCTCCCCGTGTCTGCGTGGGATTCCTCCCACAGTCCAAAAATGTGCAAGTTAGGTGAATTGACCATGCTAAATTGCCTGTAGTGTTAGGTGTAGGGGAATGGGTCTGGGTGGGTTGCTCTTTGGAGGGTCAGTGTGGACTGGTTGGGCCGAAGGGCCTGTTTCCACACTAAGTAATCTAATCTAAAGAGAGCAGTTCTATGGTCAGGTAGGACAATGGTGACTTTATTCTTTAGTACCTCTGATGGATATCAATGAGATTCATTGTTAATCATTTCACTAATTAGGGGAATGTGTAAAGTGATTGTTACTAGCCTCTGCCAATGAACCAATGCCCCTGGAAGCCATGTATCCTATCAGATCTTGACTGGAGCTTCCATTTCTGTTCGTCTCTGTCAGGAAAAAAAAACCTTCTGTTTCTACAGCACCATATCAACCCATTTGTTGCTGAAACTCTTTATCAAGCCTTGACTGCTTCCACTATACCTATTCCAATTCTCTTTTCCAGTGTTGTAGCCTCCATTTCCTTGGCTTACCAACACCTGGTTATTGTATCCAATCTTGCATCAGTTTCTACTGGCCAATCATCCCATCCTTAGTTGAAGCTGCCCAATTAATTCAACAATTCTAATCTAATGTTCTCACTTTTGTTGAAATGCTTAAAAGACTCATCCCTCAATCTCTGCAAACTCCAATAATACTCCCTTTGTTCAACTATTAATAGTCACTGGTCTGTGCCACCCAGGCCCCTGAAATCAGGAATGATCTCTTGACTGCCCCCTCTCCTTCCATCCACCCTCCTCTGGTTAGGATCTGACAAGAAAAAATGTGCATGTTAGGTGAATTGGCCATGCTAAATTGCCTGTGTGTTAGGTGAAGTGGTAAATGTAGGGGAGTGGGTCTGGGTGGGTTGCTCTTCAGAGGGTCGGTTTGGACTTGTTGGGCCGAAGGGCCTGTTTCCTCACTGTAAGTAATCTAATCTTTAAAAAAAAATGTGGTTTGCAATAAGAAAATGTATGTTTGCACAAGTCCAGATACATACAGAGATATAAACAATATTACTCTATCTCCCCATGTAGACAAATATTAATTGATTCTTTTGACCCTCATTTTAGAACTGGAGAAAATAATTAGTATCTATAATGGCTTATGATAATGTTATTGTTGCTGCTTCATCACATTGTAAAAGTTTTTGCAATTGAAAGTTACCTTCAAAGCATGAGCTGCCGGTTTATTTACCATTTCGGTTATAATTAACCATTCCACAAATTCCTGCCACCCCATGATCCTAAATGCAGTTTTAAGACTGTCATGACCATTTTGTTTTAAAATTTGATGAAAATATATTGGTGGGTATGAATCACATTTGCTGCAGAAACTAAACAGTACAGTCGTTTAAATTATATCTAAACACATTGAACCCCAAAACATCCTGGAATAGGCAACCAACTATTTCATTCTTTTTCACTACAATGCAGTCTTTCAGCCATTCCCAGGAACAGTAACTTTTGATGAGGTAAGATTAACCTAAATCTCTCTCTATAAGAACTGGTATATTCCATCACCTTACTTTTTTCAGGTCCACCTTAAACTCTACCTCTTTGGTTCAGTTTTTGGTCACATTTCCTAATATTTCTTTCTTTGGATTCACATCTATTGAAGTCTAATTTTAAGTAGTGTGGGACTTGAATTATCAGTCCCTTTCCTAACTTCAAGCAATATCACATGTCACAATGAAATACTTTTGTTGCAGAAAAATCAATATTAGAAATTACATATGAGAATCACAGTCATAGAAACAGACCCTTCAGTTCAACTTGTCCATGCTGACCAGATATCCTAAATTAATCCAGTCCCATTTGCCCATATCCCTCTTAACCCCTTTCTATTCATACAACATTTAGAAGGCATCTGGATGGTTATAATTGTACCAGCCTCCACCACTTCCTCTGGCAGCTCATTCCAAATACATACCACCCCCTGCATGAAAACTTTGTCTTTTTAGGTCCCTTTTATCTCTTGCCCACTCACCTTAAACCTATGCCCTCTAGAGTTGAACTCCACTATCCTCGGATGAAGTCTTTGCCTATTCACCCTATCAATCTCCCGCAAGATTTTATAAACCTCTACAAGTCACCCCTCAGCCTACGATGCTCCAGGGAACATAGCTCCAGCTTATTCAGCTTCTGTCTTTAGTTCTATACTTCCAACCCCACCAACATCCTTGGAAATATTTTCTGCACCCTTTAAAAGTTTAACAACATTTTTCCTACAGTAGGAAGAACAGAATCGAACACAGTATTCCAAAATTGGCCTAACTAATATCATTTTCAGCCACAACATAACATCCCAACTCTTACATTCAGTGCACTGACCAATAAAGGCAAGTGTACCAAATGCCTTTTTCACTACCTTGTGTACCTGTGATTTCACTTTCAAGGAACTATGAATCTGCACCCCAAGGTCTCTTTGTTCACGTTTACAAAATAAAATCAAGATTGATAACATTTTTTTAGTCTTAAAAACACTTCACTGATCAATGAAATGCTGACACTCCCAGTTGAGAGTAGTTCCAATAATAAGGACTCCCCAAGGTCAGCTGTGAATTTCACTGTTTGGTTTTTTATTTGGATGTAACTCAGATTTCCAAAGATGTAAAAACTTATCAAAAATAGTAATTACAAGTCCAAGGAATCCAGGAAATAAGTTCCAGCACTGAAAAAAAAATCTTTAAAATTAAAATGAGCATGATTCCCATCCACCATTTTGTCAGTATCCCCTGAGTCATCATGCTATCCCAAGGGTGTACCATGCATTGGCTGGGAATCAAACCTGGGCCTCCCACTTGGTTGGCAAGAATTCTACTACTGAACCAGTACTACAGCCACCTATATGTCCTAGCCAGGGGTTATATATTTTTGTGAAAGCAAACTCCTTACAAATCTTGCTTGCATATAACGAGAATTCCAGTACAAATAACAAATTTGCTTGTATGTATTCAGAAAACTTGCAAACTGAATTTATATATACTAATGTATATGGAATTGGCTCAGTAGCCTTTAGTGATCCACATTAGTTGAGTTCAGTCACGATAGCAACAGCAGTCTTTTGATGCT
Organism: Chiloscyllium plagiosum; assembly: GCF_037043375.1. NCBI lineage: Eukaryota > Metazoa > Chordata > Chondrichthyes > Orectolobiformes > Hemiscylliidae > Chiloscyllium > Chiloscyllium plagiosum. The sequence goes on from NW_028270143.1 coordinate 53,034,094, forward strand.
TAAATGTTATTCAATTACTTTTGCTGATAAATAACCCAATTACATTGTAGACTTATAATTTGCTTATATTTCCTGAACGCTCATTTCAGCTCAATCTAATTTTATTCCTTCAAAATACATTATGATTGCACCTCACAGCACACATTAGTCAGTAACATAAAGGATATATAGCTCTACCGCTACCATACGATCTCTGCACCAACAAATGAAATAGCTCTCACATGTAGTCTGTCATTCCCAAAAATCCAAGCATTTATATTCATCTTTAAAAGAAGCTCTGATTTTAAGCTCTGTCAAGTTGAGTGGCTCAGTCAAACCGAGTGCAAATGAACTGAGCAGCTTAAGCTTCAGTTATTATGGAATGCATAAAAAGCAGTACAATTGGTATACACAAACAACTATACGCAGGCTACATGTGATTTACACTAAATGTTTGAAGCAGTGTTCCACACTCAGATGCCTGAAACTGCTACATTACCTTAGTAATTGAGATAGTGATTGCATTCACGTTCTCTTTCTTAATCCTATAGATTCTGGAAAGATTCCTGCTGACTGGAAGATAGCAAAAGTGACTACTATTTAAGAAAGGAAGACAAGGGAACATGGGGAACTACAGACCTGTCAAACGGATGTTTGTCATAGAAAAATGTTAAATTTATAATTAAGTATGTGATAACTGAACATTTAGAGAAGAAAGGCAAAATTGGACAGAATCAACAGGAATTCTGAGAGGAAAATCATGTTTGAAAAGCCTGAAGTTTATTGAGGATGTTAATTATAGCATAGGCAAAAAAGAACTACTGAAAAAGTGATGTAATTTGCAACAGGTATTGCTGATTCCCCATCACACACTAATCTCTGGGGGATCCACATCAGCACCTTCCCTGGATAATGTTCAAAACAGTTTGTTTTATTTCTGAGGTAATTTTTTTGGGATAGGCATTCCTCGAAGAGAAGTGGCAGTTGATTAAACACAATGTAGGAACAAGTTACTACAGATGCTGGAGGTCACAGTGAGTCAGGTGGCATCCATGGAGAGAAAGTAAGCTAATGTTTCGAGTTGAGAAGACTTTTCATCAGCGCTGAAGTGGGCCTGATTTGATTATATCCTCTATACTATGTTTCTGTTGTTGGAGCCATTCTGAGGGGTGGTGTTGCCCTCATTCCTCTTTTTTTTTTGGCAGCAGCTTATCTTTCCAAATCTTGCTTGTCTTCGTCATCATTGTCATTACATTTGTTAGTCTCCGATGATGGGGCCACAGCCTTTGTTGCTGTTTCCCTTAATTCTATGCATTTTGAACAAAAGTTCCAACAGAAGTCAAGTCTAAATGTGTAATAATTATCATCTCGTTTTCAGTTTTTCTGTTCCACCATACCTTATGGACTTGCAGATTCTCATCCATTTTTCCACTTAGACTGAGTCTATTTTGTGTATTTAATTGTAACAAATGTTGTAATAGACCCCGCCAACATGCAGTCCAACTCTTCCTGATTCTCCAATACCTTGGCCATGTCAAAAGAGGGAGTTTGACCCCACCCCACAGCTCACCAATAGGATAAACAACACATTGAGGAACCTACAAAAAACAGACAGATAACCACGTTTGACCAAGGAAGAAAAAGACAACCAACTCCCATTCCTAGACGTGATGGTGCAGAGAACACCGAACGAAGAATTTACCACAAAGGTATACAGGAAAGCCACACACACAGACCAAGTCCTAAACTACAAAAGCAACCACCCCAACACACACAAAAGAAGTTGCATCAAGACACTGTTCAAATGGCCACAACATACTCCAGTACACCAGAACTGCAAAAAAGAGGAAGATGAACACCTCTACAATGTATTCGCCAAAAATGAATACCCCCGCAATTTCATCAACAAATGCCTAAGGGAAAGACAACGGAATGAGGACATGCCACAACCCAAAGGACTAGCCACACTATCATACATCAAAAACATTTCTGAACTGACAGCCAGACTACTGCGACCACTAGGACTCATAACAGCACACAAACCAACAGCCACTCTCAGACAACAACTCACCAGGACGAAGGACCCGATACCCAACATGAGCAAAACCAATGTAGTGTACAAAATCCCATGCAAGGACTGCACAAAACACTACATAGGACAAACAGGAAGACAGCGAACGATCCGCATCCATGAACACCAACTAGCCACGAAACGACATGACCAGCTATCCTTAGTAGCCACACAGTCAGATGACAAGCAACATGAGTTCGACTGGGACAACACTACTATTATAGGACAAGCCAAACAGAGAACTGCCAGAGAATTCCTAGAGGCATGGCACTCATCCACAGATTCAGTCAATAAGCACATCGACCTGGACCCAATATACCAGCCACTGCAGCGGACAGCTAGAACTGACAACGGGAAGCAGCAGGTACAAATCATTATAAATGCCGGAGGAAACATCACAGAAGTGCTTCACAGGAGGCTCCCAAGCACTGAGGATGTCACCTAGACAGGAGACGAAACGTCTACAACACAAATTCCCAGCTTGGTGAACAGAACCACAACATAATACCATCAGGCTGTCACCTGCCCTGTCCTAATTATAGATGGCAAATTCATGTACTCACCTGAATTGCAGGACAGTCTGGAGATTGATACAAGTATCCTGCTGACTTTACCCAGTCAGGGTGTGCTTCCAATTAAGGCTCAGGTAGGTTTTGATCATTTGTTAATTATATAAGCAGGCAGAGCTATCTTGGTCAATACCACTGTTCAACCAGCTACACAAGTGTACATTATCCAGTTAATGATCTGGAATCGCTAACGTAACAAGGAACTCATTGCAGTTACAAAAAACTGGTGAACTTCTTGCATTGTCAAAGAACGAAGCACTGATTGTGTTAACAAATTTAATTAACAAATAACGATGAACTGCTTATATTAACAAAGAACTGATTGCCCTTATGCAGCAGGTTCACAGCTATTCATTTGGTGTTGGTTATTTTATTATATGTAGAAAATAAGGTAGAAGGTCAGTGTGGAGGAGTCATTAGCTGAGTGATTCAAAGGTAGAGTGAGTGAACTGGAAAGTGAGCATTTGGTCAAACTGGGGAACCCAGGTGCTGTAACTAAGGCTAATTACAAGAAGAAAACACTTCAGAGTGAGGTTTGTGGAAAGGCATGGATTGAGATGCCAACCTTTAGTGAATCCAGCCGCAGATTGATGTTGTGAACCACAGTCTGACTTAAATATAAAGACTGGTGTGTAGAATTTGTGAATGTTTTTAGCCTTTAAAAGTAAGGGTCTGTCGTGTTTTATTTTCTTAAAAATAGCTGGTTAAGTATAAAATTGGTACTGCTGGTTTACTTTTACAAAAGAAAACAGTGACAGTGAAGTGTGAAGAGCAGGAAATCTAGAGTAATTTTAATAAATTAGATCAAATACAATTGTGATGAAAGGATGGATGATGTTTTGCTGCTACAATATATAAAGTTGTTGCACATCAATGTTGTACTGAGTGAACGTATCTGTAATAAATAAGCTTGAGGAACTTTGAGTCAAGTTGAGGAGCTGGAATCTGAGCTGCAGACATAGCGTCACACCAGGGAAGAGGGAAAGTACCTGGACATTTTGCTTCATAGGATGGTTACTTCCCTCACAAGGGAATTCAAATATTCTCTGTAATTAGGGACAGGAAGGTATGATTACAGGTAAAGCAAGTATAAGGCTGTTGCAATTCAGGACCCTCATGCCTTGAAATTGTCCAGCGGTTATGAAGTTCTTGCAAGCTGTGTGAATGGGAATGTGAACTGCAGGGACCTTGAGTGAGCTGACCACAGTACTGTGGTAGAGGGGGTCATTTAAGTGCGGAAAGGAAATAGGAACATAGTGGAGGTATAGAACAGTACAATTGGGGGATAGATGATCATTTCTGTACGTTCCAGCAGGAGTCCCAAAGACTGTGCTGTTGGCCTGGTGCCAGGTTTGAGGACATCTCCTTAAGCTGGAGAAGAACTTGAAATGGGAGAGGAGAGATCCAGTTGATGCCATCCAAATTGGTACCAATTACATTGATTGGACTAGAAAAGAGATTCTGCTGAAATACTTTGAACATTTAGGAGCTAAATTAAATGTGCAGAACCTCAAAGGTGGTAATATTTGGATGATTACCTGAGCCATAAAGGTGAGTATAGTCAAGGAGTTAAGACTATAGTTCAAAAATGGGTGTGGAATGTGTTTCATGTCAAAGGGCACTACATCAGTGCTATGTAGAAAGAAGCTATTCTGGTGAGACAAGCTTCCCTTGAACCACGCTGGAACCAAATCAAATAACTTGGACTGTAGGTAGGGAGGCGGGAGGGTGTTGATTAGGGATTGGTAGAGGTGAAATAAAATCTTACAAAGCAAAACACTATGACAGCATTACAGGATTGCTACTGAGATAATGATACCCAGTGTGGGAAGGAAGGACAGAATGTACAAATATAGAAAACAACAGTAAATATGAACAAGTGGTGACAAAGTGGTAAACATACTTGATCATTACTGCATGTAAAATTTGAAACAAATTAACTATTAATAACACAAATAGAAGTTAATGCATATGGTCTTCTGGCCATTACAGCTAATGTTGTGCCATTGTTTATGACTGCAATGAAAAGACAGGGAGTTATAGACCAGTGATCCTGATGTAAGTGGTGGATAAGTTGGGTTTACATAGTGATCAATACCATTAATTAAATATTCAGAAGAATGTGACTTTTTGAAAGGATAGAAAGGAAGTAAATGGTGGTAGTATGGTATGGAATAACTGCAACTGGGGGACTCAGTAATTACATTGAATGTGATTCTGGATGGTTGGATTTTCTTTGTCATTGCCTCGCACTTGTGGCATTAATGTTGCTTGTGACTTACCATCCAGGCTGGTTGTTGTCCACATCCTGCTGCAAACGGATGCAGATATTTTTAAAATTAGAGTCATAGTCATAGAGATGTATAGCACAGAAGCAGACCCTTCGGTCCAACTTGTCTTTGCCAACCAGATATTCTTATCTAATCTAGTCCCAGTTGCCAGCACTTGGTCCATATCCCCCTTAAACCCTTTCTATTCATATACCCATCCAGATGCCTTTTAAATGCTGTAATTGTACCAGTCTCCACCACTTCCTCTGGCACATCATTCCATTCACACACCACCCTCTGCGTGAAAAGTTTCCCCCTGAGGTCCCTTTTATATCTTTCCCCCTCACCCTAAACCTATGCCCTCTACTTCTGAATTTCCCCACCCCAGGGAAAAGATCTGGTCTAATTGACCTATCCATGCCCTTGATGATTTTATAAACCTTGATAAGGTCACCCCTCAGCATCTGATGTTCCAAGGAAAACAGCCCCAGCCTATTCAACCACTCCCTATAGCTCAAACCCTCCAACCCTGGCAACATCCTTGTATATCTCTTCTGAACCCTTTCAAGTTTCATAACATCTTTCTGATAGGGAGATCAGAATTGCACGCAATATTCCAAAGATGGCATAACCAATGTCCTGTACAGCTGCAACATGACCTCCCAACTCCTATACTAAATGCCGCCTTCACTATCCTATCTACCTGTAAATGCACTTTCAAAGAGTTATGAACCTGCACTCCCAAGGTATTTTCGTTCAGCAACACTCCCTAGGAGCTTACCATTAAAGTGTATAAGTCCTGCTAAGAGTTGCTTTCCCAAAATACAACCCTTTGTATTTATCTAAATTAAACTCCATCTGCCACTTCTCAGCCCATTGGCCCATATGATCAAGATCCCATTGTAATCTGAGGTATCCTTCTTCGCTGTCCACTGCACCTCTAATTTTGGTGTCATCTGCAAACTTACTAACTACACCACCCATGTTCACATCCAAATCACTTCTATAAATGACAAAAAGCAATGAACCCAGCACTGATCTTTGTGGCACTCCACTGGTCACAGGCCTCCAGTCTGAAAAACAAAACCTTCCTCCACCACCACCCTCTGTCTTCTACCTATATTTCATGAGATCTAACCTTGCTAACCTGTCTCCCATCAGGAACCTTGTTGAATGCTTTACTGAAGTTCATGTAGATCATGTCCACCACTCTGCCCTCATCAATCCTCTTTGTTACTTCTTCAAAAAACTCAATCAAGTTTGTGAGACATGATTTCCCATGTACAAAGCCATGCTGACTATCCCTAGTCAGTCCTTGCCTTTCCAAATACATGTAAATCCTGTCCCTTAGTATTCCCTCCAATAACTTGCCCACCATCATGTCAGTCTATAGTTCCCTAGCTTTTCCTTACCACCTTTTTTAAATATTGGCACCACGTATGCCAACCTCCAGTCTAGCGGCACCTTACCTGTGACTGTCGATGATACAGATATCTCAGAGAGAGGCCCAGCAATCACTTCCCTAGCTTCCCCAGAAGAGTTCTAAGGTTCATCTGATCAGTTTCTGCAGATTTATCCACCTTTTGTGTTTTAAGACATCCAGCACCACCACCTCTGCAATATAGTCATTTTTCAAGATGTCACCATCTATTTCCCCACATTCTGTATCTTCCATGTCCGTCTGCACAGTAAAGACTGATGCAAAGTACTTGGTTAGTATCTTTCCCCATGTCCTGTGTTTCCACACAAAGGCTGCCTTGCTGAACTTTGAGCGTTCCTACTTTCTCTCTAGCTACTCTTTTGTCCTTCATATATTTATAAAATCCCTTTTGGATTCTTCTTAATCCTATTTGCCAAAGCTATCTCATGTCCCCTTTTTGCCCTCCTGTTTTCTCTCTCAAGTATATTCCTACTGCCTTTATACTCTAAGGATTCACTCGATCTTTGCTGTCTATACCTGACATATGCCAAACCTAGTCTTTGTGGCCATTCCACTTGCCCTTGGATTAAGTGCCATGCAAAAGCATTTTGGAGCCCAGTTAAGACTCAACCACATTTCTGTGGCTCTGGAGTCACATGTAGGACAAACCAGGTTTAGGAGGCTGATGTCGTTCCTGCAAGAACATTAATGAACAAGATGGGTTTTTATGACAATCGATGATATCTCCATTATCAACAAATCATTTCCAGATTTTTACTGGTGGAATTTAAATTCTGCCATTATGGGTGGAACAGTGGTTAGCACTGCTGCCTCACAACGCCAGAGACCCGGGTTCAATTCCCGCCTCAGGCAACTGTCTGTGTGGAGGGGTAGGGTGTAGGTTTGCTCGCTGAGCTGTACGTTTGATATCCAGACGTTTCATTACCTGGCTAGGTAACATCATCAGTAGCGACCTCCAAGTGAAGCGTCTGTGTGGAGTTTGCACATTCTCCCCATGTCTGCGTGGGTTTCCTCTGGGTGCTCCGGTTTCCTCCCACAGTCCAAAAATGTGCAGGTTAGGTGAATTGGCCATGCTAAATTGCCCGTAGTGTTGGGTGAAGGGGTAAATGTAGGGGAATGGGTCTGGGTGGGTTGCTCTTCGGAGGGTCAGTGTGGAATTGTTGGGCCGAAGGGCCTGTTTCCTCACTGTAAGTAATCTAATCTGAACCAGCGAGCATTAGTCTAGACCTCTGGATACTAGGGAATATGTTGTGGGGCCTCTTTCAGAGATATCTGTATCGTTGACCACCATGGGTAAAGTGCTGGAGAACTGGAAGATGGCTAATTATGTGCCATTGTTTAAGAATGATTGACTGACTGACTGGTCAGGCTATAGACCGGTTATCCTGATGTCACTGGTGGATAAGTTGTGGAAGGGGATTCTGAGAGATAGGATTTATATGTATTGGAAAGGCAAGGAGTGATTATGGATAGTAAGCATGGCTTTTGAGTAGGAGATTGTCTCACAAATTTGATTTAAGTTTTTTTTTTGAAGAGGTTACCAAGAAGATAGATGGAGGCAGAGTGGTCAGTATTGTCCCGCATGGTAGATTCCTTAGTCAGGTCAGATCACATGGGATCCAGAGAGAGAGAGCCAATTGGATATAACATTAGCTCTACAGTGGAGAATACAGGCCTGGAGGCCTGTGACGAGCAAGGCTTGGTTCTGGGTCCACTATTGTTTGTCATTGAAGGAAAAATATAGGAAGTATGGTTAGTGAGTTTGCAGATTACACTAAAATTGCTGATATATTGAACAGTGAAAAAGATTATCTAACAGTACAATGAGCACTTGATGAGATGAGCCAATGGGCCGAGAAGTGGCAGATGGAGTTTAATTTAGATAAATGCAAGGTGTTACATTTCAGTAAGTCAAAATAGAGCAGGACTTATACAGTTAATGGTAGGGCCCTGGGGAGTGTTGTTGAACGGAGATATCTAGGGATGCAAGTACTTAGTTCATTGAAAGTATTGAAGGCATCGCACATTGACAGGATTGTTAAAGCATTTGGTACATTTGCCTTAATTGGTCAGAGCATTGGGATGTAATGTGTGGCTGCACAAGACATTGGTGAGGCCACTTTTGGAATACTGACTACAACTTTGGTCACTCTGCTATAGGAAGGATTTTGTTAAACTAGAAATGATACAGAAAAGATTAACAAGGGTATTGCTGAGACTGGAGAGTTTGTTATAAGGAAAGGCTGGATAGGCTAGGACTTTTCCCCTGGATGTGGAAGGCCGAGGGGTAACTTGATAGAGGTTTATAAAACCATGAGGGGCATAGATAAGATGAATAGTTGAGGTCTTTTTCCAAGGAAGGGAGTGGGTCCAAAACTAGAGGGCATAAGTTTAAGGTGAGAAGAAAGAGTTTAGAAGGGTCCTGAAGGGCAACGTTTTCACACAGGGTGGTATATATGGAATGAGCTGGCAGAGGAAGTAGCAGGGGTGGGTACAACTACGCATTTGAAAGACATTTGGACAGGTGCATGATTAAGAAAGGTTGAAAGGGATATGGACTAAATGCAGGTAAATGGGACTATTTCAATTTAGGAAACCTGGTCGGCATGGATGAGTTGGACTGATTGGTTTGTTTGGGTGCTGTATGACTAGTCCAGTAACATAACTATAATAGTTTCCTGATCTCAGTTTTCGTCCTGCCTCCTCCTGGTCCATGATCCCACCACCAAAATTCATGCAAGTATTCTTTGGAATGATATTAACATCTCCTTTAGAGATTTTTATTCCACAGCTTCCAAACTCTGATAAAACCAGTTTCCAGGTGAGGTTTGCTAATTCTTTATGCTTCAAGACAAGATACCACAAATCGTGAAGCTCCCAGGTGAGGAGGTATGAACTAGTTCTCCTTCTGTATTCAAAACTGCAAGAAATGGGAGAGAGGTTTATAGCTCCGAGGAAGTGGAGTCGGAGACACATTGGATAGTGAAGAAGGCGTTTGGTATGATTTTTCCTTTATTTGTCAGAGCATTGAGTCTTGGAGTCTGGAGGTCATGTCATGCCTGTACACGACATTGATTAGGCCGCTTTTGGAATATCATGTGCAATTCTGGTCTTCCTCCTATAGGAAGGATGTTGTGAAACTTGAAAGGGTTCAGAAAAGATTTATAAGGATGTTGCCAGTGTTGGAGGATTTGAGCTATAGGGAGAGGCTGAATAGGCTAGGGCATCCTCCATGGAGCATTGGAGGCTGAAGGGGTCACCTGAAAGAGGTTTGTAATATAATGAGGGGCATCAACGAGGTAGTTTCCTGGGTGAGGGATTCCAGAACTGGAGGGCATAGGTTTAGGGTGAGAGGGATAAGATTTAAAAGGGACCTAAGCGGCAACATTTCTACACAGGCTAGTGCATGTATGGAATGAGCTACAAAGGAAATGGTGGAGGTTGTTGCAATTGCAACATTTAAAAGGCATCTGGATGGATATATGAATAGGAATGGTTTAGGGGGATATGGGCCAAGTGGTGGTAAATGGGACTTGATTAATTTAGGACATGTGGTCGGCATGGATGAGTTGGACCGAACGGTCTGTTTTTGTGCTGTACAGTCTATGACTCTATGACCTGCCTTTGCATTTGTCATAAAGTTTATTTATAAAGTATCCCCTCCATTGTGGACAACTTTGTCCCATATCAAATGAATTTATGTTTGAAAGGGAGCCAATTTAACCAAATTTTCTCAAGTTAACAAAGGAGAGACTTTTGGTTACTAATTGTGAGAAGAAATAACAATATAATACGCGCACACACTGATTAGAAGTGGGAAGTGACTCCAAGTAAAGATGTAAGTTTTGTAAAGAAAAACTTCAGTGTCTAAGCTATTTGTGAACAGAGAATAGTAGACCATTGCAGCTTTTACAGTGGTTGTTGGCATTAGTGGTTGAATGGATGAAATTGAGATTCTTGGTTTTGTAACTTGATTTAAATTCTTTTGTCCTTTCAGTGGCTTGCAGTGCTGAAAGCAAACCAAATTATTTTCCTGCTTCTTTATTGCAGTGCAGAGGTGGTTAATGGGTATCCTCAAAAATGTGGCCTTCACAGTATAATTGTAGTGGACAGCAAAGAAGGTTATCTCCGATCTCAACAAGATCTTGATCAGATGGTCAATAGGCTGAGGACTGGCAGATGGAGTTTAATTTGGATAATTGTGAGGTGCTGCATTTTGTTTTTTTTTTGAAGGGCAAATCAGAACAGGACTTATACACTTAAGTCCTGAGGAGCTGATGTATGGGAGAATTCACATTTTTGGATCATTGGAGTCTCTTGTGGGGTAGAAGTGACTTGTACAAGAAGGACGGATTGCACCTAAATTAGAAGGGGAATAATATACTGGCAGGGAGACTAGAGCTGCTCAGGAGGATTTAAACTAGTGGGGTGGGGGGTGAGACCAAGGAGATAGTGAGGAAAGAGATCAATCTGAGATGGAACAATTTGAGAAAAGAAGCAAGTCAAATAGTCAGGGACAAAGCAGAGAACAAGGTAGGATTGACAAATTAAACTGAATTTATTTCAACGCAAGGGGCCTAACAGAGAAGGCAGATGAACTCAGGGCATGGTTAGGAACATGGGACTGGGATATCATAGCAATTACAGAAACATGGCTCAGGGATGGACAGGACTGGCAGTCTAATGTTCCAGGATACAAATGCTACAGGAAGGATAGAAAGGGAGGCAAGAGAGGAGGGGGAGTGGCGTTTTTGATAAGGGATAGCATTACAGCTGTACTTAGGATATTCCTGGAAATACATCCAGGGAAGTTATTTGGGTGGAACTGAGAAATAAGAAAGGGATGATCACCTTATTGGGGTTATAATATAGACCCCATAATAGTCAGAGGGAAATTGAGAAACAAATTTGTAATGAGATTTCAGTTATCTGTAAGAACAATAGGATACTTCTGATAGGGGATTTTAACTTTCCAAACATAGACTGAGACTGCCATAGTGTTAAGAGTTTAGATTAGTTTAGATTAGATTAGATTAATTACAGTGTGGAAATAGGCCCTTCGGCCCAACAAGTCCACACCGACCCGCCGAAGCGCAACCCACCCATACCCCTACATTTACCCCTTACGTAACACTACGGGAAATTTAGCATAGCCAATTCACCTGACCTGCACATCTTTGGACTGTGGGAGGAAACCGGAACACCCAGAGGAAACCCACGCAGACACAGGGAGAATGTGCAAACTCCACACAGTCAGTCGCCTGAGGCGGGAATTGAACCCGGGTCTCTAGCGCTGTGAGGCAACAGTACTAACCACTGTGCCACCGTGCCACCCACGGTGGAGAGGAATTTAAGCATGTATAAGAAAATTTTCTGATTCAGTATGTGGATGTACCTACGAGACAAGCTGCCAAATTTGACCTATTCTTGGGGATATAAGGCAGGGCAGGTGACTGAGGTGTCAGTGGGGGAGCACTTTGGGGCCAGCGACCATAATTCTATTAGCTTTAAAATATTGATGGTAAAAGATAGACCAGATTTAAAAGTTGAAGTTCTAAATTGGAGGAAGGCTAATATTGACAGTATTAGGCAAGAACTTTCAAAAGCTGATTGGGGCAGATATTCGTAGGTAAAGGACAGCTGGAAAATGGGACGCCTTCAGAAATGAGGTAACAAGAGTCCAGAGACAGTATATTCTTCTTTGGATGAAAGGAAAGGCAGGTAGTTATTGAGAATGCTGGATGACTGAGGAAATTGAGGGTTTGGCTTTAAAAAAAGGGAAGCATATGTCAGATATAGACAGGATAGATTGAGTGTATCCTCAGAATATAAGGGGAGTAGAAATATATTTAAGAGGGAAGTCCGGAGGCCACAAAGGGGACATGAGATAACTTTGGCAAATAGAGTTAAGGAGAATCCAAACGGTTTTTACCAATCCATTAAGGACAAAAGGGTAACTAGGGAGAGAGATCAGCAAGGCAGCCTTTGTGTGGAGCTGCAGGAGATGGGGGAGATACTAAACAAGTATTTTGCATCAGTGTTTACTGTGGTGAAGTACATGGAAGATATAGAATGTGGGGAAATAGATGGTGACATCTTGAAAAATGTCCATATTACAGAGAAGGAAGTGCTGGATGACTTGAAACACATAAAAATGGATAAATCCCCAGGACCTGATCAGGTGTATCCTACAACTCTGTGGTAAGCTATGGAAGTGATTGCTGGGCCTCTTGCTGAGATATTTGTATCATCGATAGTCACAGGTGAGTGCTGCAAGACTCTAGGTTGGCTAACATGGTGCCACTATTTAAGAAAGGTGGTAAAGACAAGCCAGGGAACTGTAGACCAGTGAGCCTGGCATTGGTGGTGGGCAAGTTATTGGAGGGAATCCTGAAGGACAGGATGTACATGCATTTGGAAAGGCAAGGACTGATTCGGGATAGTCAACATGGCTTTGTGCATGGGAAATCATGTCTCTCAAACTTGATTTGAGTTTTTGAAGAAGTAACAAAGAGGATTGATGAGGGCAGTGGTAGATGTGATCTATATGGACTTCAGTAAGGCATTAGACAGGTTCCCCATGGGAGACTGGTTAGCAAGTTTAGATCTCATGGAATACAGGGAGAACTAGCCATTTGGATACAGAACTGGTGCAAAGGTAAAAGACAGAGGGTGGTGGTGGACGATTGTTTTTCAGATTGAAGGCCTGTGACCAATGGAGTGCCACAATGATCGGTGCTGGGTCCACTACGTTTCGTCATTTATATAAATGTTTTGGATGCGAACATAAGAGGTATAGTTAGTAAGTTTGCAGATGACACCAAAATTGGACGTGTAGCGGACAGTGAAGAAGGTTACCTCGAGATCCTGATCAGATGACCCAATGGGCTGAGAAGTGGCAGATGGAGTTTAATTTAGATAAGCGTGAGGTGCTGGATTTTGGGAAAGCAAATTTTAGCAGGACTTATACACTTAATGGTGAGGTCCTTGGGAGTGTTGCTGAATAAAGAGACCTGGGAGTGCAGGTTCATAACTCCTTGAAAGTGGAGTCACAGGAAGATAGGATAGTGAAGAAAGCGTTTGATAGACATTTGGTATTGAGTACAGGAGTTGGGTGAGAGGGGAAAGATATAAAAGAGACCTAAGGGGCAACTTTTTCACGCAGAGGGTGGTATGTGTATGGAATGAGCTGCCAGAGGATGTCATGGAGATTGGTACAATTGCAACATTTAAGAAGCATTTGGATGGGTATATGAATAGGAAGGGTTTGGAGGGACATGGGCCGGGCGCTGGCAGGTGGGACTAGATTGGGTTGGGATATCTGGTTGGCATGGACGGGTTGGACCAAAGGGCCTGTTTCCGTGCTGTACATCTCTGTGACTTTATGACTCTATGTACAGGACATTGGTTAGACCACTGTTGGAATATTGCATGCAATTCTGGTCTCCTCCCTATTGGAAAGATGTTGTACAAATTGAAAGGGTTCAGAAAAGATTTACAAGGATGTGGCCAGGGTTGGAGGATTTGAGCTATAGGGAGAGTCTGAACAAGCTGGGGATATTTTCCCTGGAGCGTCAGAGGCTGAGGGGTGACCCTATAGAGGTTTACAAAATTGAGGGGCATGGATAGGATAAATAGGCAAAGTCTTTTCCCTGGGGTTGGGGAAGTCCAGAACTAGAGGGCATAGGTTTAAGATGAGAGGGGGAAGATATAAAAGAGACCTAAAGGGCATCTCTTCCACGCAGAGGCTGGTGCGTGTGTAGAATGGGCTGCCAGAGGAAGTGTTGGAGGCTGGTACAATTGCAACATTTAAGAGGCATTTAGATGGGTATATGAATAGAAAGGGTTTGGAGGGATATGGGCCGGGTGCTGGCAGGTGGGACTAGATTGGTTTGGGATATCTGGTTGGCATGGACGAGTCAGACCGAAGGATCTGTTTCCGTGCTGTACATCTCTATGACTTTATAATCAATCAGTGCTTTTCCTATTCTTGCCATGAATTGGAAAACATCATCAACTTTGCTTCCAATTTCAACATACCTGTTGTCTTTAAATGGTATATTTCTGAATCTTCCCTTCCTTGACTTGTCTCTCAATTCTGGACATAGACTGTGAACAAATATTAATCCTCTCTTACTTTGTCTTGCACCCTGCTTCCTGAAAGGATTCAATTTTATTCTCCTACTTTCTTCTTTGTATCTCTTTTCATTATGTAATTTCCCATTTCAGGACTTAGATGTCCTCATTTCTTCAAACTGAACAAACCCCAACCTTCCACATAAACCACAGTCATTGACAGCACCATCGACTATGTCCATCTGTTTCCTGCACTTGTACTCTCACCCCTTCTGGAGCCACATTAGGATTCACCTTGTCCTCACCTTCCAACCCATCACTTTCCATATTCAATGGATCAACTTCCACCATTTCTATCAATTCCACTGTGATGCTTCCACCAAACAAATCTTCCTTTCTCCTTTCAGCGCTTTGAAGACATTAATATTTGTAGCAGCCTGCTCCATTACTCAATCACTTCTAATACACCAGCCACAAAATGTTTTGTCGCGTGTACATCTGCCATTTACTGCTCTTTGCTCAATATCAAAGGTCCCAAATACACCTTTCAGATGAGACCTGTTTTAAGGTTAGAGTTTTGAGAAGATTTGTAGCTCAGGTTGAGGTTCTGGATGGTAAGTTTGCTCACTGGGCTGGAAGGTTCATTTTCAGATGTTTCCTTTCCATACTAAGTAACATCATCAGTGAGCCTCTGCTAAAGCACTGGTGGTATGGCCTGCTTTTTATTTGTGCTTAGGTTTCTGAGGGTTGGTGATGTCATTTCCTGTTATTTTTCTCGGGCGTGGTGAATGGAATCCAAGTCAATGTATTTGCTAATAGAGTTCCAGTTAGAGTGCCGTGCTTCTAGGAATTCTCACATGTGTCTCTGTTTGGCTTGTCCTCGGAGGGAAGTGTTATCCCAGTTGAAGTGGTGTCCTTCCTCCTCTCTATGTAAAGATACTAGTGAGAGTGGGTCATGTCTTTGTGTGGCTACTTGACATTCATGTATCTTGGTGGCTAGTTTTCTGCCTGTTTGTCCAACCTGAGCTACAAATCTTCTCAAAACTTGGTAATACCTATGGGTGCAATATCTTAAAACTGGCCCAAAAATGGGAAACCAATGCCATCCGACATAGTGTCAATGGAAACCAATATTAACTAAATATCTTAAATACCAATCTCTCCTTAATACCCCACTAGCCAAAAGAACAGCCGAGTAAAACAGCTGCAGAATGCTTAGAGAAATAATTAATTATACCTACAACAGACTCCATAAACACAACTGGGAAATTTTGCGCCAAAAAACTTTACTCATTACAGACCATGAATGGTACCTGGAACATCACCTTACAGATTAGCCAAGGAGCCACACCAAAGATTAAAACACTTAGTAGAAGACTCACACCACTCCATCCACTCCACCCAAGAATTCCTGAAGACCATCAAAGACACCAAGATAGAAGAGGATGAAATAATGGTCTCCTTTGATGTAACAGCCCTGTTCACATCTATCAACATCAACCTGGCTAAGGAAACACTGACTACACTATTAGAAAAACCAAAAACACATTCCCCAAACATCACTAACTTCATCAGCAACGCCATACCACCCACTTCACCTTCAACAACAATATCGACAGACAAACCAATGGAACACCCATGGGATCTCTGATATCAGGGTTCTTGGCTGAGACAGTAATGCAGAGACTTGAACAAACTGCTCAGCCAACCATTCAACCCAAACTTTGGGTCCGCTATGTGGATGACACCTTTGTCATCATGAAACAAAACAAATTATAGGAAACCTTCAAGACCATCAATAGTATCCTTACTGGCATACAATTCACTAAAGAGGAGGAAAACAACTGTCATTCCTAGATGTCGCAGTAGAGCGAACAGTCCATGGGGAACTTCAAACCAGCGTCTTCAGGAAAACAACCCGTACGGATCAAATACTGAACTACAGACGCAATCATCCCAACACCCACAAACTGAGCTGCATTAGAACATTATTTCAATGAACCACCACACACTGCAGTGCAAGGGAAGAGCAGAGGAAATTTTTGAATACCCAAACAGTGTATTCAAAAAGAATGGGTACCCAATGAACACAGTCTGCCAATCTTCTCAGCAACAAACCCAAACAAGCAGACAAAACCCACCCAGAAACCCTAGCCACACTCCCCTACATCAAAGACATCTTGGCAATGACTACCACACTATTCAGACCCCTTGGCATCATGGTAGCCCACAAACCCACCAAAACCCTAAAACAGCAGCTAATGAACTTGAAAGACCCGAAACAAACAAAAAGGAAATTTGATGTCATTTACAAATACCTTGCAAGGATGTAACAAACACTACATTAGACAAACGGGCAGAAAACTAGCCACTAGGATACATGAACATCAACTAGCCACAAAGACATGACCCACTCTCATTAGTATCTTCACATACAGGTGAGGAAGGATACCACTTTGACTGGGACAACACATCCATCCTAGGACAAGCCAAACGGAGACACATGAGAATTCCTAGAAGCATGGCATTCCAACTGGAACTTTATCAACAAACACATTGACTTGGATCCTATTTTACAACCCCTGAGAAAAAGAACAGGAAATGACATTGCCAACCCAGGGAAACATAAACACACAAATTAAAAGTGGACCATACCACCAGTGCTTCACTGGAGGCTCACTGTTACCTAGTATAGTGACGAAATGTCTGAAACAAACCTTCCAGCCCAGCGAACAAACTTACATCCAGATGATTTAACGTATATTTCTTTCACTTCACAAAATAAACTATTTCTCACAAGGTGATTAGTTGCATAATGGGGATATCAAATGCAGATTGAGTGACTGTTTTGCAGTCAGTCTGCAAGCATGACCCTAGTTTTGCATTGCTGATCATAGAATCATAGAGTTATACAGCACAGAAACCGACCCTGAAATCCAACTTGTCCGTGCCGACCAGCCTTCTAAAATTAATTTAGATTTGATTTTCCAGCATTTGGCCAATCGTCCAGATGACTTTTAAATGTTGTAACTGTACTAGCCTCCTCCACATCCTCTGATAGCTCGTTCCATATATGCACCAATCTCTACTTGAAAAAGTTGCCCTTTAGGTCCTGTTTAAATCTTGTCCCTCTCACCTTAAACCTATGCCCCATAGTTATGGACTGTGCTACCTTGGGGAAAAAGACTTTGGCAATTCACCCTATTCATGCCTGTCGTGATTTTAGAAACCTCTATAAGGTCACCCCTCAACCTATGACACTCCAGGGAAAATAGCCCAAGCCTATTCAGCCTTTTCATTTCCAGGGCGTTCTGGTATAACGCATGTTTCTTCAACGTGAAATGACTACAACACGATTGATGTATCGTGGACAGTGTTTCTATAACACAAACTTTCTACTGAGTGGGTATAGTGATTTTCTATAGTGATCTTCTACAGCATGATTTTCTATAGCAGTTTTCCCTCGCACTATTTTCTGGAGCATGGGGTTGCAGAGGAACACAATTGCCGTGTTATAGCAGAACAACCTGTAGCTTAAACCCTGCAAACCCACCAACATGCTTGTAAATCGTTTCTACACTCTTTCAAGTTTAATGACCTTTTTCCTATAGCAGGGAGGCCAGAATTGAACATGGTATTTTAAAAGTTGCCTAATCAATGTCCTGTGTAGTTGCAACACTGATTCTTCTTCAGTCCTCCAGTCCAAAAAAAACCCTTCACAATCACTGTCTCCAATCTTCAAGCCAATTTTGTCCAATGGTTAGCTTGCATTGGCATTTTAATTCTACATCTTAACAGATATCTCCATTCTTAGCCTCCTTCATTGTTTCACTATTGCTCAAAAAACAACAACTTAGAGTCATAGAGCTGCACATGGAAACAGACCCTTTGATCCAACTCATCCATGCTGACCAGATATCTGAAATAAATCTAGTCCCATTTCCCAGCATTTGGCCCATATTCCCTCTCAGCCATTCCTATTAATATACCCATGCAGATACCTTTTTAAATATTGTAATTATACCAGTCTCCACCACTTCCTCTGGCAACTCATTCTATACATTCACCACGCTCTGAGTGAAAAAGTTGCCCCTTAGGTCTCTTTTTTAATGCTTTCCCCTCTCATCCTAAACCTTACTCTCTAGTTGTGGACTCTCCCACCCTGGGGAAAAGCCTTGGCTATTTACCCTATCCTTCCCCTTCATGATTTTATAAACGTCTCTAAGGTCACCCCTCAGTCTTCGATGTTCCATGGAAGATTCAGTGTCTCCCTACAACTCAAATCATGCAACTCTGGCAATATCCTTAAATCTTCTGAACCCTTTAAAGTTTCATGACATCCTTCCCATAGCAGGGAGACCAGTATTTCAAAAGTGGCCAAATCAATGTCCTGTCCAGCCACAACTTGACCTCCCAACTCCTATACTTGATGCACTGACCAAGAAAGGCAAGCATATCAAACACCACCTTCACAATCCTGTCCACCTGGGATTCCAATTTCAAGGAACTTCTCTTTGACTTTACATTCAATTTTGAGATTGCAACTTTATAATCTAAAGCAGGTTCTGCAGATCCTGGAGATCTGAAATACAAATAGAAAATATTGGAGAATCTCAGGCAGCTCTGGCAGTGTCTGTGCAGTCAGAAACTGAGTTCACATTTTGAAATATGACTTTTCTTTGGAATTGAATGCGCCTGAAAAAATAATGTGCTTTATGCTGTCAAAAAGGAGGAAAGAGGAGCAAGTGGAACAGATGATAAGGATGCCCCAGACCAAAAGGCATAAGGAATACCAATGGTAATAGATATACAAATGAAAAGTAGCTATGAATGGTTGCTGTTAAGACTAGCTAACCTATTTTCAGCCATTAACTTAAGTTGTTGACGTTCCCATGTTAACATATCTTGCTTTGATACTAGAATTATGTTCTAGGCCTGTTGCAGTTGTCCAGTGAAACCCTGTTCGAAGCTGGAGCAACAACACCTCACTTTCTACTTTAGCACTTTATGGCCTTCAGAGCTTAACATTGAATTCATCAACTGCAGACCATGAACTGTGTCCTCCCTTTCAATCGTACTCCATTTTTCCCTCTCCTCAGTGATTTGTTTGTCTGGGTTTGCTGTCAGCAGAACTGATCTAATTTCTTCATCTAAATCTCTTTTCAGCTACCATTAGCACTCCTTTTGCTTTGGGGTATTTGGTCTGTCTTCCCTCGTTTTGGATCTGAAGGTTCAAAGAGTCATATTGGACTCAAATCATTCACACTGTTTTCGTCCTGTTTTTTTCTCTTGTTTTTGGACAGTATCTGTTCAGCACTTTGCCATTCATGCCTCCTCTTGTTACAGCATCACTTTTGCTTTGGCCTTAGCTTGTCATCCACTCTCTCCTGCCTTCCAGTCTTTAACAGATTTTCTTGTTTCCATTATCCACCTTTGCCCTATTTTACCTCCTTGAAATATTACACTTCTAATAGTTGGGGTAAATGTTTAATTCAGAGGCTGTTTGAGCTGCTGACAGTTGCCAGTATTCTCTTTTTTTTTCATTGTTAATGTTTCCAGTCCTGTTACCCTTCTTCAGAACGAGAGGCAGCTTCGAAAAGATGATATACTAATGACAGAGAGCAGAAGGAGCAAAGGATGTTTGGAGAGTGAGTCCAGAGAGAGAAGAAAAGATAGGCAGACAAAGGGTTTGTTCATAGTAGGCTCGGAAATAACACAAGCCAGAGAGGTGATAATGTAGATTAAGCAGTTGAAAATGGGTGGTTGAATTGAAGAAGGCCTATTTTATGACAGGACCTGGGATTGTGGGAGTAGGTAATAGACGAAGAATAAGTGTTCATGCTCTGAAATTGTTAAATTCAGTGTTTGAGTCCCTAAGGCCATGAGGTGCCTAAGTATCTCTGTTTATGATGAGCTTTGTTAGAGCACTGTAGCAGGCCTGAGACAGAAAGGTTGACATGGGAACATGGTGATGTATATTGAAATGGCAGGCATAAGTGTTCTGCAATCACCCAGTCTGCAATTTGTGTCTTCAATATAGAGGAAAACACATGTCTATCTCAGACACATGTCTGCTCCAGCAAAGCTCAAGGCAATATATGGTTTATTACCTACCCCAAAACCCCAGGTATTGTCTCAAAATGGCAAAATAACAGCCAATCCATTTTCAATTACTCAGACTTCCCATTATCATCATCTAGCTACTTCTTCTTCCCTGAGTGTTGTCTGGAAAAGCACAGCAGGTCAGGCAGCATCTGAGGAGCAGGAGAATCGACGTTTCAGGCATAAGCCCTTCATCAGGAAAATCTTTAGATGGGAGATCCCCAGAGGTGATGAGTTTGTGGATGGTCTGGGAGTTGATGGTTTGGTGATGGGAGGTGAGGTTGTGGTTGAGGGGTCAGTGGGAGGATGTGTCTGTGAGTTGGTGCCTGGCTTCAGCAGTGTGGAGGTCGGTGTGCCAAACTACTACTGCCACCTCCCCCTTGTCTGCGGGTTTGATGGTGAGATTGGAGTGGAGGACTGCCTGTTGGGAGGGTGGGAGGTTGGAGTGGGTGAGAGGGGAGGACAGGTTGAGGCGGTCGATGTTACGCTGGCGGCTTCTGCCGAAACGCCGATTCTCCTGCTCCTTGGATGCTGCCTGACCTCCTGTGTTTTTCCAGCACCACACTCTCGACTCTGACCTTCAGCATCTGCAGTCCTCACTTTCTCCTACTCCTTCCCTGGCCTAGTATCAATAATCCTTTGTCTGCCTCTGTTTTTTCTCTCTCACTGTCTGCTCATTTCTCTCCTCCTACCCTCGTATCAGCAGAAATACCATCTCTTCCTAGTTGTCCTGCTTTTAGTTGTGAAGGGGTCATTTAACTCAAAACGTCAATTCTGTTTTCTCTCCATAGATGCTGCCAGTGTTTCTGAGTTTCTCTAGCAATTTCTGTTTTTGTTTTATTTAATTGATATAATATGTTTTTGTTTTATTTCTGTTTTCATTGCCAAGATGTGGAAGTGCTGGTGTTGGACTGGGGTGGACAAAATTAAAAATCTCACAACATTAGATTATTGTCCAACAGGTTTATTTGAATGTACAAGCTTTCAAACCACTGCTCCTCATCGGGTTGCTAGTAGGGCGGGATCGGAGGGCACCAAATTTAGAATGAAAGATCAAAGTGTCATACAACTGATGTGATGTACTAAACAAACGTAGATTACTGTTAAGTCTTTAATCACTTAGAATGTGGATGCAGGTTTTGATTGATTAATATGTAAATCCCAGATTTTCTTTCAAGTCACAGCCCCAAGATAACTTAAGGTTTTATCAGTATATTTTAAAAAAGGTGACATCTCCACTCAGACAATGCATTAAATGAGTGAAATTTAAAGTCTGTCTGTATCTCAACCTTTAGTCACACTGGTTCTATTTCCAAAGTAGGAATTTATAAAATGTCACATTGACTGACTGCCGACAGATTGTGTGCTTTTCGAACAAAATAAAATGTATCTGCAATTGCAAATCGACAAACGCAAATTCACCCATAAACTTGTGTGTGTGAGGGAGAGGGAGATGTGCATGCTTAATAGAGTTTGTGCACGTGTGTGACGGAGGGTATGCCGTGAGTGTGTGTGTGTGTGTGTGTGTATAAATGTGCGGGTGTATAGTGTGGTGAGGTCACCTGTATTGTGGCTTCATGTCACAGGCGTATATTCTGTTACCCTCATGCACACACTCTCAAGCACACACACTGTGTGTGTGCATGAGTGCATCAGAATATATGCCTGTGACACTGTGTGTGTGTGTGTGTCTGTCTGTCTCTCTTTCCCCCTCCCTCTTTTGCGTGTGTGTAAGTCTATGGGGTGAATTTGCATTCGCAGATTTGTATTTGCAGATACATTCTATTTTGTTCAAAAAGCGCACAATCTATAAGCAATCAGTCCATGTTACATTTTATAAGTTCCTACTTTGGAAATAGAACCAGTCTGACTTAAAGTTGAGGTACAGACAGACTCTAACCTCACTCCTTTAATACATTGTCTGAGCTGAGATGTCACCTTTTTCTTAAGGTTTTATCTCTGGGCTGGGACTTGCATATTAATCAATCAAAACCTGCATCTACATTCTTAGTGATTTGAAGACGTAACAGCAATCTTGGTTTCAAGTATAAATTCTTCATCAGAAAAGGGCCCGTAGCCCCCACGCCACAAATTCATGATGAAGGGCTTTTGCTCAAAACGTGGATTTTCCTGCTCCACAGATGCTGCCCGACCAGCTGTGCTTTTCCACAACAACACTTTTTGACTGATCTCCATCTGCAGTCCTTACTTTTTCCTAGCAATCTAGATTTGTTCAGTACATCACATCAGTTGTATGACACTTTGATCTTTTACTATAAATTGTGTCCCATGATCCTTCCCCACTAGTTACCTGACGAAGGAGCAATGCTCTGAAAGCTTGTACTTCCAAGTAAACTTGTTAGACTACAATCCGGTGTGTGATTTTTTTTAACATCATTGCCAGGAGCTTGTCCCTCATGCTCAAGACTACATTTCCCAGAGGCCCGTGTCTTAGGACCTCGGCCGGCCGCCCTCTCACCGACTCTTGAAACTAACGGCGAACAGCCGCATAGACCGATGCAGCGGGAAGGAGCTTGATGGATTATGACAGAAGGAGAGAAAGCACACCGCAGGGACAGCCAGCACCGTCGTTAGTAACACAGGAACAAAGCGGCCACCTATGATGCGTGTTGGTAGAGGAGGAGGAGCCCGGGGAAGGACCCCTTGTGTTTCTGGCGGTTGGTGGAAGCGGCGAGAAGGCGGCGTGCCAGGTAAAGGATGTGGGGGATGGATATGACGGGGGCGGATTGGGGTGGTGAGTGTCTGGCATCGGGAGTGTGTGCGAACAACTGAAACCGGAGGCCGTCCCGCTCTCTGTTTCCTGCCCCGTGGTGGTGGTGGTGGTGCTGCTGAGACGCCTCAACGCATGTTGTATTATGTTGGCGCGGCCTGAGTGGGCCCCTTGCTGGCTGTGGGCTGTGGGGACGGGGGAATATTGATTCTCTTTCTACAGGTCCCCTGTTTTTGTCCAAAAGTAATGGAACCATCTGCAAATGCTAACCATCGTGTGGCAGGTCTGCAGAGAGATAAGAGTTAACATTTCAGGTTCTTGATCTTGCATCAGTGGATGAATTGTTTGAAATGTTGTTTTTCTCTTGTGATCCATGGTTTGATAAGAACTTCACAAGTGGATGTAGTATCATTGGCGTCCCCCCCCCACCACCACCGCCACCGCACAATTATTTTGAGTGAGCACAACTCTGCCAGAAAAATATTTTCGAAACATTGTGCGATTTCTTTTCTTTCTCCAGACACATAAATTTTGTGGACGTCCGATCAGTAAAACTGAAATAGTCTTTGTGCAGAACATGAAGTATAGATTAGGATTTGCAACAGATTTTGTGGAACTGATTTTAAAAGAGAAACTGCTGGAGAAACTCCATCAGGTCAGGCAGCATCGGTGGAGAGAGAAGCAGAGTTAACGTTTTGAGTCTGTTCTAATAAGTTATACCAGACTTGAAACATCAACTTTATTTCTTCTGCAGATGTTACCATATCTGCTGAGTTAATCCAGAGCCTTATTTTTATTTCAGATTTCCAGCATCCACAGTATTTTCTATTTTTTAAATATTTGTGAAATGATACTTATTTCTAATGTATGTGTAAACTTGTAATCTGATCAGGTTAGTGTGTCACACTGATATTGCACCTGAGGATAATATGCATTAGGGTATGATTGTTTTTCCCTAGTGATTCATGGTTGAGAACCTCATGAATGGATGTAGTATATTTCAGAACTTTGGTATAGCTCAGCATTGGTTGGCTGAACATCTGAAAATCAACAGAAATAATCATATCCGATGGAATTTGGAGAAACAAAAGTCAGTCCAGATTTCTGGTGCATGGTAGCTCCCCAGGATTGAAAGCTAGTACAAATGAAGAGCAGCAAAAAAAAAGAGGTAAACCCACATCGAATCATAGAGATACTTTGCATGGAAACAGACTCTTCAGTCCAGTTGATCCATGCCAAATAGTTATCCTAAATAAATCTAGTCCCATTTGCCAGCATTTGGCCCATATCCCTCTAAACCATTCCTATTCATAGACCCATCCAAGTGCTTTTTAAATATTGTAATTGTACTAGCCTCCAAAAGTTCCTCTGGTAACTGATTCTATACATGCACCATCCTCTCTGTGAAAACGTTGCCCCTTGGGGCCCTTTTAAATCTTGTCCCTCTCAGCTTAAACCTGTGCCCTCTAGTTTTGGACTCACCCAGTCATGGGAAAAGACGCTGTTTGTTTATCCTATTCATGCCTGTTATGACTTTATGAATCTCTGACTTTCTAGGGAAAATGACCCCAGCATGTTCAGCCTCTCCCTATTGCTCAAACCCTCCAATCCTGGCAATATGACAAGGTCTGTGACTCACTTTGTGGAATAACCAGAGATTGTTAATGGGTAGAAGTGGTGTTCAAGAATCACACAGGAAACAAATTGTGGAGATCTTCCCATTGTAGAAGAACCCACTTATGCAGTAAGGTTGAGAAAGTACATGTAAATTATTATATCTTGGAGTCTTGGAGTGTTTGGGCCATTGTACTGTGGTATTGGAAGAGGTGTTGTATTTCCTCTTTTTGCATGAAAAAAAGAGGGTTTGGAAGGAAATACAGGCATTCCCTGCCATTTTGGAGTCCTCTCACAAGTTGATTTGATTGCCAGTCAGAGCACAATGCAGGACAGTGGAAAGCAGCCATTCATAAGTATGAGAAATGTTTACATATTAGGTCTTTAAAAATTCAAAATAATGTATGAGATTGTATTCATAAGTATGAGCGTTTTAAGTTGGATAATTATAACTCCGGGACCCAATTACTTACTTAGTATGATGTCGCGATCGTTGTGTTGGCACACATCTTGTCAGGATACAGTTTATTCATGTTTTTGATCAAACTTACTTTGTATCTGTCTCTACGACTGTTATACAGTTTTCACTACAGTTTTCCTCATGCAAGTCTGCAACATGTGCTGGGGTTGATGTTTTCAAATCAGCCTGGTCAGAGATTTTATTACTTACCTCTGGAGCAGCCTGGTGAGAGATTTTACTACATATCCCACTGTCTCTGGGGTATGATGTAGGAAATCTCTCTGTGAGAGCCCCAAAAAGTGAGCTTTGCTTTATTTCTTTAATTTTTACTCCAAGCAAAATACTCCCAGTCAAAATTATTTGGTATGTATATAGTCCTAGAGTCATGGAGTCATAGAGGTGTATAGCATGGAAACAGACCATTTATATTTTGTTTCAATTTTGTTATTTGTAATAGCTCCAAGTAAAGTTAAATAACTTGTTGTAAATGGCTTGATATGTGATTTTTGTTCATGTCATGTGGATTTGTGGTAGGCATATGTCTAGACTGGAAAGCAGATGGGAATAATAATTTTCATAGAAACATAAAAATGGGATCAGGAGGAGGCCATTCGGCCCTTTGGAGCCTGCTCTGCCTACATTCACGGCTCTTATCTAACTCTGTACCCCTGGTCCCACTTTCTCCCCGTACCCTTTGATCTCTTTAGCCTCAAGAACTATATCTAACTCCTTGAAAACCGTGCAGTGTTCTGGCTTCAACTGCTTTCTGTGGCAGAGAATTCCACAGGCTCACCACAGAGTGAAGAAGTTTCTCTTCATCCCTGAACTAAATGGCTTACCCCTAGTTCTGGACTCCCCAGTTATTAGAAACATGCTTCCTGTGTTTACCTTGTCTGGTACTGTTAATATTTTATAGATGTCCCAAGATTCCCCTCTAATTCTTCTCCGCTCATCTTCTTAGTGAATGTAGGCTTGACTGATCCAGTGGGTCATCTTCTCTGAACAGATTGACCCCAGCACATGTTGACTCTGTTTTCTAATTAATGTTGCAGACTTGCATGAGTAAAAATGTAGTGAAAATTGTATCACACAATTGTAGAGACAGATACAAAGTAAATTTGATCAAAAACATGAATAAACTATATCCTGACAAGAAGTGAAAACACTTACATGTAACAAAAAAAAATTCTATTGCACTCAAGTTCAATTCTTACGAGGAATCAGTCTGGTAAACCTTTGTTATACTCATTCCAGAGCCAGAAAATCCTTCCCTTGATAATGTAACCAAAACTGTATACAGTACTCCAGTTTTCAGGTTAATTCCCTCAAGTTCTCATAACTGTTGTTCTTAGCTTGTTGAACCAATCTGGTCTCTGGTTTTAGAGAAAGATAGTGTGTGTATTCTGTAACCTCGTTCATGATTAACTTGCAGAAACCCACACAACATTTTTATTCAAATTAACAAATTTATCGCATTTTTCAATGCATGATTTCTAGTTATTCTTTCACTAAAGACTTTAACAGAATCAAAACTTCTTACTCTGGCAAAAGCTACCTAAACTATCCACGTGTAATAATAAATTAGAAATATCAATACAAATATTGTCAAGATTCTGGCCTTGTGACCTCTTTGCAGTCATAGAATATGACATTTTAACTAGAAACTGCTTTCTTCTGATTTGAAAAGGCAGGTTTACATCTGATGGTTGTAATAGTACTTAGGGAATAAATGCTCACTCTCCTTGAAATCTGATATGTCATTCAGAAAATGTGCATGAAAAGCATGATAAACTGACTTGACTTTAGAAAACCATGGATGTGATCTGGGCAAAAGTGGAGTGATCAGATTTACGGGAACTGATCTTGAACTTTTCTTTCACAATTCATTGGATTAAGGAATCTAAGAGAGATTTATAAAAGGAAAGAAAAGTTGTGTGTTTTTGCTTTATTCTTTGAACATTTTGGCTAGGATGACCACAGAACCTAAGCTGATATTGCCCTGAAGTGTTCATTTGATAGACTGCTACCTTTTCATGCTGTTTTTCAGAAAAAGAAACAAAAGCTTAAATTACGCGTATATAAAGAATCCTGTGCCACAATTGAAAGCATGTCAGATAACATATGTAAACTGACTCTTCTTCCCACTTCCGATACAAGAGTATTTTTTGTGGGTAAATTGACCCAAATAAAAGATTGTGTTTTAAGTGCAAGGAAAGTATACTTGTACACTATAAAGCTTTGTATAATTGTATTAGTAATGTGAAATAAACCAACTGAACTTTTCTAAACAAATAGATCATAAGTAAAGAGCTAAGGGAATGAAATAAGTTTATTTTTCTCATACTCTAATTCAGGAAGAAATCAATGTTCTTATCAATGCTTTTGGTACCACCTTACATCCAGTAACTCATCCAAATGATTGCTTGTGTTCAGCTTTGGCAGGCTGTTTTTAAAGTTGGTGATATTTAAATTCAAATCCTGTTGTCACTTGATATTCAGACATGTAGTTCTGGTGGCATTTCTTTCATAACCGTCAGGAATGAGAACTGTAATTGAAAGTGTATAAGGTATGAGCAGGTGGGGAAAACGTTTAGGGTTGCTTGACAAAATACTCAGCCAGATGACTTGGATCAGATAAGAACTTGCAGGAAACAGTGAGGTGCTCAGGCAAGGGTAGTGAGTTGATGAGGTGAAAAAGTATTCATTATGTAAAGTCAGATAGCAAGGTGAAAAGCATTTATTATGTGAAGTCACTTAACAAGATTAAGTCATGATTTGGAGATGCCGGTGTTGCACTGGGGTGTACAAAGTTTAAAAATCACACAACACCGGGTTATAGTCCAGCAGGTTTAATTGGAAGCACACTAGCTTTCGGAGGGACGCTTCTTCATCAGGTCATAGTGGAGGGCTCGATCCTAACAGAATTTATAGCAAAAATTTACAGTGTGATTTAACTAAAGTTATATATTTGAAAAATTGATTCTGTTAAGTCTTTCGTCTGTTAGAATACAGTGATAGTTCCACTTCTTTCATGTGTAAATCACAAAACCTTTTTAAAAAAAAAGTTGCATTCTCGGGTTAGCTGTTAACAATGGTGATAGCTAGACAATATGTTGGCAACATATTGTCTAGCTATCACCATTGTTAACAGCTAACCCGAGAATGCAACTTTTTTAAAAAAAAAGGTTTTGTGATTTACATATGAAAGAAGTGAAACTATCACTGTATTCTAACAGACGAAAGGCTTAACAGACAATCAATTTTTCAAATATATAACTTTAGTTAAATCACACTGTAAATTTTTGCTATAAATTCTGTTAGGATCGAGCCCTCCACTATCACCTGATGAAGGAACGTCCCTCCGAAAGCTAGTGTGCTTCCAATTAAACCTGTTGGACTATAGCCTGGTGTTGTGTGATTTTTTTTAACAAGATTTAAGAATATTCATTGTATAATGCTAGATGGCTTAATCTTTACTGTGGATGCTCGCTGATTGGGTGACCGTTACAATCAGTATAGATGTTGCCATATTTGGAAGCTGGTCCCTGTAAGTGACTATATAATTCCTTAAGAATCTACTGTTCGAGAGAAGACTGATGACTCATGTCTCTCTGCATGTGAGCAATCGTTCTCTCTCCCTCCAGGGCCTGGAATAAAGATGAAGGAGGTAAATAAAGCCATGCTGTGTCTCTGAATGTTTGCTTTGACTGATACTGGATAGGGATACGGGACGACAATATTAGCAGGATCCAAAGGAATAATTACAATCGGACGATATCAGTGATCACCTGGAACACTGGTATCTCGAGACGGGTGGCCCCACAAGGTAAGATTTAAACCTTGGTCCCTCTCGATATTCCTGTGTGTCGGAAATGGTCCCCTCGTTCAGTTGCTCTCTATTCTATGGACTCCTCGAACAATAATCAGCTCAGTGGAGAGAAACCATTTCATAAACGTGCTGACAAATAGAGGTTTGACTCCTCTGGGCTGAATTGAGGTTCAAGTCCCCTGGGTCTAATTGAGATTTGAGTCCTCTCTGTTTAATTGCGGTTTGAGTCCCCATGAGGAGTAAAGTGTAAAAAGGGTTAAAGTTCACTAGTGGTGAAATTTTGAGGTTCTGCGTGTCTTTGTTCTGGGGGAAGAGAATGTCTTGGACTCCAGTGCCCTGTGGCCCACTGCAAGGGCTTTCTCTTTTTCTAAGTGTAATTCCAATGAGAGGAGGCAAAAAATAAGTAATGCTGAAATTTAAGGTTGTATTAATACATAAGTTTAAAAAAAGAAAGTTTCAATGTAAATTGTGCCATGCTGTCAGTGTTTGATATTTAAGTTTTTTGGTTCGTGAAAGTACCGGTTCAGAAAATCCTTTTAAGTAACTGTTTTACCTTGTTTGAATCAGGATCTCAATTCAGTCTGTTTTGTGGGCTATGTAATGGGGCAGATTTTGTTTTTACATTGAAATTGTATAACATTGTGTCCTTTTTTTTAAAATTTATCAAACTGGTAACCGTAAAACAAATTGATTTGCGTGCCTTGAGCTCCTGATTTGTTTGCAATTCTACAATGTGTTTTTTTTAAAAACAGGCACAGTTGGGTCAGTGGTCATGCTTTAGCCAGATGAGAGTATTGTATTAAAATATCCTTGCTGCTGTGTTTTTAATACAGAGTTTTCACAAAAGCAAGAGTGCATTTTGAGTTTGATGTTTTTTGTTTTGTTTTGTTAAGATTTTAGAGAATATTAGAACTTAAGGCTGAGCTGTTTTCAGTTCTGTTAATTATTGTTACGACTTTATTGGCCCCCATCATATTGCAAATTCAAAGAATGTTGATCTCTGGCAAAGTTGCCACTGTAATTCCAACTGTTTTAGTTGGGAAATTTCATTTGGAGAACATATTTTAAAATATTCAGCATTTGTTTCCCACGAATATTTGAGATTTAAATTTGAACTGAAACTGCCTCTTCAGTTGCTAAAGCACAAGAAACATTTTGTTGCTTTCTTTCTGTTCCAGACTTTAGAAATAATTTTCTGGACAGCTTTCACATGAGCCAAATAACACTTTGTTAAAGAAAAATAATTTTTTAATAACCTGAATGGGGTCCTCCGAGGATTAAAATTTTAGGACCATTGATTGTTGCTTACAAATGACTGAATTGTTTAGACAGAACAATTTAGAAGTTTATGGATTGTACAAAACTTGATAATGTCATAAATAGTGAGCAGAGTAAGAATGTTGAAATAGGCAGGCACAATTTAGTGTAGTTGCATGTGTGACTGTTTTCAGACTGGTAATCACCTTGGCAAAGAAGAAATGAGTGTGGAAATGCAAAGAAACTTTAAGCAGCTAGCATAGTCTCTAGAGTTTCACCATTCACAGGTAAAGCACACCTTCGGACCACCGTCCACCTCTCCATAACCTGATCCAATTGATTCAATTAGCTCCCCAGTTATGAGCAAGAAAAGTGAAGAAGCTAACAATGCTAAAAAGGAGGTCTGTATGCTTTTTGATAGTGACTTTCCTGCGACATTAAACCACGTGAGCTTTACCTTTTTTCTTTTGATCATTTTAAGGGATATGTCGGTTCACTGATTAACCTAACATCACAACAGCCAGTTGGCTTTGTCACATTTTAACAGCAGAGCGGGAGTAGACGCAGCAAAGAATGCTGTGTTCACCAAGCCCACAGCTGCTGCACTGAGCACTCAGATGTGCTAATATCCTCCATCTGAAGCATCTCCGGAAAAATGGAAGTCTCGTCAGTTTTGTTAAGTATTCAACTGCCCTTATCCAAGAATTCAGATTTCTCTGAGAAATGGTGTGCAAGAACAGGATTGGATTTTGTTTTCTGAAGGAGATTTTGAAGAACTGGCTCGTTTCCATTCAACTTGGAGGGAATGGAGTGGTCACTAAGAACTTTACTGGTGAATTTTTTCCATGTGGGAGGATTCTTAAAACTCTGTTTACTGTAACGGACTAGTAACTTTTGTTGTTATAATGATTGTAAACTGTGTGAAGATAACTTAACTTAAATATTGGCTGTCAGAGTCTTATGGAAGCTAGTATTGCAGTCTAAGTGTCATGAAATGAAAAAAGGAGGGAATGATAATTTTTATAAAGTGTGAACAGGTACAGAAAGTTTTGCTTGACAAAAGGTTTAGCTAGCATAACTTGGATCAGATAAGAACTTGCAGTAAACAATGAGGTGCTGGAGGCAAGGGTAGCGGTGAAAAATCATTCCTTATGTAAAGCCATTTAACAAGATAAAAAAGCATTCATTCTGTAAAGTCAGTTAACAAGGTAAAAAGCATTCATTATGTGAAACCAGTTAACAAGGTTTAAGAACATTCACTGCCTAATGCTAGGTGGCTTAATCTTTACTGTTGATGCTCGCTGATTGTAATGGTCACCCAATCAATATAGATGTTGCCTTATTTGGAGGCTACTCCCCGTAAGTGATTCCTTAAGGATCTGCTGTTCAAGAGAAGGCCAAGAGCTCATATCTCTGTACACGTGGGCGATTGTTCTCTCCCTCCAGTACCTGGAATAAAGATGGAGGTAAAACCATACTGTGTCTGAGTGTTTGCTTCGATTGATATGGGGATAGGGAAATGGGACGACATCTAATTTCTAAATCTCAATTAGGGAATGAAAATAATGTCCTCTTTGCTAACTCTGACCAAATGAAGGATCCAGCCTGTACTCTGGCAATTGTATTCTCCCAGGTGAAACTTGAAACTAAGTGCAATTTCTTTGGGGTTTCAACAAATCTGGCAGTAGAAATAAATTTGGTGAAAATTTATTCTCAAGTCTGAGTTTTCTTTGGCTTTACTCTTTTGTGTTTTTGGTTTTGTCATCAGTAACCTTTTTATCCTTTTGCTATAATGTAATTGCCTATGCCTAACCACATCTATTTTTCTTTTAATGATTCTTTCTCTCTTTTCTTTCTACCCCCCCCCCAGCTATTTTTACCCACTCTGAGATCTATAAAAACCTCACTTGCATTGTGAACTAATCTACTAATATGAGAAATAGTGCAATTTGACAGTGATAGCGAGGCTGTGGTAGTCCAATCTCGCATTCAAGAATTTGAAGTAGTAACAAATTTTATGCATTGGTATATTTGTCTCTCAAATTAATAGTTAAACTTGGAATTTAAAAATATTGATAAAGTATCATAGGTGTAAGATTGGAAAAACTTTCTTATTGCTTTGCTTGTTGAACGTGGTGGGAAGATAACAACATTTTTTAATCTTGACAGCAGAAGTAGTATACTTAATCACTGGAGTGGTAATGAATGGTACTGTCCCTGCCTCTGGGTCAGAAGGTTCAAAGCACATCTAGCCCCGACATGTGTCGTAACATGAATGAACAGGTGAAACTATTAAAATAAACCAAAAATCTGTGAATGCTGGAGATTTGCAACAAAAACAGAAATTGGTAAACAGAGTCACTAGACTCAAAACCTTAACTCTGTTTTCTTCCCATGGATGCTGCCAGACCTGCTGAGTTTCACCAGCAATTTCTATTTTTAATTTAAAAAATGTGTGTTGTCGCAAGGTTATTTTAACTGGAGGAGTCTCCTCTGTCATGATGTCAGCAATACTCGGCTTCAATAGAGATTAGCAGATAATGCGCCCTTTAAAGCATAGAAATAACCCGACTAGGCAAGGCATTACTAGCCTTCCTGACTGACCTTCAGATGCAGGTACAGTGGCTCGGTTAGTGGGATAAGGGTGGCCTAAGTATTGGTAAGTAAAGTTGGTTCCCAGGAAATATCATTGGATGAAGTAACTGTCAAATAAAACAGTATTGTGTATTGATTAGTAAGTGTTTGAATGTACTATGCAATCATGGCCTGTACTCTCCTTTTAAGAAATGTAAAAAATGTCTTTGTTTTAAGACATGTGTGCAGCTCCTCTGAGGAACACAGAAGTACACAAGCTCTGTGTTTCTGGACACTCTGTGCCTGGCTGTATTAGAAATAAAGAGTGAAGTCTTAACAGCCAGGCCAATTGCGAGTGTTTATTGACCGATTGTGGAACCGAGACACCCTGCAGGGGGTTCAGATCTTCAAGCAATACTGGTAGCACATTAAACTGCAATAAATTAAGTGTTCATCTGTCATGTAGGTATGTACAAGATCACAAGAAACTGTGTGGCTGAGTCCTAAAGAATTTTTGTAAATGGATTTGGAGGATGATAACGATAATTTGGTGTAGCAGTAGTCCTTTCGGTTCTGCCTTCCATCTGATCACTGCCAATTTGAACTTCTTATTCTTTGTTCATTACACTTCCTCTCTGTATTTTCCTATGTTGGTCAGTTGAAAGCAAATTGATCAATGACTTCTAATGCAGTCTCTTGTAGATGGCCACTTGGAGGTGTGCAAGTGTCTCAGGGTGGCTCTTTTGGTTTAAAGTTAGAGGAAAACCTGAGGCATTTTCCATGAGGTCCACCATTTTGTTTTGACAAGTTAATAATCCGTGTTCTTTGCAGGGTAAACCAAGATGACAAAGAAGAGAAAGCGTCAAGATGACTTTCAAAAGGTGAAACTTAAAGTTGGCAAAAGAAAACCAAAAGCAGATAATGTAACCAATACCAAATTCAAAACACGTGCCATCCATGTTCCACAGCAACTGAAGAGTGATGCATCATTACCAACAAATCACCGTAAACTTAATATAAAGGTATGTGTTCTATCCCTGGTTTGGTTCATCTGACAGTCCAATCTGGATAAGTCCACTGCACTGTTCTGTTTTCCTTTTCTTGAAGGTAAATTTATATTTCGTGATCACCCAAGTGCCAGTTTGTGTGCTGTCAAGATAGTGAATGTGTCGACACACAGAGGTGATAGATCCTATTCTCAAATGCAGTTTCTATGTGAGTGCTTCCAGCAGGATAAACCTGGGTAGAAACCCTGATTAATCTCTTCCGTGCCTCTACCCTTGGACTACCAAGTCATTTGATCTGCCCCAAAAATTCTCTTGGCTGTCATGACTAAATTAGCACAAGGTAATTGCCTAGTCCCTGTGTTGGAGTATCTCATAGAGGGAAACTTTATCCCCTGAATTATCGAGTGAAGGATAAAAATGTGTTAATTCTTGTTGTTTGCTAAAACTTTACTATTTTCAGGAATTACCTAAAAGCTTAGCCCTTTAAAGAATGAACATTCTGGTTTGGCAGGCATTAGTGATGTACCGAAGTTTGAATGAACACACAAGAGGACTGTATTCAAGAGTAGTACAACCTTCGCATAAACCAAATCATCCGCCGACATTTCCACCACCTCCAAACAGACCCCACCACTAGGCATATATTTCCTTCCCCACCCCTTTCCGCCTTCCGCAGACAGTTCCCTCCATGACTACCTGGTCAGGTCCACCCCCTCCCCCCAAACAATCCACCCTCCCGTCCTGGCACCTTCCCCTGCCACCGCAGGAATTGCAAAACCTGCGCGCACACCTCCTCCCTCACCTCCATCCAAGCCCCCAAAGGAGCCTTCTACATCCATCAAAGTTTTACCTGCACATCCACCAATATCATTTATTGTATCTATTGCTCCCGATGTGGTCTCCTCTACATTGGGGAGACTGGACACCTCCTAGCAGAGTGCTTTAGGGAACATCTCCGGGACACCCAAACCAATCAACCACATCACCCCGTGGTCCAACATTTCATCTCCCTTTCCTACTCAGCCAAGGACATGGAGGCCCTGGGCCTCCTTCACCGTGCTCCCTCACCACCCGATGCCTGGAGGAAGAAAGCCTCATCTTCCGCCTCGGAACACTTCAACCCCAGGACATCAATGTGGACTTCAACAGTTTCCTCATTTTCCCCTTCCCCCACCTCACCCCAGCTCCAAACTTCCAGCTCAGCACTGTCCCCATGACTTGTCTTACCTGCCTATCTTCCTTTCCACCTATCCACTCCACCCCCCCCTTACCTATTACCTTCATCCCCTCCCCCACTCACCTATTGTACTCTATGCGACTTTCTCCCCCCCACCATCCTTCAGGCACTCTGCCTGTATTCCTGATGAAGGGCCTTTGGCCGAAACGTCGATTTTACTGTTCCTTGGATGCTAACTGAACTGCTGTGCTTTTCCAGCACCACTCTAATCATTACTCACTGAAATCCCCTTCCTACTTCATTATTCTTCCTACTTCATTATTATTCTCTACCTTGTTTTTGCTTTTGTTATTCAAGAAACTGCTTAAAGCTACCTCTTGGACCAAGATGTTGGTTATCTGAATCATTGTTCTCCATGTAATATAGGTACAACACTGCTGTTGTGGACGAAGATCTAGGTTTGTGACCCAGTAGTAGTCAGGTAATCATTTTAGCGCTCCAGGTCAAGTTGATGTGTGACTTAGAGAAATGTGGATGTGTGGGTGTTCACATCTATTTGTCACCCCTGTCCTTTAAATGACAAAAAGGAATTTATAGATTAGGTAGGAGAAATTATATTCTCTGATGACATAATCTTAAAATTAGAACAAGGAAACACTCATTCCACTCCCATGAGTGGGAGTATAGAACTCTCTGCCCAAATGGTAAAGAAACCCTCCTCTTATGTCTTCACTGGGAGACTCCATATTTTTAACTGTACCACCTTGTTCTAGATTTCCCGCTAGGGATTTGCCTTATCTGCATCTTCCCCGACTGGCCATCTTCATAATTGCACCTGCCTCCGTGATTTAGCCCAGCTGCTACTGAAGCCTTTATCTGTTCCACCATGATCTCATCTTTATTACTCTTCAGCATTGCTGTTCAGCCTCCGAAGTTTAATTCCGTTAAGAAGTTAAGTGTTTTGAGCAGTCTGACTTTATCTGTTCCATCTTTTATGTTGCGCAAGAAGTAGACTGTTTAATCCCTGTATTCTGTTCCACCATTCAGTGAGGCTTAGGCTGTATTTACAACTTCATTATTTTATTTCATAGAATTATTTCTCAACAAATTTGTTACTTCATGTTCTGGAAGATTTTGAAGCATTTGTGAGAATGTTTTGTTCATATTGCCATTAAAGTGTACAGATGTTAATTTAACTTTCCTTTTCCCTCTTAATAGGATCTGCTGACACAGTTGCACCATTATAGTTCGGGCATTAAACAGAGTGCTCTGATTGGTCTAAAAGACCTTGTATCGCAACATCCATCAGTAATCACATCTCACCTCTCCAATATTCTCAGTGACGTAGCAGCTGTGTTCACAGACAAAGACCCCACCGTGAGATCAGCAACTGTTCAACTTTTAAACTTTCTAGCTCCTCGAATCTCTGGTGAGCAGATGGCCCCTTTTTATCCTTTGGTTTGTGCACACCTTTCTAGTGCAATGACTCACATAGTAGAAGGGATACAAGAGGATGCCTTGAAGATCTTAGATGTTTTGTTGGAACATTACCCTGAACTTCTTACAGACCATAGCAGCATCCTGCTGAAGAATTTTCTGGAGCTAATTTCTCATCAGAAATTGACAAAGGAATTGAAAGCTGGAGGAAAAATATCTTGCTGGATGTTATCTGTCAACCCAAACCGCCGGGTTACTTCTCAGCAGTGGCGGCTCAATGTATTGAGTAGGTTAAGAAAATTCTTACAGGCAATTGTTGAAGGTTCAAGCCAATCTGTGGAGAATGAAGCCATTTTTGAGACTGATGACAGGATTGGGTCTGAGCATGTGACCACATTGCAGGTCAGCTGGGAGAATTACATAACTGGACAGCAGCGTATACAGTTGTACGAACACTCTGGATCTCAACCCAGTACTGTGATTCCGTTCAGGCTAAGGTGAGAATCTTTGGGCAGATCTCATTGCTCACTAAGGAAAGTTGAATGACTGCACCTTAAAAGAGTAGAAAGCTGTTTAATTATCCATTGTCTTTTAGTTGACTTTTTCATGTATGTTTGTTCTTTATATGGTAAAAAGTATTTATAAAGAAAGGTACCAGTTTTGCCACTTAATCTTTTTAGATGTTAACTCTATAAACCCTGTCAAATTATTTATTTAACATTTCTGCATGCCACCCATGCAATTTAATTCAGTTTCATCAGTAAACTTAAATAGAACATTATAGTACAGTACAGGCCCTTCGACCCTCTGTTGCGCTGACCCATGGAACCCATCTAACCTACACTATTCCATTCTCGTCCATATGCCTATCCAATGACCATTTAAATGCCGTTAGAGGCGACGAGTCTACTATTGTTATTGAAGGTAGTGTGTTCTATGCCCCTACTACTCTCAGTAAAGAAACTACATCTGACATCTGTCCAATATCTATCACCTCTCAATTGAAAGCTATGTCCCTCATGCTAGCCATCACCATCCAAGGGAAAAGGCTCTCACTGTCCATCCTATCTAACCCTCTGATTATCTTATATGTCTCAATTAAGTCGCCTCTCAACCTCCTCCTCTCTAATGAAAGCAGCCTCAAGTTCCTCAGCCTCTCCACATAAGGCCTTCCCTCCATACCAGGCAATCTCTGAGTAAATCTCTTCTGAACCCTTACCAAAGCTTCCACATACTTCCTATGGTGCACTGACCAGAGTTGTACACAATACTCCAAATGTGGCTGCACAAGAGTTTTGTACGGATGCAGCATGATCCCATGGTTCCGAAACTCAATCCCTCTACCAATAAAAATGAACACACCGTATACCTCCTTAAAAACCTTATCAACCTGGGTGGCAACTTTCAAGGATCTATGTACCTGGGCACTGAGCTCTCTCTGCTCATCTACACTACCAAGGATCTTACCATTAGTCCAGTACTCTGCATTCCTGTTACTCCTTCCAAAGTGAATCAACTCACACCTTTCTGCCTTAAACCTCATTTGCCACCTCTCAGCGCAGCTCTGCAGCTTATCTATGTGTCTCTGTAACCTACAACATCCTTCGTCACTATCCACAACTCTACTGACCTTCGTATCATCCGCACATTTACTAACCCATCCTTCTATACCCTCATCCAGGTCATTTTTATAAATAACAAACAACAGTGGACCCAAAACAGATCCTTGCGGTACCCCACTAATAACTGAACTCCAGGTTGAATATTTCCCATCAACCACCACCCACTATTTTCTTTCAGCTAGCTAATTTCTGATCCAAACTGCTAATTCGCCCTCAATCCCATGCCTTCGTATTTTGTGCAATAGCCTACCGTGGGTAACCTTATCAAACGCCTTACTGAAATCCATATATACCACATCAAACACTTTTACCTCATCCATCTGTTTGGTCACCTTCTCAAAGACCTCCAGGTTTGTGAGGTACGACCTACCCTTCACAAAACCGTGTTGACTGTCCCTAATCAACTTATTCATTTCTAGATGATTATAAATCCTATCACTTATAATCCTTTCCAACACTTTACCCACAACTGAAGTAAGGCTCACGGGTCTATAATTTCCAGGGTTGTCTTTATTCCCCTTCTTGAAGAAGGGGACAACATTTGCTATCCTCCAATCTTCTGGCACTATTCCTGTAGATAATGATGACATAAAGATCAAAGCCAAAGCCCTGGCTTCCTAGGATAAATCTCATCTGGCCTTAGGGGTCTTATCTATTTTTACACTTTTTGCAGAATTGCTAACACCTCCTTCTGCATCTCAATGCCATTGAGTCCAGTAGCCTGTATTGCCCTATTCTCCTCGACCACATTGACTTTTATTAGTGTGAATGTTGACGAGAAGTAATCATTTTAGCACTTCCCCTATCTCCTTTTGACTCCATGCACAGCTTCCCACTATTGTGCTTGATTCTTTTATTCCTGGTACAGCTGTTGAAAGCCTTAGGGATTTCCTTGATCCTATCTGTCAATGACTTCTCATGTCCCCTCCTGGCTCTTCTTCGCTCTCTCTTTAGGTCTTTCCTGGCTAACTTGTAACTCTCAAGCGCCCTAACTGAGCCATCACATCTAATCCTAACATAAGCCGCTGCCTTCCTCTTGACAAGTGATTTAACTTCCTTAATAAACCTCGACTCCTGCGCTCGACAACTTCCTCCCTGCCTGACCGGTGCATACTTGTCAAGGACCCACAGTAGCAGGTCCTTGAATAAGTTCCACGTTTCAATTATGCCCATCCCCTGCAACCTAAATCTTGCCTAATCACATTGTAATTACCTATCTCTCAGCTATACCTCTTGCCTTGCGGTATATACCTATTCCTTTCCATTGCTAAAGTAACCATAACCGAATTGTGGTCACTATGACCAAAGTGCTCAACAACTCCAAATCCAACACCTGACTGGGTTCATTACCCAATACCAAATCTAATGTGGCCTCGCCTCTTGTTGGCCTGTCTACATACTGTGTCGGGAAACCCTCCTGCACGCATTGGAGAGAAACTGATCCATCGAAAACACTTGAACTTTAGTATTCTCAGTCAATATTTGGAAAGTTAAAGACTCCCATTAAAAACTACCCTGTCACTCTTGCTCCTATCAAGGATCATCTTTGCTATCCAACTGTCTACAGTGGAACCATTTGGGGGCGTATACAGAAATCCCAACAGGGTAACTTCTCCTTTTTCCTGTTTCTAATTTCAGCCCATACTACCTCAGTAGAGGAGTCCTCAAACGTCCTTTCTGCAACTTTGACTAACCGTGCCACATCACCCCCTCTTTGACCATTTTCTCTGTTCTTACTGAAACATGTAAATCTCGGAACCTGCAGTAATCATTCCTGTCCCTGCCCGACCCATGTCTCTGAAATGGTCGTAACATCACAATCCCAAGTACTAACCCATGCTGCAAGTTCACCCACCTTATTCTGGATGCTCCTGGTGTTGAAGTAGACACACTTCAAACCAACTTCTTGTCTGCCGGTGCCTTCTTGCAATCTTGAAATCTTAGTTCTGACTTCACTACTTTCATCCTCCTGTATACTCGACCTACAATTTTGGTTCCCATCCCCCTGCTGAATAAGTTTTTAAATTCACTAGAAGAGCTTAAACAAATTCTCTTCCCCCCCCCCCCCCCCCAGGATATTGGTACCCCTCTGGTTCAGGTGAAGACCATCCTGTTTGTAGAGGTCCCAGCTACCCCAGTTATCCAGGAATACAAAACCGTCCCTCCTGCACCATCCCTGTAGCCACGTGTTCAATTCAAATCTGCTTATCTTGCTAAGGTATTCGATAGAGGTTATGATGATTTCCTTTTATTATCAGTGCCCATCCCAGGATGGGTGCAAGGAGGTGAGGGTGGAGATGGCTTAACCTGTAAAAATGTGAAGCTGGATTCCCTACCTGCAAAATGCATACCCATTGTCAGTTTTATAGTGAAGAACACTATAATGAACAGGTGCCCAGTCCAGAAGGAGGCATGGTGTCATGGTTTTTATTTTAATTGCGGGGAATGAGTGGCAAGAAGATGATGGTCGGGAGAACATGGAGTAATATACTTGAATCAGGATCGCAGAATGTATGCAAGAAACTGTGAGGCAACACTTGAATTTAAAAAAGTTTAATTGTCTCTCAGTGCATGGAGACTCCACAAAATGTTGTTTATAGTATGCATTGCAGAAATGTTTTAGTTGATCTCTCAGAAATCTCCACCGCACTCCTCGTAACTATTCCTTTTATTACACCTCTCTCTCACCTCTGCCATAATTGCCCCAACCCATTTGACCTCATTGCTCCCTACCAAATATGAATTGGATTATTTCATAGCTTTTTGTAAGAAATAAAACTCGTACATATGTGTATATTCCATGTCATTGTGCCATTACAGTTTTCTTGTGATTTCATAGAGTCATAGAGACCCTTCGGTCCAACCCATCCATGCCGACCAGATATCCCATCCCAATCTAATCCCAACCCAATCTAGTCCCACCTGCCAGCATCCGGCCCATATCCCTCCAAACCCTTCCTATTCATATATACCCATCCAAATGCCTTTTAAATGTTGTAATTGTACCAGCCTCCACCACTTCCTCTGGCAGCTCATTCCATACATGTACCACCCTCCGTGCAAAAGTTGCCCCTTAGGTCTCTTTTATATCTTTGCCCTCTCACCCTAAACCTATGCTCTCTAGTTCTGCACTCCCCCACCCCAGGGAAAGGACTTTGTCTATTTATCCTATCCATGCCCCTCATAATTTTGTAAACCTCTATAAGGTCACCCCTCAGCCTCCGATGCTCCAGGGAAAACAGTCTCAGCCTGTCCCTATAGCTCAAATCCTCCAACCCTGGCAACATCCTTGTAAATCTTTTCTGAACCCTTTCAAAGTTCGCAGCATCTTTCTGATAGGAAGGAGACCAGAATTGCACGCGATATTCCAATAGTGGCCTAACCAATGTCCTGTATAGCAGCAACATGACCTCCCAACTCCTGTACTCAATACTCTGACCAATAAAGGAAAGCATACCAAATGCCGCCTTCACTATCCTATCTACTAGTTACTCCACTTTCAAGGGGCTATGAACCTGCACTCCGTGATCTCTTTATTCAGCAACACTCCCTAGGACCTTACCATTTAAGTGTATAAGTCCCGCTAAGATTTTCTTTCCCAAAATGCAGCACCACTCATTTATCTGAATTAAACTCCATCTGCCACTTCTTGGCCCATTGGCCTATCTGGTCAAGATCCTGTTGTAATCTGAGGTAACCTTCTTTGCTGTCCACGACACCTCAAATTTTGGTGTCATCTGCAAACTTAGTAACGGTACCTCTTATGTTCGCCTCCAAATCATTTATGTAAATGACGAAACATAGAGGACCTAGCACTGTCCTTGTGGCACTCCACTGGTCACAGGCCTCCAGTCTGAAAAACAACCCTCCACCACCATCACCACCCATGAGCTCTAACGTTGCTAACCAGTCTCCCATGGGGAACTTTGTTGAACACCTTACTGAAGTCCATATAGATCACATCTATCGCTTTGCCCTCCTCAATCCTCTTTGTTACTTCTTCAAAAAGCTCAATCAAGTTTGTGAGACATGATTTCCCACGCACAAAGCCATGTTGACTATCCCTAATCAGTCCTTGCCCTTCCAAATACATGTACATCCTGTCCTTCAGGATTTCCTCCAACAACTTGCCCACCACCGAGGTCAGGCACACCGGTCTATAGTTACCTGTCCTTAACACTCTTCTTAGAGTGGCACCACATTAGCCAACCTCCAGTCTTCTGGTACCTTACCTGTGACTATTGATGATACTAATACCTCAGCAAGAGGCCCAGTAATTACTTCCCTAGCTTCCCACAGAGCTCTAGGGTATACCTGATCAGGTCCTGGGGATTTATCCACCTTTGTGCATTTCAAGACATCCAGCACTTCCTCCTCTGTAATATGGGCACTTTCTATATCTTTCCTTATCCTTTTCCCCAGTAAATACTGATGAAAAAACTCAGTGGCTCCACACAAAGTCCGCCTTGCTGTTCTTTGAGAGGCCTTATTCTTTCCCTAGTTATCCTTTTATCTTTAATGTATTTGTAAAAACCTTTTGAATTCTCCTTAATTTTATTTGCCAAAGCTATCTCATGTCCCCTTTTTGCCCTCCTGATTTCCTTCTTAAGTATACTCCTACTGTCTTTATACTCTTCTAAGGATTCACTCTATCTATCCTGTCTATACCTTACATATATGTCCTTTTTTCTTCTTAACCAAACCCTTAATTACTTTAGTCATCCAGCATTCCTTATACCTACTAGCCTTTCCTTTCACCCTAACAGGAATATACTGTCTCTAGATTCTCTTTATATCATTTCTGAAGGCTTCCCATTTTCCAGCCGTCCCTTTTCCCTGTGAACATCTGCCCCCAATCAGCTT
Organism: Chiloscyllium plagiosum; assembly: GCF_037043375.1. Taxonomy (NCBI): domain Eukaryota; kingdom Metazoa; phylum Chordata; class Chondrichthyes; order Orectolobiformes; family Hemiscylliidae; genus Chiloscyllium; species Chiloscyllium plagiosum. The sequence goes on from NW_028270143.1 coordinate 53,077,173, forward strand.
TTGAAAGTTCTTGCTTCATACCGTCAAAATTGGCCTTTCTTTAATTTATAACTTCAACTTTTAGATCTGGTCTATCCTTTTTCCATCATTATTTTAAATCTAATAGAATTCTGGTCGCTGGCCCCAAAGTGCTCCCCTACTGACACCTTCGTCACCTGCCCTGTCTTATTTCCCAAGAGTAGGTCAGGTTTTGCATCTTCTCTAGTACGTACATCCACATACTGAATCAGAAAATTTTCTTGTACACACTTCACAAATTCCTCTCCATCTAAACCCTTAACACAATGGCAGTCCCAATCTATGTTTGGCAAGTTAAAATCCCTTACCATAACCACCCTATTATTCTTACAGAGAGCTGAAATCTCCTTACAAGTTTGTTTCTCAATTTCCCTCTGACTATTAGGGGTTCTATAATACAATCCTAATCAGGTGATCATCTCTTTATTATTTTTCAGTTCCACCCAAATAACTTCCCTGGATGTATTTACAGGAATATCTTCCCTTAGCACAGCTGTAATGTTATCCCTAATCAAAAACGCCACTCCCCCGCCTCTCTTGCCTCCCTTTCTATCCTTCCTGTAGCACTTGTATCCTGGAACATTAAGCTGCCAGGCTGTCCATCCCTGAGCCATGTTTCTGTAATTGCTATGATATTCCAGTCCCATGTTCCTAACCATGCCCTGAGTTCATTTGCCTTCACTGTTAAGCCCCTTGCATTGAAATAAACACAGTTTAATTTATTAGTCCTACCTTGTCTCTGCCTGCCCTGGCTGTTTGACTCGCTTCTGTTCTGATCTGTACCAGTCTCAGATTAATCTCTTTCCTCACTATCTTCCTGGGTCCCACCACCTCCTCTCCTCTCCCCCACCCCCTTACAAATTTAAATCCTCCTGAGCAGCTCTAGCAAATCTCCCTGCCAGTATATTAGTCCCCTTCCAATTTATGTGCAAACCGTCCTTCTTGTACAGGTCACTTCTACCCCAAAAGAGATTCCAATGATGCAAAACTGTGAATCCTTCTCCCGTACACCAGCTACTCAGCCATGCATTCATCTGCACTATCCTCCTATCCTTGCCCTCAGTAGTTCGTAGCACCGGGAGTAATGCAGCTCTTACTACTCTCAACCTTTTTAAATTCCTGCCAACTCTCTGTAATCGCCATTCAGAATCTTCACCTTTCCCCTTCTAATGTCGTTGGTTCCTATGTGGACAATGACCTCTTGCTGCACCTTCTTCCCCCATGAGAACATTCTGCACCCTCTCTGAGACATCATTTGATCCTGGCCCCAGGGAAGCAACACACCAGTTTGATTTTTCGTTGCTGGCCACAGAAAAGTCTGTCCCTACCTCGGACTAGAGAGCCCCCTAGCACCATTGATCTCTTGGAACCTGACATACCCCTCATTGCATTAGAGCCAGTCTCAAAACCAGACACTTGGCTGTTTGTGCTACGTTCCCCTGAGAATCCATCACCCCCTACATTTTCCAAAACAGCATACTTGTTTGAAATGGGTATAGCCACAGAAGGCTCCTGCACTAGTAGCCTACCTCTCTTCTCTTGCCTGGAGTTAACCCACCTAAGTGATTGTATCTGAGACTTTTTTTTCTCTTTTCTCCCCCCCCCCCCCCCCCCCCCCCCAGTACAACTCCCATCCATTACTTGCTGTTGCAAATTTCTCATTGCTTCTAAGCTCTCCAACCATTCCATTTGATCTGATAAGATTCGCAACCAGCAGCATTTATTCCAGATATAATCCGCAGTAGCCCTTAAACTCTCTTTAAACTCCCACACCTGACAAGAAGTGCATATCACTCTACTAAAGGCCATTTTTGCTCCTTCACAATCTACAGCCCCAGAAAATAACACCGTTCATTCCTCTACAAAACACTGCCCAGTTAAATTAATAGTTATGGCTTATATTTAAGTTTAATCAAGAGACATATCTCAAAAAACATATAATCAAGTAAGAACCCACTCTACTCACTACTGCAGACTTTCTGCAGGTCACACTTAAAAACAATTTACTCATCTGTTTTTGTGCTGTGAACTTCGCCCAAACAGTTCCTCCAAGATCAGTTGTGAATTTCACTGTTTGTTAATTTTCCCAGACATACTCCGATGTCCAGCGATACATGCATTCAAACAACAAAGGCAGTAACTGTGCAGGTTCACTGCTGTCAGTTTTTTTTCTCTCTCTCTCTGTACTGACCTCACCATATGCTTACTTTGTCTATTCTTCTCCCTTTTAAAACTGCTGTTGTTTTGACTTTCACTTTCCTCCAAAGTTCCAAAACAATGCAACAGCATATAAAACTGTAATTGCTGCTCCTGGAATTCGAGGAAATCACCTACAGCACCTAAAATACCTCAAAGGAGCAGCTGTTACAGCCAGAAATTTTTCCTGTCCTCCATCTTGGATTAATCTATAAGATTAATTATTGCCCTCAAATTTGTGCATTTTGCCTCCTAATTTTCTCCAAATCTTTGTGTCTTTTATTGAGGTGTGATATCATAAATATTGAAATTTAGCTGATATTTATGAAATGAACTCCCTTGCATGAAATATGGATAGTGAACAATGGGGTAACTGTACATTGGGCCTTATAGCAGAACTCATCTACAAGTAAGCTGTTCTAGTGGAAAAAATATCAGGAATGAAATCTCTTCCTGTTCTGTTATTTCCTTGTTACAATATGTGGCATGCTGTGCAGGGCTTTTACTTCTGCCCATTTTGAGATTCGGTATTTTAATTGGATGTTCGCTTAGCTTTGCTAAGGTACTGTTATGCCTTACTGAGGTAGCATGCTGGAAATTAAGCTCTGCTATTCCTGGAGTTGTCTTGTAAGTTTAAAAAAAATTGCCAAGTCCCTAGTTTACCTTTTGGATAGATGCTGACTGATGCATACATATTAACAAAGACACACAAAAAAAATTGGTGTTATGAGTGGATGGAATAAAGTACTGGGGAAACTGTTTGATAACACAAGCTCTCAGGATTCATAGAGATATTTCTTTTTGTTTCCCAAGATCTACAGTTCTCCATCTTTTCCTTTGCGTTCTCTCACCTTTCTCACAGCAATCACATATGGACTGATTAGCGAATGATAAAATCTCTGACATGTTGTTTAAAAGCAATGGCACAATTTATAACAGTCACAACTGGGAGAGGGTGGGGTGGGGGAAGGAATATGTATGTATTGACATTCTTTATGCTGTCAGTATTTCACTGGGGGGAGGAGGAGATAAAGGGAGAGGGACACTATCTGCCCTTTTGAAAGCTTCTGCAAATGTTCTTCACACCCACAAACTGTTCAGCTACTCAGCCAGTTAGCTTTGGTTAGGCTGTAATGGCCTTTGGCATGCACTACTGGTCATGATTCCAGAGCCCAATCAGTTTTGAACAGAGCAGTGTAAATACCAAACAGCCCGCACGATGAGCTTTAGTAATTTGCTTTTTCGAAGTACAATAATTGCTTCGTTGTAATAGATTCCTTTTCCCAATTCAGTTACAATCAAAATCAAGTAAAATAAAACCTACAGTCCATCTACACATCTTGGAGGTGCTTTGATAAATTTTGCCAGTTTAGGTACTTAGTGTTGATTTTACAGGTCTGAGGAACTTTCATATCTGCTTAACACCAAGGTTCATTGCTTCAATTCCTTTTTATTGAATTTTATTTTTGGGGAGGAGTGAATGTTGTATAAGCAACTGTGTTAGGTTTATCTCAAATGAACGGTCAACAAAGAAGGGACCTGCAATGTCTGAAATGTGAGCAATGATCTGCAATTTTTAAATGCTTACCTGGAATGCATGGAGAATGTTATTGCCTTTATGCTTTAATTAACCATAAATTACATTTTAATTTACATTGCAAAGACTTAATAAACTTTTCATTTTCCTTAACCTTTACATTGAATGGCCTCCTCCTTGACATAACCAATGTGATTATGACATCAATGAACTTATCCCTATGCTATCTCAATAACCCATCATGCCATTGATACTTGGAAATCAGTCAGTCTCTTAAGCGTACTCAATTATTGAATTTGCACTAATCACTGATAGAGAATTCCAAAGATTCACAGCCCATTTGAATAAAAAATGTTCTTGTGTCAAACCTAATGGTTTCCCTCTTATTTTGATATTGCGTCCCTTGGTTTGCTATGGGAATCACCTTTTGAATATCCACCCTGTCTACCCCTTTTAAGTATTTATAGTTTTCAATGAGGTCACTTCTCGTTCTTTGAAACTTTGGAGAATACATGTGCAGTTTTTTCCAATCTCTTCATAGGACACTCTGGAAACCAGTCTGGGGAACTCATTGCATTTCCTCGGTGGCAATAATATTTTCCCCAAGTTACAGGGACCAAGGTTTCATTGTTGAAATAAGGATAATAATACCACTAACTGCCTGCTCCACCTTATGTTAGCCTTCAGTGACTTAGTATTAAATGCACATCTACTGTTCCTACCAAAGTGGATAACCATCACTACATTTCATCTGTCATCCGACTAGGGCCATTTCAGAGGCACTTAAGAGTCAACCACATTGCTATGGGTCTGGAGTCACATGTAGGCCAGATCCGGGAAGGATAGCAGATTTTCCTCTCTAAAGCACTAATGAACCAGATGGATTTTTATAACATTTGGCAGTGAATGTATGGTTGCCATTAGCTAGCTTCATTCCAAATTTTTAATGAATCCACATTTCACAGTCAGACACAAATTCATGTCCTGGAGCATTGGTTTCATTATTTTCTCCAAGATCACCTTCTTACTAATAGTAATCTCCTTTCATTTCCCATTCTCCTATGTCTCTTAAATGTCTAGTTCTGGGATATTTCTTGTATATTTCTTAGCAAAGATTGATAGCTTCTCTGCCATTTCTTAGTTTCCCCAATATAAATTATCCTGACTCTATGTATAATCAACCCACTTTTGACTTAGCCAAATGTTTTCTTTCTATGGACAATGCAGAAGCTTTTACGATCCATTTTTGTATTTTGTTAGTTCTGTTCTTCATTTCTTTATCAATTTATTGGTCCTCCTTTGTTGTATTTTAAAATCCTCCCAATCCTCAATTCTATTTTTAATTCCAGCAGGTAGTTTATTAGCTTCCGAATGCTAGTTTCTAACCTTGGAATTGTAATGGACCCTGAAAATCTTGCTACACTATACGCTTTCTGATCAGCATTAAGCCAAACAGCTGATAATTTCTAGGCCATCATTTCTGTTCTTGACCAAAAGGTTAGAATTGGTAACAGTAGCATGTATTTGATACATGGTGTTCACATTGCACCATGTTACCAAGCCCTCTATCACCCTTGGTGTTTGACTTGTCATTGTTAGATATCCATCCCATTTTGGTGGTGTCATCAGTGAACTTTTGATGGTGTTTGTTTCCAATTTGGCAACATAGTCGTGGGTGTACAGGGGTCTGAGGACGCATCCTTGGGGGTCTCCAGTGTTATTGCGGAGGAGGTACAGTTACCTAGCTTCATGGATTGTGGTCTGTATGTCAGAAAGCTGTGGATCCAGTTGCAGAGGGTGGAACTGTGACCAAGGTCAGAGTTTTGAGGTATTCTGGAGGGGATAATGGTGTTGAAGGTTGAGTTGTAGTCAATGAGCAAGAGTCTGATGTGGGTGTCCTTTGATGCTAGATGTTTCTGGGATGAGTGTAGGGCTAGTGATATGGCATCTGCTGTGGACCTGTTATGTCAATAGCAAATTGTTGGGGATCGAGGCAGGCTGGGAAACTGGAGTTGATGTGGGTCATGACCAGCCTGTCAAAACACTTCATGGTTATTGGTTTCTTAGGTACAGGAGTGATGGTGGTTTTCTTGAAGCAGGTGGAGACTTTGGCTTGCAGGAGGGAGAGGTTGAAGATATTGATGAATACCTCCGCCATTTGGTCTGCACAGAACCTTGGTGCTCGGCCGGGGACACCATCCGGTCCCGTCTCTTTCTTTGGGTTGACTCACAGGAAGACCGATCTGACATCTGCAGCAGTAACTGAGGGAGCAGGTGTGTCCATGACTGTAGGAGCAATCAGGGCAGGCGTCATTGCATTGCTGGCATTCTGCTCAAACCGAGCATAGGGAGAGATGTGGCTTTGTCTGCAATCTTGCTCTGATTCACTTTGTATCTTGTAATGCATTTTAGGCCAAGCCAAAGGCGGTGGGTCTGTTTGGGTCTCACTTTGGTCTGGTACTGTCTCATGGCATTCTTGATGGCTTTGCAGAGGTCCTACCTGGATTTGCTGTATTGATCTGGGTCATCCGATTTGAATGCTGCATAGCTTGGAAGCAAACTTTCAGACGGTAACATTCCTGTGTATCTGTTGCTCTTGTTCCCCTAGGTGATAGTGGTCTTGGTTTGGAAGGTTCTTCTGTAAAAGTCTTAATGTGTTGTAACAGAATGTCTTCTAGGTGGTAAACACTTTTGCTACTGTTTGTATTGAAGAGTGCTCATGTTGAAGATGGTGGCACAGCGAACATATGCAGAATTACCCTCCTGAACTATCTCATTTATATTACTTATTCATCCTAATGCTTAGCCAACCCCAAAAAGCTATACTGTAACTCGTGGAAAAAATGTCTTCAGATTTGTATTTAGTGTCATCATATCTTTTTATAACTAGTTATTTGCATATAACCTTATAAAATGCTATTTGGTGATCACATTTATAATCCAAAATGTAAAGGTGTTTTTCAGCTATTGTAATGAAAATCTGTTAGAACTCATGGGTAATAGGTGAAGACTGTGTTTCCAAATTAGATTATCTTTTCATTGAAGTCATTGGCTTTTCCCGTTTTGCTTGGGGTTTATGTCTCACCATTGCATTGTTGCACCTGACCTTGTGTTCCTTTTTTCCTTCTTGGAAATCTCATGTCCATCTCTCGCCTCCCCAACTATCCTTCATTTCTGCAAAGAAAACTATATTGTTTAAACCTCATTTCTGCTTATTGGTTCAAATTTTAAGCGATTTTAAGGAGAAAAAGCAAAATCATTTTGATTATTTTAGAGCTGTTTTCTAGGAGTTCTTTCTGAGACTGGGTAATAAAACATGACTTCACCTACAGTACTTCAACCTCCTGGAGTTCGTATTGAGGAACAACTAATTTAAGGACAAGGGAAGCAGGCATGGGCTCCTTTTCAGCACTGAAGTTTAATTATACTGCAGCTCTTTTTCAGACGAGGGGATGTAGTGAGTGGTGGCATTTCTCAAGGACAGAATATCTGTTAGTGGTCTATTTTTGTGTTGTTATGGGAGCCATGTCTGTAATAATACTTGTTTTCACTTGGTTTGATTGCCCTTGCGTACCATTCTGTCGTTTTTCTTTCCTAGTATTCATGCTTTTCTATCACGTACAGGTCTTCGTTTTCTTTATTTTCCTTATGCTATTCTTTGTCTGTTGGCAAATATTTAAGAACATTTTTTTCATCGTTTTGAAAATAGACTTGTAACTGGTAGCAGTAAGACCTAAATGATGTATATTTGAAAAGAAATATTTTGTCGATTAATATCTCTTTCGGTAATAGTTCGTTTACTTTATCTATTTATGTTTTCCAGACCTCTTGACACTGAAGGTTTATCCTCTTTGGAAAATCTGAAAGGGTTTGTTCAGATACTCATACCCCTTCTTTTGGAGTGTTGGATGGAAGCCTCTCCGGCTCAGCTAACAGGTGCCATACCAAGTAACCTACTTGAACCAGAAGCCATGATGCTTAAGTTGCAAGTTCTCAGCATCATCCAACTATTATGGAAACTAATGCAGCGCCAAGATGAAAGTCAGAAACTGGTAAGATAAATGAATCATTGATTTTAAAAAATGAGATGGCATTCCTATAATGGTTCATTTTGTGATTGAGCCAGGGCAATTGAATTATCTTCCCCTCATTTTTAAAACAGAAAGATAGTTTTTACTGTTGCCATTTACACAGGTAAACAGGGAACATGCAATTATCATGTATGAAATAAAAACAGAAGTTGCTGGAGAAATGTAAAAGGGCTGATAGCAACTGTTGAAAGAAAAAAAGATAGAACACAGAACAGGCCCTTCGGCCCACGATGTTGTGCCGAACATTTGTCCTAGCTTAAGCATCTATCCATGTACCTATCCAATTGCCGCTAAAAGGTCACCAATGATTCTGACTCTGCCACTCCCACAGGCAGCGCATCCCATGCCACCACCACTCTCTGGGTAAAGAACCTACTCCTGACATCCCTTCACCTTAAATTTATGTCCCCTTGTAACACTCTGTTATACCTGGGGAAAAAGTCTCTGACTGTCTATCTATTCCCCTGATCATCTTATAAACCTCTATCAAGTCACCCCTCATCCTTCGCCGTTCCAGTGAGAAAAGGCCTAGCACTCTCAACCTATCCTCGTATGACCTATTCTCCATTCCAGGCAACATCCTGGTAAATCTCCTCTGCACCCTCTCCAAAGCTTCCACATCTTTCCTAAAATGAGGCGACTAGAACTGCACACAGTACTCCAAATGTGGCCTTACCAAGGTCCTATACAGCTGCAACATCACCTCACGACTCTTGAATTCAATCCCTCTGCTAATGAACACTAATACACCATAGGCCTTCTTACAAGCTCTATCCAACTGAGTGGCAACTTTCAAAGATCTATGAATATAGACCCCAAGATCCTTGTGGGCGACACGGTGGCACAGTGGTTAGCACTGCTGCCTCACAGCGCCGGAGACCCGGGTTCAATTCCCGCCTCAGGCGACTGACTGTGTGGAGTTTGCACGTTCTCCGCGTGTCTGCGTGGGTTTCCTCCGGGTGCTCCGGTTTCCTCCCACAGTCCAAGGATGTGCAGGTCAGGTGAATTGGCCATGCTAAATTGCCCGTAGAGTTAGGTAAGGGGTAAATGTAGGGGTATGGGTGGGTTGCGCTTCGGCGGGTCGGTGTGGACTTGTTGGGCCGAAGGGCCTGTTTCTACACTGTAATAATCTAATCTAATCTAATCCCTCTGCTCCTCCACCTTACTAAGAACCCTACCGTTAACCCTGTATTCCGCATTCTTATTTGTCGGGATTGAACTCCATCTGCCACTCCTCAGCCCAGCTCTGCATCATATCTAAGTCCCTTTGCAGCCGACAACAGCCCTCCTCACTATCCACAACTCCACCAATCTTGGTATCGTCTGCAAATTTACTGACCCACCCTTCGACTCCCACTTATAAGTCATTAATAAAAATTACAAACAGCAGAGGACCCAGAACTGATCCCTGCGGAACTCCACTTGTAACTGGGCACCAGGCTGAATATTTACCATTTACCACCACTCTCTGACTTTGACCGGCTAGCCAGTTCTCTATCCAACTGGCCAAACGCCCCACTATCCCATGCCTCCTGACTTTCCGCATAAGCCTACCATGGGGAACCTTATCAAATGCCTTACTAAAATCCATGTACACTACATCTACTGCTCTACCCTCATCCACATGCTTGGTCACCACCTCAAAGAATTCAATAAGACTTGTAAGGCAAGACCTACCCCTCACCAGTCCGTGCTGGCTGTCTCTAATCAAGCAATATCTTTCCAGATACTCATAAATCCTACCTACCACCGAAGTAAGACTAACTGGCCTGTAATTCCCGGTGTTATCCCTATTCCCTTTTTTGAACAGGGACATAACATTCTCCACTCTCCAGTCCCCTGGCACCACCCCCGTTGACAGTGAAGACAAAAAGATCATTGCCAACGGTTCTGCAATTTCCTCTCTTGCTTCCCACATAATCCTAGGATATATCCCGTCAGGCCCGGGGGACTTGTCTATCCTCAAGTTGTTCAAAATGCCCAACACATCTTCCTTCCTAACAAGTATCTTCTCTAGCTTACCAGTCCGTTTCATACTCTCCTCTTCAACAATACGGTCCCTCTCATTTGTAAATACTGAAGAAAAGTACTCATTCAAGACCTCTCCTATCTCTTGCGACTCAATACACAGTCTCCCACTACTGTCCTTGATTGGACCTACCCTCGTTCTCACCATTCTCATGTTTCTCACACACGCATAAAAGACCTTGGGGTTATCCTTGATCCTACCCACCAAAGCTCCCTCCTGGCTCTCCTGTATCCCTCCAACACTCTGTCTGAACCTTGTTTCCTCAACCTTATGTCAGCCTCCTTCTTCCTCCTTACAAGACATTCAACCTCCCTCGTCAACCAAGGTTCCCTCACACGATCATTTCTTTCCTGCCTGACAGGTACATACATATCAATGACACGTCGTATCTGTTCCTTGAAAAAGTTCCACATTTCAACGACATCCTTTTATGCTCCTCAGATCCTGTCTTGCAGCATCGTATTTACCCTTCCCCCAATTGTAAAACCTGCCCTGTTGCACGCACCTATCTCTGTCCATAACCAAGGTGAAAGTCACAGAATTGTGGTCGCCATCACCAAAATGCTCACCCACTAACAAGCGCATCACTTGTCCCGGTTCGTTACCAAGTACCAAATCCAATATGGCCTCCCCTCTGGTCGGACAATCTACATACTGAGTTAGAAAAGCTTCCTGGACACACTGCACAAACATTGCCCCATCCAATCTACTTGATCTAAAGAGCTTCCATTCCATACTTGGGAAGTTGAAATCGCCCATGACTACTACCCTGTGGCTTCTGCACCTTTCCAAAATCTGTTTCCCAATCTGTTTCTCCACATCTCTGCAGCTATTGGTGGGCCTATAGTAAACACCCAACAAGGTGACTGCTCCTTTCCTATTTCTGACTTCAGCCCATACTACCTCCAAAGGCAGATCCCCCTCGAACTGCCTTTCTGCAACCGTTATACCATTTCTAATTAGCAACGCCACCCCCCCCTCCTTTTTTACCATCTCCTCTAATCTTACTGAAACATCTGTAACCAGGAACCTCCAACAACCATTCCTGTCCCTTTTCTATCCACATTTCCATGATGGCCACAACATCATAGGTGAAAATGTGTTGCTGGAAAAGCGCAGCAGGTCAAGCAGCATCCAAGGAGCAGGAGAGTCGACGTTTCGGGCATGAGCCCTTCTTCAGGACTCATGCCCGAAACGTCGACTCTCCTGCTCCTTGGATGCTGCCTGACCTGCTGCGCTTTTCCAGCAACACATTTTCAGCTCTGATCTCCAGCATCTGCAGTCCTCACTTTCTCCACAACATCGTAGTCCCAAGTACCGATCCACGCCTTAAGTTCACCCACCTTATTTCTGATACTCCTTGCGTTGAAGTATACACACTTGAGACCATCTGTGTCTGCAAGTATTCCCTGTCAGTGCTACCTTCTCCACAGCCTCCCTACATTCTTGGACATCCTGAAAAACAGCTAACCTACTTGGTGGACTACAACTCCGGATCCCACTCCCCTGTCAAATTAGTTTAAACCCCCACCCCCCACCGAAGAGTGCTAGCAAACCTACCTCCCAGGATATTGGTGCCCTTCTGGTTCAGGTGCAGTACAGATCCCACCTTCCCCAGAATGCAGTCCAATTGTCCAAATTCCTGAAGCCCTCCCTCCTACACCATCCTTGCAGCCACCTGTTCAACTGCACTCTCTCCCTATTCCTTGCCTCACTGTCATGTGGCACCGGCAACGACTTCTGGCTGCACACCCTCCCCCTTAAGGATTCTGAAGACACGGTCCGAGACGTCTCGGACCCTGGCACCCGGGAGGCAACAAACCATCCGAGAGTCTCACCAAGGCCACAGAACCGCCTGTCTATCCCTCTAACTATAGAGTCTCCTATAACTAGCACTCTCCTCCTCTCCCCCTTTCCCTTCTGGGCCTCAGAGCCGGACCTCGTGCCAGAGACCCGGTCACTGCGGCTTATCCCTGCTAGGCCGTCCCCCCCCAACAGTATCCAAAGTGGTATACTTATTGTTGAGGGGAACGACCACAGGGGATCCCTGTACTGCCCGCTTCCTCCCCTTCCCACTACTAACTGTTACCCAGCTACCTCTGTTCTCTGGCGTAACTATGTCCCTGTAGCTTCTATCTATCAGCCTCTCGAATAATCCTCAGTTCAACCAACTCCAGCTCCAGTTCCCTAACGCGATCTGTGAGGAGCTGGAGCTGGCTACACTTCCTGCAGGTGAAGTTGGCAGAAGCATCGGTGGTCACCCCTACCTCAAACATCCTGCAGGAGGAACATTCCACTGCCTGCGCTGCCATAACTCTACGCTTAGTCTCCAAAACAAGAACACTAAGTAGCTTACCTGTTCAGCCGACTGAGTCTTTTAATGTTTTGAGTCTAGTGGCCCTTCATCAATTCCTTTCCTAAGAGACATTAGTAAACCAGATGGATTTTTATGATTTAAATTTTCATCATCACCTTTTCACTTCCCGATTTTTATTGAATTTAAATTCCATGAGAAGCTGTCACTGGATTTGAACCCATGTCACCAGCATACACCTGAGCTGCAGTATTACTAGTCCAATGATGCTATTGATGCATTACTATTTGCACAATATTATTTTGTCCAGTTGTGGTTGAATATATGCAGATTCTTTCTATGTTTTTCAGGAATCCTGGCTACGGAATCACTATCTCTCTGATTTTAAAGATCAGTTCATAAAAAATTTTCCTTATTCTGTGTTGGAAACAGCTGGACATAAAAAGAAAGATGGAGCAAAGAAGTAAGGAATAATGAATACCACTCACACATTTGTTATTACATTGAAGCTATAAATAGTTTATAAGTAGTTTGATGCAATTTACCACTTGTAGGCTTTAAATTTGAGGCTAATGGGTCAAACATCTTTACTACTAAGATTCCTAGTGATCCAGTGGTCATAGTTCAGTTTTTGCAGTGCATTAACCCACCCATAACCTTTGTAAGAGTTGGTGTTCTCCCTGTCGTAAGTCGTAGTACAAAGGGAGGGCTTGTGCCAATTGCAGCTATGCTGCCTCTTTGGTTGAGCTCTGATTAGTCCCATCCTTACTTGTTTTTTTTTTCTTTTTTTTCTTTTCCAAGTATTTATCTTATTCGCCTGGTTTCACCCTTTCTGGCAGTGCATTCCAGATCACCATAGTTTTCTCCTGTCACCTTTTTGTAGTCAAGTCAAGTTGCCATAGGGGTGTTGTCCTCTTGAGAGTGATGATTGGTCATAATTTAACTTGAGAATCAACACATCTCAGTCAAGGGGAAGGCTGACAAGGCAAGTCCTTCACGGGAACCTCAGCCAGTGCAGGAACTGAACTCCTGCATTGCAGATCAGCCATCCAGTTAATGAAGCTGACTGACCCCTACCAGTAGATTCCTTTAAATCTGTGTTCCCTGGTCACTGACCCTTTTCGCAGTAGATAGCAGTTTCTCATTATTTACTTGTGAAATTATTCATAATTGTCAAGTCCCTGCCTAACCTTCTGTATTCTAAAAAGTTCTCTCCGCATAAATGCAATTCCTAATTTCTGGTGCTGTTCTTGTAAGGTTTCTTTGAACTTGCTCCAAGGCCTTATTAATATGTAGGATTTATAATTGGATGCTGTATTCCAGCTGAGACTGAACCAACATTCAGCATAATTTTGTTGCTTAAAATCAAGAATCCAATATGTTTTTTGCAGCCTTCTCAACCTGTCTTGTCATGTTTAAAGGTTTTTGTAAACATTCAGACCTATGTGTCTCTGTTCCTGCTCTCACCTAACCGACCCCCCCCCCCCCCCAACAACCCTTTTAAAATTGTACTATTTAGTTGTTACCTCTCTTCATTCTTCCTATCTACATGATCACATCATGTATTTAATCATAGAATCGTAAAGAACAGAAGATGCCCTTCATGTCTGTTTCACCAAAGCTACACTAAATCTAAACTGGTCTCCCCTTCCAGCAGTCGACCCGTAGCCTTAAATGTTTTGACATTTAGGTACCTTTTTAAAGGTTGAGTTACCCAGTTCAACTACCCTCCCAGACAGTGCATTGCAGACCCCCTCACCCTCTGGTCAAATCTCCTCTAAACCTCCTGACCCTCGCCTTAAAATTATGCCCCCTTCGACTAAAGGGAACAGCTGTTTTCTGTTCACTCTGTCGATTCCCCTCTTGTACACCTCTATCAGGTGACCCCTCAACCTTCTCAACTCCAAAGAAAACAGCCTGAGCTTATTCAGCCTTTCTTCATAACTAAATTGTTCCATCCCAGGCATCACCTTGGTGAATTGTCTCTGCATCTCCATCTATGTAATCCCATCTGCCTTGGTACTATCCTTCATCTGCCATATGTCTGCCCACTTCAACAATCTATCTGTACCCTCCTTAATTCTGTTACTATTCCCTTATTCAAAGGGCAATGTACTGTACATGCTGGAAGCCTGCATTCATTGCTGGAAATACTCAGCCGATCAGGCAGTGACAAGAAAGAAAACAGTTAACGATTCTGGGCCTGTGACCTTTCAGCATATGAACATCCTTGAAACGTAACTGAAGTATAATGTTGGTTCTCTCCATAGATGCTTCTTGTCTCACTGATCTATTTCCTAGCCTGATTATTTACTACATATCCAAATTTCATTTCATCTGCAGTCTTTAACATGATGCTTTGTATATCAAGTCATTGTATATCCAAGTCCACATATGTAAATGGGAAAAGACTTCAGAATTGATCCTTGGGGGACTAAGACATACTTATCGCCAGAATGAAAACAGCTGTTCTGCACTATTTTTGAGAGTCTTGGAAACAAACATTATATTGAGTTTAGTTTTTGGTGCTATATAAGAACTGTTCTCTGAATATAACTACTATATCTAACCAAATTAATGCTTCATGTCAATTGTTAATATAGCTATATTAACAAAAAATACCGACCACTTTATTTTACAGTCACACCATCATTGAGAATAACTGGAAGAAAATTGATTGGCAGGTATCTCCTGCTTTATTTAAACATAAGTCATGTACACTATTTGTAGCATTCTAGATATCACTGTGCAAGTGACTGAAGTGATAGTAAGGAAACACTTTAGGTCTGGTGATCATTATGGAAAAGAATAAACCTTCCATAAAAATTAAAGTTTTTAAGTGGAGTAAGACAAATTTTATTGGTATGAAACAAGAACTTCCAAAAGTTGATTGGAGTAAACTGTTTGCAAGAAAAGAGATGTCTGATAAGTGGGAGGCTTCCAAAATACGATAATGAGAGATCAGCGCCATCCTGTACCTGTTCGAATGAAGGATAAAGCTGTTAGGATTAGAGAACAATGGATGAATAAAGATGTTGAGGTTCTAGCCAACAATTAAAAAAAAACATATTAGATGTAGACAACTGGATTCAAATGAATTGCTTGAACAATATGAAGAGTGTCGGGGCATTCGTAAGAGGCAGATCAGGAAGACAGAGGGGTGTAAGATTGCCTTGGGCGAAAAGGTTAAGGATAATCTAAAGAGGTTCTTCAAATATACTAACAGCAATAGAACAATTGGAGAGACAGTAGGACCCTTCATGATCGAAGAGGCCATCTTTGTGTTGAATCGCAAGAGATGGGAGAGATATAAGATGAATATTTTGTGTTAGTTCTTACTGTGGCGAAGGAAGTGGAGGCGAGAGAACTCGGAAATATTGTTATTTTTAAAACAGTTAACATTACAGAAGAGGAAGTGTTGGAGGTCTTAGAAACTATGGAAGTGGATAAATCTCCAGGACCTGATCTAGTGTATCCTAGGACACTGTGGGAAGTTAGGGAGGAAATTGTGGGGCGCCTTGCAGAAATATTTGTATCATTGTTACAGAGTGAAAGTCTAATTTGTTCACTGTTAGGATTAAATAATTAAATGGTTACTTGTTATCTACAAAGTGAGTACCAGGGATTCCTTTCACTTAAGCAAACTTTTAACAGATTATGTGGCAAGGTGCTCTTTTTGGGTATTTAGATTATTACGTGGATGACACATTTGTCATCACTAAGCAAAATAAATTAGAGGAAACCCTCAAGACTATCAATAATACCCTTACTGGCATAAAATTCACTAAAGAGGAGGAAAACAACAACAAATTGCCATTCCTAGATGTTACAGTAGAGCGACCAGCCATGGAGAACTTCAAACCAGCATCTACAGGAAAACAACACATATGAACCAAATATTGAACTAGAAGCAGTCATCCTAACATCCTCAAAAGAAGCTGCATTAGAACATTATTTCAACGAGCCACCATTCACTACAGCACAGAGAAACTACGCAGAGCAGAGGAAGATCACCTATATTGTGTATTCAAAAAGAGTGAGTACCCAATGAACACAGGTTGAGATTTCTCAGCAACAAGCCCAAACAAGCAGACAAAACACGTCCAGAAACCCTAGCCACTCTCCCCTACATCAAAGACGTCTCGGAAATGACTGCCAGACTACTCCGACCACTTGGCATCTTAGTTGCCCACAATCTCACCAACACACTAAAACAGCAGTAATGAACTTGAAAGACCCTAAACAGACAGCAAGCAAAACTAATGTCAAGTACAAAATACCTTGCAGGAACTGTAACAAACACTACATTGGACAAACTGAAAACTAGCTACCAAGACACTGAACATCAACTAGCCACAAAAAGACATGACCCACTCTTACTAGTGTCTTTAGATACGGATGAGGAAGGATACCATTTTGACTAGGGCAACACATTCATCCTCGGACAAGCCAAACAGAGAGACACACGAGAATTCTTTGAAGCATTGCATTCCAACCAGAACTGTTAGCAACAAGCACATTGACTTGGATCCCATTTACCACCCCCTGAGAAAAAGAACAGGAAATGACATCACCATAGGAAATAACTTCAACAACCCAAGGAAATCCAAACAGATAAATAGAAAGCGGGCTACACCACTAGTGTTTCATCCAGAGACTCACTGTAGATGTTACCTAGTATGGTGACGAAACATCTGAAAGCGAACCGCTCAGTGAGCAAACCTACATCCGTATAGGAGGCATGGTTAGTCGGTTTGAGGATGACACCAAAATTGGTGGTACAGTAGACAGTGAAGAAGGTTATCTAAGATTACAAGGGGAACTTAATCAATTGGGTCGATGGGCTGAAAAGTGGCAGATGGAGTTTAAGTTGGATAAACACACAGTATTGCATTTTGGTAAAACATACAAGGGCAGGACTTATACAGTTAAAAGTAGGGCCTTGGGTAGTGTTGTACAACAGAGAGACTTAGATGTTCATCTACATAACTTTTTATGCTTTGCATCACATGTGGACAGTGATTTTAAAAAGCTGTTTAGCACGCTTGCCTTCATTGCTCATTCCTTTGAGTATAGGACTTGAGACGTCATGTTGAGGTTGTACCAGATATTCATGAGGCCTCTTCTGGGTTACTGTGTCCAGTTCTGGTTGCCCTGTTAGAGAAGGGATGTTATTAAGCTGGAGAGGGTTCAGAAGAGATTTACTAGCATGTTGCTGGGTATGGAAGGTCTGAGTTGTAAAGAAAGGCTGGATAGGTCAGGACTTCTTTCACTGGAGCCTAGGAGGTTTAGGAGTGACCTTTATAGAGGCTTACACAATTGTGAGGGATATAGATTGGGTGATTGGCAGCTGTATTTTCCCTCTGCGAATTTTCATGACTATGGGGCATATTTTTCAGGTGCAAGGAGAAAGATTTCAAAAAGACATCAGGGGCAGTTTTCTTAGTGGTTCATGTGTGAAATGAACTTCCAGAGGAAGTGGTAGACATGGGTGCACTTGCTATGTTTAAAAGACATTTGGATAAGTATATGAATAAGAAATGTTTGAAGGGGTATGGGCCAAGTGCTGGCAGATGGAACTAGTTTAGTTTGGGATTATGGTTGGTATAGACTGGTTAGACCGGAGGGTCTGTTTTCGTGCTGTATGATTCCATAACTGTAAAATTGAAAATCTTACACACTTAGTTTTAGCGTAAGGTAATCGGACTTGGTATTATTTTGTTGGACAGCCGCATATCTTAAAATGGCTAATTTTTCAGTTTAAAGGAAACTTACCTTAAACTGAAATTAGCTGTGGAGTATTCTAATGTGCGTCTTTTTGATTGAAGTGTACGTTATTGTCAGTAAACTATTTTATTGTCTAGTTAATTGTATAAATTGCAACTGTCACTTAGAAGTGACTTTAAATATATTTATATTACAGTATCATTTGGGGGCAAGCAGATGTTTCAGATTATGTTAGTTCACAATGATTTTAGTGTAGTGCTTTCAAAGCATTTAAGTATAAATCTGTTTTACAAAATTGGAAGCAGATAACTAAGTTGATCATGTTGAGAGGAAAATTTCTATTTGAACTAGCAGCTTTTTGTTTTGAAGTTTTGCATCCTGTACCATTGCATATTGATGATGTCACTGGAACTGTAATCAAGTGACTGTAATTAATCCCGTGGAACATCAGTTCAAATTGCACCCCAGCAGTTAGTGGTATTTAAACTTAATTATGAATTGATGATGATGAAACTTCCAGATTGTTGTAACAACCCTTCTGCTTCACAGTATCCTCTGGGAAAGCAAATCAGTCATCTTTGCTCAGTCAGGTTGTTGACCCACCACATTTTGACTCTTAACTGCCCTCTGAACTAGGATAAAAAGTACTCCATTGTACTACAACACCGCAGAAAAATTGATAAAGCTACATTTAACCCAACTACATTGCACCCATAAGATAGAATTAACTATGATCTATGAAAACTTACTTCATTTTCTAAAGTATTATTTTTAAAACCACCCTTTTCTGATTTTAATTTAAGCATTACAACCTTGATTCCCCTCTGAATACCCTTTCTCTAAAACATCTAATTTGACAGCTAAAAGGTGCACAAATTAATGAGATTTTCTTTTTAATCTAATCCTGCATGAAGAGTAAACTAGAAGAAAATTGTATATTTTCTTTTATTTTTAGGGACAAACAAGCAGCAACATTCATGAACAATACAGACCATCCTCTTGCATTGAACCTTGCCTTGTGTCAAGTCATGGTGTCACTCACCAGTGCCTTAACTGTCCATCTGGATGCTGACTGGTTAGAGCAAATTCGAAAATTTATCTCCGAAAGCTTGTCAGATGGCAGGAAGTTGACCTCTCAGCAACTGAATGGGATGCTGATGTTGGTGTGGAGACTTGTACTTGTACAGTGCAACAGAGGTGAGATAAAATAGTGAACAAGATGGCAGTTGTAAAGTGAAAAGAGTTGGAAAATTCTTGTGTCGTAAGATAATACTTGTGAATTAGGTGCATGTGACATTTTGGCATGGATACATCTGTGAATTAAATTTTGTTTCTGAAAATGTTTTAAAGCAATTTTCATTTATTGTAGTATTAAAAATATTGATATCTTGTTTATTCGTTGAGTTTGATACTTGAAGTTATAGGGCAATAAATAAATGATTTTTCTGCATGAATTCTTTAGAAGCATTTTGAAAAATGAAGTTGTAATAAAGGAGAAGTTTAGTATTATCCAATTTTTATGCTTCTTGATGGACATTGAGTGCCCTTGGATTGCCTTGCCTCGATGGCTGTCCTTCACATGCAAACCTAAATTGATTCTTTGGTTAAACCTCTATCGGATGCTCACAGTTTTCACATCCATATATTTCCACATTCAAAGCAGAAGTACACCAGATCATTCAGATTGAATGGTATTTTTCCTTTGGCTCCATGGTAGTATCATCAAGACCAGTTTCTGTGCTCACTTCCATCTCCTCTGAAATAAGTGAATATAGTAATTGTTAAATTTTGACTTTGACATTTTCTGAATTCTTTATATTTGCTTTTAGGTTCCACTGAAGAACTGCTGAGGGCAGTTTACACACAGTATCAGCAGCAGGGTCTTTCACTTGCAGTTCGCACTATGCTGCTTAACTTCTTTAGTGGTCTTTATTTGAGAGAGAAAACTTCCAATCTTCAGTTTGCGAGGTAATATATTCTCATCAAGAAGGAAGTTTCCAACTCAAAATTCTTCCTTGTCAATTTGTAACTTGATTCCTCTGAAAAGGCTTATTATATCCAACACCAGAGTTCTTGCTTCTAGCCTTGCAGCATCACTGACATGAGGATGTAATTGCCCCATGTAAGTTTACTTGTGTGGTTTTAATTACAAATGTAGACATAACTGTTTATATTGAAATTTGAAAATAAGAATAGGATGCGTGAGTTTACAATAAGACTGCTGTTACATTCTGGTTCAATTATTCCCCACTTTAACCACATGTTGCTTCAAGCCAGTTCTTTGTGTTGCATGTAAGCAAACAAAATTAGTTTGTGGTGATAATACATTTTTATATGTGGGTTCTGCATCGAATTGAAATTCTAGCAAGTAATTTGTCCGCATGTCAGTCAGCATGAGGCACGCTAATGAGAATTTCATTGTTGGAGTTGTCATCTCTTGCCAATTACATCATATTGTTCTGAGAAATCATTTTACATTTTCATAAAATTCTTGTTTGCACTTTTTCCTCATAACTTATAACTTATAATTTCTACATCCATAAAGTGTACTTCAATAAAATAAATTCAATAGATGATATAATTTGTAATAATTGAATTGAATTGAATTTATTGTCATGTGTACCAAAGCACAGTGAAAAGCTTTGTCTTGTGAGCAATGCAGGCAGATCACATAATTGAGTAGCATAGATAAGTAAATAATAGGTAAACGGCAGCAAAAACCAAAACGCGGGTACAGGCGAATGCAAAGAGTTTGAGGGTCCATTCAGTATTCTAACAACACTAGGGTAGAAACTGTTTCAAAACCGGCTGGTGCATGTGTTCTGGCTTCTGTACCTTCTCCCTGATGGTAGAGGTTGTAGAAAAACACTGCCAGGGTGGGATGGATCTTTGAGAATGCTGGCAGCCTTTCCTTGACAGCGGGCCTGGTAGATGGATTCTATAGATGGGAGGTTAGCCTTTGTGATTGTCCGGGCCTAAAGTGCATTTATTGAATTGTATTCAATGTCTTATCAAAATTTTTTACTTGAGTACTTAATTTCTTCTTTATTTGCCATTTTTGTCCAGAGCTGAGTACCAGTTGTGTAGTTCAACATATGCAATTTTAGTTTAGTTCTTATCATTAATCTATTTCAGCAGCTTTTCAAATGATTATCAAGAAAAGATAGAAAAATGGAAAAACTTCACTTTAAAATTAAACATTTTAAAATAGTCCCTGTCTGAATCTGAATAGTGAAGAGATAATGGCAGCACACTGACTAGGATTTGTTAAAATTTGCTTTCTCTTTTCTCATTTATCCCTTCTAAAAAGAATACAAATGGTCTTGAATTGCTGCTATCAGTCATTTGTCAATATTAAAAATGAGAAAATGATGAATCGAAAGCCAAACCCTAGGGAGTCGTATTTAGCTAATATTTTCCTGGTTCAAAAGTTATGTTTCATTAATCTATCATTTCTCAATGTAAGTAGATTTTGTTCAAGTCTTGTTTGTATGTTCTGCTTAGTTATGTTATGGACCAGAGCTGGAAATGTGTTGCTGGAAAAGCGCAGCAGGTCAGGCAGCATCCAGGGAACAGGAGGTCTCCAGCATCTGCAGACCTCACTTTCTCCTCATGTTATGGACCAGGCCAGACCAGCTCAAACATTTCAAGGAGGTAGCCCAGACCCAAACATTTCTAGTTGTTTTAAGCAAGTGGAAATTCCAGGAGTGAAGCAGTTGGCCCAACCACTCAGTTTTAAACAAAACAGAATTTATTTACAGACTATTGATTGAAACACAAAAGAGAAAAGAATTTAGATTAACTTAACACAATCTGAATAGCCAGTTGACTATTGCAACTTAATGGTGCTGTTCCAAATACATGCAACATCCTCATAAACACCCCCCCCTCCCCTTGGCAAAAAGAGGTAAAATCAACACCGATTCTTACAGGAGAAATGCCAGAGAGAGAGAGACGATCAGCATGGAACTGCTTGTTTAGGTCCGTAGCAGCTTCTCTGGGTTCTCAGCTGAAACTTGACCAGCAGCTGCAAACAAAATAGCTTGCTAAAACCAAACCAAACCCTGAACTGGGAGAACTGGCCACTCCCCTTTCATTGTCCAAATATATTTTTTTCAAAGTCCTTAAAGTTTTTTCATGTTGATATTTCCAGATATATCGAAATGTCTGCCTTTACGACCCTTCTGAAAAGAATGTCCAAGGACAGAATAAATTTGTTAAAGGAGCGGCATCTTCACAGTTGTCAGTGAAAGTATAAATGGAGTGGTTTTTAGGGAAATGAATTTAGAGAAATTGAGCTTTGTGTCAGTTAGTGAGTGATACTTGAGCACATAGCAAATGAATGGGAGTGGGCTAGTAATAGTGATAATTGTCTAGTTTAGATTGCCCTTGCATTTTGTTAACTAGTTCATGGCTTTGATTGAATATTTTAGTTTAAATGTAGCATCTGGTACGTTGACAGAATCCATCATTGTGTTCGGCCTTCTGCTTCCCATTTATTGAGCTGTTTCGTAAAATCACTGAGACCTCTATTTTGGGCAGTAGCATCTATGATAACAAAGAAGTCAGGAAGAAGTACTATTAGCATTTTGTACTTTTGGCTGAATGCCCTTATTGACACTTCAGCCTTGCGTTTTGCACTTCCCTCCATGGTTGAAACTTCTCTGATAATTGTCTGACGTGACCTCAGCAACTTTCAGTTGTAATAGATAAAGTGAAGTGGGTTTGCTTTAATTGTGTGTTTGCTCAGTTACTTTGATATTTGTTAAACAGGTAGCTTCAGTAACATTAAATGTAAGTATAACTTTAGAGCTCAAATTTTGGCAATATGTGAGGTCGTTCCAATTTTAGAATCTAGAAAGCTGCTTCTACTTGGTGTTGGTTAGTGCTTAGAGATTTTCTGGAAAACCAATTATTATTAATGCATACATCCGACTAGGATCCCAGGCTCCACTCGCACTATTTGTATTCTGTTTGTTTATGCAAGCTGGTTGGAATGGCAGAAAAGCACTGGAAATGTTAATAAGAGAGTAGCATTGCAACAAATCTTTTATTAACCGGTACCCATGGAACCAGGAATGTGCTTGGTTGATCAAATATTTCAGATTATCAGAAGCTGCACATAACCGCAGTGAACCCTGACCATCTCTCGAACAATTGATGCAAAAACATTAACGCAGTGCCTAAATTCAATGTAAAAACACGCAGTAAGTAATGGAAACATAATGCAGGGGGTATACACGTCACTGTTACAGGCGAAAGTAAGGACTGCATATGCTGGAGATTAGAGTCGAGAGTGTGGTGCTGGAAAAGCATAGCAGGTCAGGCAGCATCCGTGGAGCAGGAGAATTGACGTTTTGGGCAAAAGCTTTTCATCAGGAATGAGACTGAGCGCCGAGGAGCTAGTGAGATAAATGGGAGAGGGGGGTGGGGCTGGGGCTGTGGGGGAAGGTATCTGAGAGTGCAGTAGGTAGATGGAGGCAGATGTAATGGTGATAGGTCAGACAGGAGGGTAAATGAAAAAGTGGGAAGGAAGATCACTGTTCTACTTTATTTATGGCAGTGCTGAGAGAACTTGGGGAAATGTTGGCTCACCTTCGATCTGGGTCAACTGGAACTGCTCCAGTTTTCTAGTTAAAAGGAACCACCAGGTCAATAGCACTGAGTCCAACAATCTGAAATCCAGAATGTCTTTTCATTACAATGGATTTATTCACCACAGAACTATAGGTGTAGAGCCAGCAGCTGATGGGAAAGGTGTGGTGGTCCTCAAAAAATGAGTGGGTCAGCGCAAGCCAGCAACATTCTATGAAAAGATAACTATCAACAAGAATGGTCACATTACCCTAAACAGTTTGTGACACATCTGCAAGAACAAGTATTGTGAGAACCTTTACATGACTGCATTTCGCTGTGAAGAACCAGAAAATAGTTGTGGTGAAGCAGCAGCGCACTTGGGTACCAAGAGTGTGTTAACTTGTAAAAGATGGACGATGGCTTATGATTAAAGGAAGATTTTGAGTAAATAAAGAATACTCAGACATCGTGGTAGATTGAGGTATTTGAGGTATATAATTTTTTTGCTGATCTATCGAGAGTGCTGGCTGATATAGTGCTGGTTCAAACAAGGTTTGCCTCCTGACCTTTGTTTTGCAATACTGTGAGTAGAATTGCATGCTTTAAGGACAGAGTTTAATGAATTTTCCATTTGAAGTAAAAAGTAGCTGGTCTGAAATCTACCTCAATGTAGAATGCCAGCATTTGGATGGAAAATTTTATAATGCCTAATACTTTGTAAACATTCTGAACCACAAAACATTTCAGGCAGTTTGGTGATAACACCCTTAATCGATGTTCATTTAATGGATGGTTTGTTTCCTGTTGATTGCTGATGTGCTTCTTCTCTTGGACAGAAGCAAGGTGCTGACACGTTGGCTAGCTGGGCTGCCATTACAGTTGGCTCAACTTGGTTCAAGGAATCCACTTCTCTCAGTACAATTGATTGATGTGATACATGCAGCAGCTGCTCGCTCGAACAAAGAACTTCTTCAGAGCCTCCAGAGTAATGTCTACAGGTTATATGGTAAGGCTGCTTTTAGACACTCAATTTGTTTATAAGATCATTAAAGAAAAATTCGAGTAGGCCCGTTGGGCTGGTTCCACCATTTGGTAAGATCATGGCTGATCTAATTGTGATGTTAACTGAACTTTTCCCTGAGAAACATGGACTCACTTGCTGATTAAAAATCTGTATAACTCAGACTTGAGTGTATTCAATGAACAACCTCTGTTGCTAACTGTGGAAGTGAATTCCAAAGATTAATGGTACTGAAAGCGAAAGTTCCTCCTCCTCTTTGTCTTAAATTGACAAATCTGCCTTTTAGTTCTAGATTTCCTCCTTAGAGGAAAACTTATTCCAGCATCTACACTGTCACGGCCCCTCAGAATCCTGTATGATTCAGTAAGAACATCACTCATTCTTCTAATTCCCAATGAGCATAGGCCTAACCAGACCAAACCCCCTCAAAATAGATCAAGGAGATAGGCTAGACCCTAATTTTTATCTTAAAGCAAGTATAAGGCACTGTATTCCACGTGTGATTCGATTGATCAAACTATTAGGCTTTAAGCGAAACACACTTTATTCTTACATCTCAGCAAAAATATAAACAAAAAATTAAGAATTGACATAACTTTAGCTCAACAAAATAATGTATTACTGAACTACAAAACCCCCAATTTCAACAGCTGAAAGCAAAAACTAAAACCTTGGGTTTGTGTGAGCTTGACCCAACCCACTCATGCTTGTCTAATTTAAAAATAACCAAAGCTGTTTACTCTGCTTTTTATGGAGCAGAGACCTCAGCATCAGATTTACCAAACCCTGCCTGCCCCCCCCCCCCCCCCCCCCAAAAAAAAAGAAACAAGACAGACAAATTCCTCGTAAAGGCTAATCCTCTATGAACCACTTCCAAAGTACAATTATCCATTATTGAGTAAGGAAACCAAAATTGTGCACAGTTCTCTAGATGCAGTCTCACCAATATCCTGTGCAGGGCAGAATGAATTCCCTACTTTTTGGACTCTATCCCCTTGCAATGAAGACCAGTGTTCCATTTATCTTGCTAATTACTTGCTGTTCCTGCCTGCCCATTTTTTTGTTCAGCCTGTTTGACTTTAGACCCTCAGCAGCGTGATTAACTCTTAACTATCCTCTGTATTGGCCTGGATAGTCACTCACAATCACTAGAAAGTCTCAAAAACAAAATTAAACTGCATGGACTGCCTAATGGCAAGGTGACTCAGTGATTATGAATGCTGCCTCACAGTTCCAGGGACTCTGGTTCGCCTCAGCAGCTGTCTGTGCAAACTTCAGACATTCTCCCTGTGCCTGTGTGGGTTTCCTCTGGGTGATCCGGTTTCTTCAAATCAGTCCAGAGTTGTGCAGCTTACGTGAATTGGTCATGCTAACTTACCCATAGTGTTCAGTGATGTGTAGGTTAGGTGCATTAATCGGGGTAAATGTAGAGTAATAGGGTTGGGCAATGGGTCTGGTTAGGTTACTCTTTGGAGGATCAGTGTGGACCTGTTGGGCTGAATTGCCTGTTTCCACTCTGTAGGGATCCTATCCCAACTCCGACCCATTCTATTTCCCCCTTTTCTCCCCTTTCCCTAACACAGTCATGTCAACTCTGCAAAGTATTGCTCATTTCTGTGGGTTAGTGCCAAAATTGGGAAAGCTGCATTTTTTTATTTTTCTCGCTTGCAGGTTGTATATGGAACTGACTGGGCCAACATTTATTGCCCATCCCTAATTACCCTTGAAAAGGTGGTGGTGAACTTCTGCAATCCATTTGGTGCAGGTGAAGGAGGGAATTCCAGGCTTTTGATCCAGCAAATCCAACTGGAGGGACAGCAATGTGTATCTCCAAGTTTGGATAGTGAATGACTTGGATGGGAACTTGAAAGTGGTAGTGGTCACCATGTATGTGTTGCTGTTGTCCTTCCCGATGATAGTGGTTGTGGGTTTGGAATGTGCTCTTTAAGGAACTTAGTGAATTTCAACAGTGCTTATTTTGTTTGTGGATGTGGTGTCAATCAGATGAGCTACTTTGGCCTGAATGGTGTTAAGCCTCTTTTATTTCAGTCTGGTTAAGCAACAACTTGATGCGGTCATACTCTCAAAATTTATACCTTGCAGACCCATGTCCCAGGCACTACCATTATCTTCCCTGGATATATCTTTTCCCATCAGCTGGACATAACCAGCAGAGGTGATTAGAACTGTGATATGGGGTTGGGAGGGAGTTTCATGGGAGTCCTTAACATCGACTCTAGACACTATGATGTCTCATGGCACCAGGGCAGGCATGGTCAAGAAAACCTTCGACTGATTACCGCATACTGTCCTTCCTGAGCTAAAGAATTAGTGTTCTATGTTGAACATGACTTAGAGGGTGGAAACGGTGCAGAATGTATTCTGGGTGAGGGATTTCAATGTCCGTCACCAAGAGTGGCTCGGTAACAATATTACTAATTGAGCTGGTCAGACCTTAAAGGATATTACTGGTAGATTGTGTGTCTGTACCATGTGATGAGGGGACTAACCAGAGGGAATAATCTAGTTGACCTCCTCCACACCAGTCTGCCTATGGCAAATGCATTGCTCACGATGGTGTCAGTAAGAGTGACCACTGCACAGCCCTGATGGAGTTGGAAGTCCTGCATTCAAATTGAAAATACTTTGCATCATGTTGTGTGGCACTATCACTATCCTAAATAGGATAGACTTTGAACAGATTTAGCAACTCAGGACTGGGCATTCATGAGATGCTGTGGGCCATCCAACACTAGTTTACAATGACATGGCCCATCATATCTCCCACTCTACCATTACCTTCAAGGGAATCAGCCCTAGTTCAATGAAGTGTGCAAGAGGGTATGTGAAGAGCAGCAGCAAGTATACTTAAAAATGAGGTGTTGACCTGATGAAACGCTGAACAGAAAGTGATGGAGAGAGCTAAGTGATTCCACAACCAGATAGATCCAAAGTCTGCAATCCTACTGCATTCAGTAAAGAATGGTGGTGGACAATTAAGTGCCTCACCGGAGAGGAGTAGATGGCTTTACAAATATCTCCATCCCCGAGCTCATCAATGTAAAAGCTAAGGCTGAAGCATTCAGCCAGAGGTACAGAGCGAATGATCCATCTAACTAGCTCCAGAGGTCATGATCATGGTTGTCAATCTTTAGCCAATTCATTCCACATGATCCCAATAAAGGGCTGGAGATGCTGGATACTGCAAAGGTTATGAGCCCTGACAACATTCCAGAAATAGTCAAACTTGCACCCCTGATGAAACAGTTTTCCAGTGCAGCTGCAACATTGGCATCTACCCAACATTGTGTAAAATTATCCAGCTATGTTTAGTACATGAAAAGCAGGACAAATCCAACCTGATCGATTTTTGCTTCATCCACCTATTCTCGATCGTGAGTAAAGTTATCAATTGTGTTAACAAGCAAGATACCTGCTCACTGATACCCAGTTTGAGTTCTGCCAAGGCCATCCAGCTGTCAGTACAGCCTTGGTTCATACATGGGAAAAAGAGCCGAGGTGAAAGTGACAGACCTTGATGTCAAGGCTTCATTTGACCAAGTGTGGCATCCGGCAGCCCAAACAAAACTGGAATCGATGGGAATTTGGAGGAAATCTTTCCACAGCTTGGAGTCATACCTGGCAAATATGAAGATGGTTGTGGTTGTTGGCAGTGAGCCATCTCAGCTCCAAGATCTCTCTGCAGGAGTTCCTCCGGTTAGACTCCAAGGCCCAGCCATCTTCAGCTACTTTATCAATGACCTTCCCTCCACCATAAGGTCAGAAGTGTGGATATTTGCAAATGATTGAACCACTTACAATACCTCAGATAGTAATGCAGTTAATGTTCAAATGCAGCAAGACCTGGACAATATCCAGGCTTGACTTGAAAAGTGGCAAGTAACGTGACTATAATCATTTCCAACAAGAGAGAAACTAATCATCGTCTCTTGACATTCAGTGGCATCCTGGGATTACTATTAACCAAAAGCATAACTGGACTAGCCCTATTAGTACCATGGCTACAAGAGCAGGTCAGAAGCCAGGAATCTAGTGGAGAGTAATTAGTTTTTAGCAGTTGCTGGGATGGACGTTCTTCCAGTGTTTCCTTCTGGCCTTCTTGCTTTGGATAGCTGGTGGCACAGTGGTAATGTCACTGGACTTGTAATGTAGAGGCTCATGCTAATTCTCTGGGGATACCAGCTCAAATCCCACCATGGCACCTGGTAGAATTTGAATTTGGTTAATAATTCTGGAATATAGAACGAGTCTCCGTAAGGGTGCCAAGAAGTTATCATTAATTATCCTAAGAACCTATCTGTTTCACTAACATGTCTCTCTTAGGGAAGGCCATCTGTCACTCTTAGCTGGTTCAGATTACCTATGGTACAAGATCCACAGTAATGTGGTTGACTTTTAACGGAGTGAAGTCTTGAGGATTGGATAGTGAAAAAGGTGTTTGGTATGCTTGCATTTATTGGTCTGTGCATTGATTATATAGTTGGGAGGTCATGTTGAGGCTGTATGGTTTGGCCATTTTTGGAGTATTGCGTGTGATTCTGGTCTCCCTCCTATAGGAGGGAAGTTGGGATACTTGAAAGGATTTAGAAGAGACTTACAAGGATGTTCCCAGGGTTGGGGGGTTTGAGCGAAAGGGAGGGGCTGAGTAGGCTGGGGCTATTTTACCTGGAACTTCTGAGGCTGAGGGGTGACCTTATAAATGTTTATAGAATCATGAGGGGCATTGATAGGCTAAATAGTCAAGGTCTTTTTCTTGGGATGGGGGAGTCCAAAACTAGAGGGTAAAGATTTGCAAAGGATTTAAGAGGCAACTTTTTCACGCAGAGGATGGTGCATGTCTGGAATGAGCTGCCAGAGGAAGTGGTGGAGGGTGGTATGATTACAGCATTTACAAGGCATTTGGATGGGTATATGAATAGGAAGGGTTTAGAGGGATATGGGCCAAATGCTGGCAAATGGGACGAGAAGGAGCCACAAGGGTGGCTCAGGGGCTCAACTCCACCTTCAGGTGACTGTCTATCTGTGGAGAATTTGCACTTTCTCCCTGTGTCTGCATGGGTTTCTGCTGAGGGATCAGGTTTCCTCTCAGTCCAAAGACATGCAAGGATTGGCCATTTTTAATTTCTCATAGTGTTCAGGGATGTGTAGATTAGGTGTGTTAGCCGTGGGACTTGCAGGCTTATAGAGATAAGGTAGGAAGATGGGTCTGGTTGGTATGCTGTTCGGCAGTTCAATGTGGGGTTAACGATAGAGATATATAGCATGGGAACACACAGTTTGGTCCAACTCGTCCATGCCGACTAAATATCCTCAACTAATCTTGTCCCATTTGCCAGCACTTGGCCCATATCCCTCTAAACCCTTCATGTACCCATCCAGATGCCTTTTAAATGTTGTAATTGTACCAGCCTCCACCACTTCCTCTGGCAGCTCATTCCATACATGCACTACCCTCTCCGTGAAAAAGTTGGCCCATAGGTCGCTGTTAAATTTTTCTCCTCGCTCACTGTAAATCTATGCTGAATGGCCTGTTTCCACACTCTATGTATTGTATGATTCTATGATTTTATTTAGAATAGCTGGTTGACATGGATGAGTTGGACTGAAGAGTCTATTTCCGTGCTGTCAATTTCTATGACCCCTTAAAAGCCAAGCAGTTCAAAGACAAGGGTGGGCAGCAAGTACTGATCTTGACAATGACACCCACAATCCAGTATTTAAAAATAAGCCTCTCATGTAGTTGTACCTCCCTGTACTTTTCTACAGACCAAATCTGAAATGTCTGGCCCGGGGGCTTCACAGTGTCAGTGTAACCTCCGTGTATTCAAGTGTCTGTAGCTCATCCTCCAGCTAATCATTTCAGCTGCAGACACTTAGTGCAGATATAATTATTGCGTATCAAACTGGCATCCATGAGCTTCCACATGCTATAGCTGCAACACATTATATTCCTCTTTTTGAAGTTAAAAATATAATTTAACTGTTGTCTGTAGTATTTCAGTTAGTTCAAATAGTTAAGCTAGAAATTTAATGGAGGTCTTATTTCCCAGTATTGGTTTAAACTATTGCCTGTGCCTAAATTCATAAAGTTTTAGTTCAGTAATCAACCACAAACAAATGCATGATTAAAGCGTTAAACATTATCAGCTTGTGGAAGCCTGATGTCAAATAAAATGCAGCACCTCCTCTCCCTTCTGCACCAGATTTCTGAGTTAGCAATTTATACCTTGTTAAAGTCAGACTCAAAATGGCACAATGATCAAAAGTAAATTTTATCATACTTGGGTTAAAAAAACTCATAAATTGGTGTCTTAGGTTTGTGCCTTCATGTTAAAACAGTATTGCATTTCACAGTAAATTATCTCAATTTTCAACTTTACTGTTAATAAACTTCAGTTATTTCATTCGTTAAGCTTGTTGGATACTGAGGAAAATATTGTTTTTTAAAAATTCTTCTATGGATTGTGGGCTTTGCTGACAAGGCTGAAAGTTTTTGCACATCTCTAGTTGCTCTTGAATTGAAAGACTCTTTCGGCTACTTCAGAAGGCAGTTAAGAGCCGATGACATTGCGTGGATCTGAAGTCGCCTGTACATTAGACCAGGCAAGGATGGCAGATTTCTTTAAAGAATGCGAGTGAACCAAATGGATTTTAATAATAATTGACAGTTATGTGGTTCCCCCTTCAGTGAATTTTTAATTCTAGAATTTTTTTCTATCGAATTCAAATTTCACTAACTTTATGGTGGAATATAAACCAAATCCCTAGAGTTTGGGGTCCTGGATTACTAGTCCAATTACATTACCACAATGCCACTGCTGGTGTATTAATGTAAAATTAAATAAGAATTGTGACTGTAAATGTCAGGATCAGTAGCCGTTAATGTTGTAAAAATAATTTTCATATTCACATTTTTAAAATTTTTCCTCATTTAAAGGTAATACCTCTTTGAAGACTGCATTGATTTGACTATTTAGAAAATTTTTCATTTTACACTGATTATATCCAGCCCATGAAAGTACTAATTTGTTCTCATGAGATTGAACATGCTAGAAATCCAGGTTATTGACTTGCATGAAGTGACTGAGCAACGTTATCTTAAATTTGCTGCTGAAACAGAGCTAGGTGGACAAGTAAGCTGTGAGGAGGATACATATTGGTGGCAAAATGATATAAGGTAGTTAAAGTGAGTGGGTAACAAGGTAGCAGAAATATGAAGCTAGGGAAGTGTGAAGTTATTCACTTTGGTCGTAAGATTAACAAAGCAAAACAGTTTTTCCTCTGGTGTGAAATTTCCTCTGGTACAGCAAATAACATGTTGGTCTTTGTTTCAATTCATGAAGAAATCTTGCTAAACTGTACAGGGCTTTGATGAGACTTCATCTGAAGTACTGTGTACACTTTTGGTCTCTACGTTTGCAAAAACGACAATCCATTTCTTAGTTGCTGTAATCAATGTTGAGACAATTTAAATTTATGATTGCTGGATTACTGTGGAATATAATGTGTCTGTATCAAAAAATACTTGTGATCAAATCCAAGCAAGTTTTCAGGACAAGCATGTTCTGATACTAAAGTAACAGTAAACCCTATCCTGGGTGAGAAATATTTGAGCCCATTAGTTAAAATCAGGTCATAAGTTAGAATTATTTGGATTCAGAAACATCCCAGAAAAGTAACTTCTAGAAATGCCACTTGATTTTTTTGCTGATATTTTATTTTCTAAATGGATTCCATTGCTCAGAAGTAATTAGAACTTAACTGGACCCATAGTGTAAGATTCCACTGGGGTTGGTGAAACAGAACTGCCGTTGTGGGGCTTGTCCTTCATGCATGAAATGAGATAGTGCATTACTTACTGATGCAGTTGTGTTATTTTACTTAGATCCACAAGATGGCACTCTGGTCCTACTTCCATCTGAAGCACAGCGTTCTTTGGTGCAGCTTGTTTATTTCTTACCGTTTATTTCATCTGAGTTATTGTCTTGCCTCAGTCGTTGTTGCACCATGGGAAGAGTGACCTCCAAACTAGCCATTAGTCTTATTCGTATACTACATATAAGGTAAGATTGCAAACTATTCAATAGTTATACTTTATTTTATTGAGTAAGTAAATGCCTAGACCCCAAAAAGCAATTAATACTCCTGTCTAGATAATAATTAATTGTTGTTTGTTGTTATCTCTTTGTATATTTTAAAGTGTTTATTTTTGAGTTTCCAGAAGTAATCATACTTAGTTCCTGCAACAAGGAAATAGAGAAAACCAAATTAATAACTAATTCCCCAGATAATTCTTTTAAAGGCCTGGAAGGTACTGTATATAGAACAGTGTAGTGGTCGATATATCATGAGACATTAATTGAGATAAAAGAACAGTAAAAGTAAAACAAGATAGCTAACTAGAAAGATGAATTTAAACAAACCTGTCCAGATAATTAGAATTTAGGTGGATGGGATAATACACAACAATTGGAAGCTTTTTCAAATGTGAGATGGTTATGGTACAGCTTTGACATATTCATACAAAATGTTAAGGTCAAACTGGAGTAGAGAACTTAATCTGATACCCGAGTAAAGAGGCTGTATCTAATAATACAAAAGCAAGCCAGTAGAACAGACGCATTATAATGTGCTTTAAAGAAAGGAGTGAAGAAACACAAGACAATAATATACAAGTAAGTAACTTCAGATTTTATAAACATGAGTGGAATTGTATGACTGATTAAAGGTGCAAAAGGAAATCTTATGAACATAACAGGTTTTTACAAAAGTGGTTGATGGGACTGAACATAGTATATAAAATTTAGTGGACTTAGTGGAAGACATTCAAAAATGCTGAAAGAATTTCAGCACTGTGCCACCGTGGGCGGCAAGGTGGCACAGTGGTTAGCACTGCTGCTTCACAGCGCCAAAGACCCGGGTTCAATTCCCGCCTCAGGCGTGTGGAGTTTGCACGTTCTCCCCGTGTCTGCGTGGGTTTCCTCTGGGTGCTCCGGTTTCCTCCCACAGTCCAAAGATGTGCAGGTCAGGTGAATTGGCCATGCTATTGTTAGGTAAGGGGTAAATGTAAGGGTATGGGTGGGTTACGCTTCGGCGGGTCGGTGTGGACTTGCTGGGCCGAAGGGGTGTTTCCACTCTGTAATGTAATCTAATGTAATCTAATGTAATCTAATCTAATCTAATCTAATTAATGAATGCAATAGCATTCTGACCTCAAGCCTCCTTCGATTAAATGGTTGGCAATGTTGCACAATTGTTCAGAGGGGACAAGTAATATAAGACTTTCTATATAAGTATCAGCAGTAAGGTGACCCTTTGAAGTCTTTCATGAAGAATAAGAATAATTGTTTAGTAAAGCTTAGGTTTGTTTTTAAGCGTGCATGATATGGGAGCTGGTGGACCCAATTGTGGTTCATTGTGGCCACTTTTTTAACAAGGGTTGGTTGCTTAAGAAACTCCGACTCAGAGTTGATGAGCTGGAGTCTGAGCTTCAAACATTGTGACACACCGAGGAAGGGGAGAATTACCTGGACACTGTTTCAGGAGGCAGTATAAACCCTTGGATTAACTGCCTTGAATTCGGTCAGTAATCAGGGACATGAGGCTATGCCTGTGAATGAGCGAGACAAGTAGGGGGATCCACGAGGTAGTACGGAAGGAGCCGAAGCTTGACTAACACGTTGAAGATTCTTTCTCCCTGTGTGAATGAGAGTGGGGGCTGTAGGGAGGATGAGCACACTGACCATAGCACCATAGTACAGGAAGCCATTCAAGAGAGGAGAAGAGAGAAGTGCAGTTGAAATAAGGGATAGTAAAGGGAAAAGGCATTATTTGACATGGTGAGGACTGAGAGTCCCAAAGGCTGTGTTGCCTGCCTGGTTCCAGTGTTCAGGATATCTTATCAGGACTACAGAGGAACTTGGAGTGGAAGGGGAAAATAATCCAGGCGTTGAGGTGCACATAGATACCAAAGCTATAGCTAGAAAGAGGAAAGCTGTTCTGCTGAAGGAATATAAGCAGCTCGGGGCTAAATTAAACAGCAGAACCAAAAAGGTAGTAGTGTCCGGATCCACAAGCTAATTGACACAGGGTCAACAAGATTAAAGATGTAAATGCAAAGCTCAAAGATTGGTGTGGAACAACATATTTGAATTCATAGGACATTGGCACCAATACCGGGAAAGGAGGGAGCTGTTCCGATCAAACAGGTTCCACTTGAATCATGCTGGGACCAGAATCCTGGTGAATTGTGGATAGGACTTTAAACTAAACAGTAGGGGAAGGAAATGTAGGCGGTTACATGGAAAATTATGGAAAAAGTTCAAGTGGGAAAGGGCTCAGAAGAGATTATTAATATTTCCAGAACAAATAAAAAGAACAGAGTATGGAAAGGGTCAGGAATCTTAACTGCAGGCACGGCAGATAAAGGGACAACTGTGCGACGGGTGTTGCGCTTAATTGCATGCAGTCTGCAAAACAAAGTAAATTAGCTTATGGTGCCCTATGAAATTGGAGGGTGAGCAGCTGTGGGTGTCACAGAGATGCGGCTGCAAAAGAATCAGAGCTGGGAACTAAACATCAAAGGATACACGTCCTATTGAGAGGACAGGCATATTGGCAGAGGGTCAGGGTTGTGTTGTTAGTAAGAAATTAAATTGTTGGGAAGAAGTGATTATAGGGTTGGAAGGTTTAGAATCTGTGTGGGCAGATTTCAGGAACTGCAAAGGAGAAAAGACCCTGATGGGATTTGCATACAGGCAACCTAGCAGTAGTCCAAATGTGGGGCAGAAATACATTACAAGATAGAAAAGGCACATAAGAAAGGCACTACTACAGTAGTCATGGGGGACTTCATGTGTAGGTGGACTGGAAAAATCAGGTTGGTAGCAGATTGCAAAAAGTGTAATTCGTAGAATGTCTAAGATGGTGTCTTGGAGCAGTTTGTGGTAGATCCCAGTAGGGAACAAATAATTCTGAATTTCGTGATGAGTGATTATGCCTGATTAGGGTGCTGAAGGTGAAGGAAGCTTGAGGGGGCAGCGATCAAAATATGATTGAATTCACCCTACAGTTTGACAGAGAGAGAGAGAGAGAGAGAGAGTTGGAAGTGGAACCTAACAGGGAAGATTGTGAAGTACTAATGGCAGGAATTTCTGGGGGTAATTTGAGAGGCACAGCAGAGAATGAAGGAATCATGGTTGGTAAGGAAAATCAGGGGCAGCAAAAAAAAGCATACAATGTGTTGAAGAAGAGTAGGAAGCCAGAGGATTGAGAACCTTGTTAAAAACCAACCGGGCACAACTGAAAATTCAATAAGTGGGAAGAAAATGAAATGAGGTTGAGCTAGCGCGTAATATAAAAGATGATTGGAAGAGTATTTAAGATACACAAAAGGTAAAAGAGACACAAGAGTGGACGCTGGACTGCTGGGAAAGTAGTAATGGGGAACAGAAAAAATGGCAGAGGAACTGTGTAAGTACTTTGCATTGATTTTCATGATGTAAGACACCAGTAGCATACCAGAGCTTCAAGAAAGTCAGGGGGCAGAGGTTGAGTGCAGTGACCATCAACTAAGATGGTGCTGGGAAAACTGAAGTCCGAAGGCAGATAAATCATCTGGACCAAATGGACGACACGCCATGTTCTGAAGGAGGTAGCTGAGGAGATTGAAGAGGCATTGATCATGTATCACTGGAATCAGGGAGGGTCCCAGCAAACTGGGAAATGGTTAATGTAATACCACTGTTTAAGAAAGGGGGCAGGCAGAAGATGAGAAATTATAGGCTGGTTAGCTTGACCTCAGCTGTTAGTAAGATTTTAGAGTCCATTATTAAGGATGAGATTGCGGCATACTTTGATATGGAGAGGTCATGCCTGAGAAATCTGTTAGTTTTTTGAGGAGATGATGAGCAAGTTGGACAAAGGAGAGTTGGTTGATGTAATCTATTTGGATTTTTTGAAGGCCTTTGACAATGTGTCGCACAGGAGGCTGCTCAATAAGATGAGTCCATGGTGTTATTATATGTTACTGGCATGGATAGAACATAGAAGAAGATGGCCTGTGGGGATCAAGTGATTATTTCTTTTGGAAGATGGTAACTGGTGACTAGTGAAGTTTCGCAGGGGTCAATGTTGGAATCACAGCTATTCAAATTATACATTAATGATCTGGATGAAGGAACCGAGAGCATTGTTGCTAAGTTTGCAGATAACACAAAGATAAGTGGAGGAAGCAGGAAGAATTTGGACAGGCTAGGAGTGTGAGCAAAGAAGTGGCAGATGGAATACAGTGTGGATATGAGATTATGTACTTTGGTAGGAAGAATAATGTCACTGTTTATTACACACGGAAATTCCTTGACTCTAGCACAGCTTAGTCAGAGTCAGCACC
This sequence comes from Chiloscyllium plagiosum, assembly GCF_037043375.1. Classification (NCBI taxonomy): domain Eukaryota; kingdom Metazoa; phylum Chordata; class Chondrichthyes; order Orectolobiformes; family Hemiscylliidae; genus Chiloscyllium; species Chiloscyllium plagiosum. The sequence continues at coordinate 53,114,095 of NW_028270143.1, forward strand.
CAGAGTGTCAGAACCTGTGACACTTTTTTTTCAGAACCTTTGACTCCCTTTTTTTTCTTGCTTTTTATTTCCCCACACAACCGCCTAACAGCAGTAGTGCTTATTTTCCCCTGCACCCATGTCGTGTGTGTGCAGGTGTTGGACACACTGAAGAACAATAAGTGTGTAAATCTTTATTTATATTCCACCACCGGGAAGAAAGGAAACACCCGAGTGGCCAGCGATAAGCACTGCCCTTCTCGACAAAGAGCAATGCTGTGTGATCAAAAAGTGAAGGGGAGGGGGCAGGGATTAAATCAAAATAGAGTTGGAGGATACTGCTCCTTTTTCTATTTTTTCTCATTTTTTAAACCCCCACACTACCGCCTTACTACGGTAGTGCTTATTTTTTTCCCCAGCACCCATGTGTGTGTGCAGGTGTGAGACACAGTGAGAGATACAAGGTGTACAAATCTTTATTCGATTTCCACCACCAGGAAGAAAGGAAACACCCGAGTGGCCAGTGACAAGCAGTGCCCTTCACAAAAGGCAGTGCTGTGTGATCAAACAGTGAAGGGGAGGGCAGGGATTAAATCAAAATAGAGTTGGAGGATACTCCTCCTTTTCACTGTCAGCAAGGGCTCCCTGATTTGGATCAGATTAACAGCCCCAAACAGGGAACTCCTATTCCGAGGTCCAGCTGGGTGACCATTCACAATCATTGCAGGTGGGGACTGGGAAGTTTAAGTTTGGAGGGATTATATGTTGGTGAAGCAGCTGTGAGTAAAGGTGGGGAGGGCCTCTGTGTAGTGAAGTTGACGAGGGTTTGTCGTTGGGATCCGTGTGATTTGAGGGAGGTTATTTGTGGAGCGAGGGCTTAGTGGGTGTGGCATGCATATGTGTTGAGGATGTTTACTTGTTCAATGGATGTGGGAGTCACTGGCTTGGCTAGCTTTCATTCTGTTCTTAATTGCTTTCAGAAGGCTGTGGTGAGCTGCCGTCTTGTACCACTACACCCTAGACATGATTGCTACACCATAGTGCTGTTAAGGAGAGAGTTCCAGGAATTTCTCCCAGCAACAATGAAAGAATGGTGATGTAGTTTCAAGTCAGGATAATGTATGGCTTCATGGGAAGTTAATTTGTTCCACTACGTCTGCTGCTGGACGTGACGGTCAATGTTCCTTCTAAACTGCATGGCTGCACAGCTATTCTGAATCTTCCTGCTGTGAGCACTGGTGTATTCTCTTCACCTTTGGCTCAGTTTTACTAATGCCATTGAATATTAAGGAGCAGTTGGTAAATTCCTATTTGTTGAAGACGTCCATTGACTGGCACGTGTATTGCAAATGTTACTTGTCACTTATCAGCCCAAGCTTAGAAATTGCTCTGATATCTGAGGAACAAAGAACAAAGGAAATTACAGCACAGGAACAGGCCCTTCGGCCCTCCAAGCCTGCGCCAATCAGATCCTCTATCTAAATCTATCGCTTATTTTCTAAGAATCTAATATCCCTCTGTTTCCTGCCCATTCATATATCTGTCTAGGTACATCTTAAATGTTGCTATCGTGCCTGTGTCTACCACCTCTGCTGGCAATGCATTCCAGGCGCCCACCACCCTCTGTGTAAAGAACTTTCCACGCATATCTCCCTTAAACTTACCCCTCTCACCTTGAACTCGTGAACCCTAGTAATTGAGTTCCCCACTCTGGGGGGGGGGAAAGCTTCTTGCTATCCACCCTTTCTATACCTCTTATGATTTTGTAGACCTCAATCGTGTACCCCCTCAACCTCCCACTTTCTAATGAAAATAATCCTAATCTACTCAACCTCTCTTCATAGCTAGTGCCCTCCATACCAGGCAACATCCTGGTGAACCTCCTCTGCACCCACTCCAAAGCATCCACGTCCTTTTAGAATGTGGCAGCCAACTGTACACCGTATTCCAAATGTGGCTGAATCAAAGTCTTATACAACTGTAACATGATCTGCTAACTCTTGTACTCAACACCCTGTCCGATGAGGGAAAGCATTCCATATGCCGCCTTGACCACTCTATTGACCTGCCACCTTCAGGATACGATGTACCCGAACACCCAGATCTCTCCATGAATTTTCCCAATGACTTTTCCAATTTATCGTATACTTCACTCTTGAATTGGATCTCCCAAAATGCATCCACTCCCATTTGCCGGATTGAACTCCATCTGCCATTTTTCAGCTCAGCTCTCCAATCTATCTATATTCTGTTGTATTCTCTGACAGTCCCCTTCATTATCTGCTACTCCACCAATCTTAATGTCATCTGCAAACTTACTAATCAGACTACCTATACCTTCCTCCAGATCATTTATATATATATTACAAACAACAATGGTCCATGCTGGGAAACCACTGTGTGGAATACCACTGGTTACAGTTCTCCATTTTGAGAAACTCCCTTCCACTACTACTCTCTCTGTCTCCTGTTGCACAGGCAAGTTGTTTATCCATCTACCTAAAACACCCTGAACCTCATGCGACTTCACTTTCTCCATCAACCTACCATTTGGGAACCTTTTAAAATGCCTTACTGAAGCCCATGTATATGACATCTATAGCCCTTCCCTCATCAATCAACTTGGTCACTTCCTCAGAGAATTTGGTTACGTTGGTAAGACCTGCCTTCCCTGCACACAACCATGTTGCCTATCACTGATTAGCTTATTTTCTTCCAAATGGGAATCGATAGTATCCTTCAGTATCTTCTCCAGAGGTTCCCTATCACTGATGTCAGGCTCACCGGTCTGTAATTACCTGGATTATCCCTGCTACCCTTCTTAAACAAGGGGACAACGTTAGTAATTCTCAAGTCCTCCGGGACTTCAGCTGTGTTCAAGGATGCTGCAAAGGTATCTGTTAAGGTCCCAGCTCTTTCCTCCCTTGCTTCCCTCAGTAACCTGGGATAGATCCCATCCAGACATGTCCACCTTAATTCCTTTTAGAATACCCAACATTTCCTCTCTCCTTATGTTGACTTGACTATGAATAACCTATCCCTAACCTCAACATCCGTCATGTCCCTCTCCTCGGTGAATACCGATGCAAAGTACTCATTAGGAATCTCATCCATTTTCTCTGACTCTACATGTAACTTTCCTCCTTTATCTTTGATTGGGCCAACCTTTGTCTTGCTGCTCATATATGAATAAAAAGCTTTGGGATTTTCCTTAACCCTGTTTGCTAAAGATATTTCATGACCCCTTTTAGCCCTCTTAATTCCTCATTTCAGAAACGTCCTACGCTCCAGATATTCTTCCAAAACTTCGTCTGTGTTCAATCGCCTAGCCCTTATGTATGCTTCCTTTTTCTTAGCTAGTCTTACAATTTCATCTGTCATCCATGGTTCCCTAATCTTGCCATTTCAATCCCTCATTTTCACAGGAACATTGTCTCTCCTGTACTCTAACCTCTCTTTTAAAAGCCTCCCACATAACAAATTGGGTTTACCTTCAAACAGCTGCTTCCCAATCTCCATTCCCCAGCTCTTGCTGAATTTTGGTATAGTTGGCCTTTCCCCAAATTAACATTCTTCCTTTAGGACCACTCTCGTCTTTGTCCATGAGCATCCTCAAACTTATAGAATTGTGATCATCATTCCAAAAGTAATTGCCTACTGAAACTTAATCACCTGGCCTGGCTCATTTAGCAACACCAGGTCCAGTGTGGCCCCTTTCCGAGGTGGACTATTTACATACTGCTCGAGAAAACCCTCCTGAATGCTCCTGACAAATTTTGCACCATCTAGACCTCTAACACTAACTGAATTCCAGTCAATGTTGGGAAAATTAAAATCTCACCACCACCCTGTTGCTCCTACATCTTTCCATAATCTGTTTACATATTTGTACCCCTGTCTCTCACTTGCTGTTGGGAGGCCTGTAGTACAGCCCCGACATTATGACCGCACCCTTCCTATTTCGGAGCTCTATCCATATTGCCTCACTGCTCGAGTCTTCCATAGTGCCCTCCTTCAGCATAGCTGTGATATTCTCTCTGACCAGTAATGCAACTCTTCCACCCCTTTTACCTCCCTCTCTATCCCACCTGAAGCATCGGTATCATGGGATATGTAGTTGACAATCATGCCCTTCCCTCAACCAAGTCTCAGTAATAGCAATAACATCATACTCCCAGGTACTAATCCAAGCCCCAAGTTCATCTGCCTTCCCTACTACACTACTTGCATTAAAACAAATGCACCTCAGACTACCAGTCCCTTTGCACTCATCATCTGCTCCATGCCTACTCTTACCCTTAGTCACGCTGACTTCATTGTCTAGTTCCTTACAGACGTTAGTTACTACCTCCTTACTGTCCACTAACCTCCTCATTTGGCTCCTATCCTCCTGCCATATTAGCTTAAATCCTCCCCAACAGCGTAAGCAAAGATATTATGAATCATGAATAATGCTGAACATTGTGCAAGCATCAGCAAACATTCTGAATTCTGACGTTTGATGTAGAGAAAGTCATTGAAGCAGCTGAAGGCATTTGGGCCTATGGCACTACCTTGAGGAGCTCTGAAATGATGTCTTGTAACTAAGATAATTGACAACAAACCCAGCTGTCTTCCTTTTTACTAGTTATCACTCTGTGTCTGTATAAGAGTTTTCCCCCTAATTCAAATCGACTGGAGTATTTTTCAGGGTTCCTTGATGTTATGCTTGGTCATTTGCTGTCGTGATGTAACCCAAAATTCCTCTTGAGTTCACATCTTTTGTCTGTGTTTGGATCAAGTCTGTGATGAGATCAGGAATGAGTGGGCCTGGCAGAGCTCAAACTGAGCGTGAGTGAGCAGGTTAATGTTGAGTAATTGCTCATTGATAGCATTATTGATGATGTCATCCATCACTTGGTCGATGATTGAAAGTAGAGCAGCAATTGGCCAACATAAATTTGTCCTGCTTTTTTGTGACAGGACATCCTTAGGCGATTTTCTGTGTTGCTCATGTTTTAACTGTACTGAACAGCTAAGCTATGGTGTAGCTAGTTTTAGAAAAATATTCCTTCAGCATTGTTGGCAGAGTGTTGTGAGGCCCCATATCCTTTGCAATATGTAAGGCCTTTACTCATTTCAAGTCATCACTTGGGAGTGAATTGAGATGGTTGAAGGCTGGGCTCTGGGATTATGGGGAATTTGAGGAGGCTGTGGTGGGTTATCTATTTTTCATATCTGGGTGAAGATGGTTGCAGATGCTTCAGCTTTGTCTTTTTCACTGATATGCTGGGCTGTTGGTGTGAGGAAGTTATGTTTTGAGCCAGACCCCAAACCCAAAACCTCTGCACAAAGCAGTCTGACCTGGGCCGGCCATATAAATACTTTGGCTACAGAGCAGAGGCAAGAAATCCTGCAGTGAGTAACTCCCCACCTAATCCCTAATACCTGTCCGTTATCGACAAGACACAAGTCAGGAGTATGACAAAATAATCCTCACTTACCTACAGCACTCGTGAAGCATGACTTCATCCAGGACAGCAAAGCCTGTTTGATTGGCATCCCATCAAACACCTTCTTCTTTATTCACTGTCTTCACCACATATCCAAAGTTGTAGCTGTATGTAGCATCTACAAGTGGGGTACTATAAAAACTCACTCATGCTCCTTCAGTAGCACCATCCAAATTTCCAGTAGCAAGTCACCACTGCTTTCAATTGGCCCTTGAAATAACACATCTTTGTTACTTGGAACTTCTAAAAAATGTATTTTGATCATGTTTTATACTGTATTGCAATTCCTTCACTGTAATAGTCTTTATTGAAAAGGTTTATGATGCAAGTGGACATCTGAACCATAACTTTTCTCTAGAAAATGTAGCTATTTACAGATATATAGAAATGATCTTTAAGGTTTATTTTACTTTACAAATATTAGTAAGCTTGGATAATGACTCCTTGTTAGTTTCACATTGTCTTGTTCCAATAACTTTATATTTCCCAGTATAATTCGCCAACTGTAATTTGGAAGCAAAGAGCTGCTGAATGTTTCTATGACAGTTATCTAGATTACAACTTCTAAAAGTACTTGGTGTTGAAGAGGGGATTCCTTGAAGTAACATTTAGGCATAAGTTTGGACACGTTGACGTCAGCATCAGGTAGAACAACAGATCCAGAGTTGGAACTCTGTGATGCTTTGTAGTGTACCACACACACACTGACTTTGTGATTATAGTGATGCTAATAGAGCTTTCATTTAATGGTAAAGGGCATTGATTATCTGCCAAATTATCATCGTGCCTCAGTTCCTTTTATAGTAACTGGCTTGTAGCCAAACAGGTAGATTAGCTGTTTTTTTTCAAGTTGTGATTAATATAATCAATTCAACAATGATGCCAGTGAATAGGTTCCATTTTGTGGATTTTGCTAACTTGTGCATCAGAAAATAATGTTTAATGTCTAATGCAGTGGGATTTTAGTAAAATAATTGATGTGCAGAATTTGCTGACTGTTGGCTTCATATTTTTCTAAGTAATTTGGAGATTTCTTGAGTTCTTTTCGCATATAAAACAGTTTCCTATTAGCAACTCTTCTGGTGTAGCTTGTTGTGATACCTATGAATGCAGGTATTTGTTGAAGTATTTGTTTTCTAATAGCTTCTACAACCTCCTTCATGTTTCAAGCTAATTGAAGTGAATTTCGTTTTATTTCTTTCTCATTGCAGTTGTTAATAAAAAACGTTAATTTAAAATAAAATTAATAAGTGACATTCTTTTCTGTATTATTACTTACTGAGGAAACACCTCTAAAAATAACTTCATTTTATTGAGGATTTTTACTGTCCGTGTGATTTTTTTAAAAAAAAAATCCTCTTGCTGAAGATACTGGCTCGATCAGAAGTGTAATTCCACATTGTCAGTGGGGATTAATGCTGCATTAAAAAAATTGTTATGATAGTGTAGCACTAATTTCTGTGAACATTACTCCTCTTCACCTCACCTACCCTCATTAGGAGTGTGCAATTCACTTTAAAAAGACAGGAATGAATTCTTTCGTAGATTACTGTTCTGTGGGATAGTGGAAGCTATTACATTGGAACATATCAGGAAATCACAGACCAGTTAGCTAAACCTATGTCAGAGGAAAAATCCTGGATTTCATTATTAAGCAGATTATAGTAGGAAACTTCCAAAACAAAATTAAATAAGGAAGTTGTGATTGATGAATTTATTAGTTTTCTTTTGAGAGAGTAACCAGCAATGTGGCTAAAAGGAAACTTTCGATATGGTATACTTGGATTTTCTGATGATGTTTGACAAGGTATCACATCAAAGGCAATGACACACAATACAAGTTCATGTTGTAAGGGTAACATATTAATATGGAAGCAGGATTAATTAGCTTGCAGGAAGCAGACAGTAAGCATAATTGGGTCACTTTCATGTGTACTGCAGGGTTCGGTGTTGGAGCTTCAACTGTTTGCAATCCATATCAGTGACTTGGATAAAGGGACCAAATGTGGTGGGGTACATTTGATTAGAGGACAAAGATTGGTCGGGGATTAAATTGTGAAAAGGCCATAAGGAGACTGCAACAGGTGCAAGATAGTGAGCAGCAATTTGGCAAATGGAGTAGAACATGGGAAGATGTAAATGTGTCCACTTTGGCAGGAAGAATAAAAAGATTTAAATGGGGAGAAGTTACAGAACATTGCGGTAGAGAATAATCTGGAGTTCCCTGGCACACTTAGAACAAAAAAAAGTTAGTATACAGTTTCAGCAAGTGATGAAGAACACTGTGGACCGTTATTTATTGCAAGGAGAATGGGAGTATTAAAGAATGAATGTTTTGCTACAAAATACAGGTCATCAGGTAAACCACATCTGGAGTACTACACCATTTCCATCTTATTTGAAAAAGGATAGAATTCCACTAGAAGCAGTTTAGAGAAGGTTTACTTGATTGATTCCTGTGATAAAGGTGTTAGCTTACTAAGAAGCGTTTAGACACGTTTGGCCTTTATCTGTTGAAGTTTAGAAGAACGAGAGGTAAATTTATTAAAACATGTAAGATCCTAAAGGGACTTGACATGGTGGATGCTGAAAGATACTTCTCTTTGTGGGAATGAAGAGAACTTTGGGATACAGCCTAAAAATAAAGGGACTCCTATTTAATGCTGAGATTGGAACTTTTTTCTGTTGGTGTTTCCCAGAGAATAGTAGAGGCAGTGTCATTGTATATTTTAAAGGTTGAATAAGTTAGATTTTTGACTAACTAGTGAGCCAAACGATCTATGTGCGAGACAGGAAGGCGGAGTTGAGACCAAAGTAAAAAAAGTTCAATAAAATCAGCCGTGACCTTGTCAAACAGCAGAGCAGGCCAAGGGGGCCGATTGACACTCCTGCTTTTTAAAAAACTTCTGTGCACGTTTGTATGAGATTCTAGTGAGATATGGTCTGGTTCAAAGCTGGAGAGCTTCAGTCTTATGTTGCATTGTGTGTTCAGCTGATTTGTCATCTTTGTTTCAGCTTGAAGTTAGGAAAATCTGACCTCTCAGTTGGATATTGTAGTAGTAACATTAATTTTGCATTAAAAAACCCGTTCTGTGACATCAAACAAATGGTGGGGGAAAGAGAGTTCTGCTTTGTTCTCTTTCCTGACCTTGGATTTGGCCTATCATTAGAGACATGCACTTTTGTTTGGTCTGTTCACCATTCTTTTGAGAGAAAAATATATGTACTCATTCATCATCTGCTCTCCTCAGTTGGAGAGAGAAGTTGTGAACTGTTGCCCTTCAGTTACTAAAATAAAAATACTGGTTCCGTACCTGTGCAGGAATGGAGATATTTTTGCACCTTCTGAATTAAAGGGAGATAGTGGTATGGTGTGAACGTCACTGGATCATAATCCGGAGATCCTTCCATGTGGCAACTAATATAAGACTATTCTCTATTTTGGTGTCCATGAAACTATCATTATCATAAAAACCCAACTGTTTCACTAACATCATTCAGCGGAAGAAATTTGTCATCCTGACTTACATGTGACTTCAGACCCATGACAAGTGATTGACTGTTAACTGTCCCTGAAATGTCTGAGCAGGCCTCTTAGTTAAAAGACAATTAGTGATGGGCTCTCTTTACATGTACAATAATGTTTGTTCTTGTTTTTTTTTAAAATAGAGAATCTTGTGGCATAATTTTCATAATTAGCTGCTGGGGATTTGGTGCCCTCTTTCAATAAAAAAAAGTCTCTGACAGGATCATAATGGATGTCACAGCAAAAACTTGTGTTCCAGTTCTACCACAGGTCACTGAAATCTTCACCATTTTCTCTATCCTAATCACCTCAGCCTGAGTATACTGAAGACACTATTCCCACCTGACATCATGAAATTCAATCCAGGAATTCTACCTGCATCCTTTTTTGCTCTCTATGTTTCAAGTGCTCACTGAGAGCCTGCAGGAACATATACAATTATAGTTGCAAATACTTATAATACTCATGAGAGGAATATGTATCCTTAAAATTAAAATATACTGTGTTTTATTCAATGATGTTCCTGTTGTTTATTGAATTACCAAACATGTAGAACACTACTAAATGCTGACTTTGTCGGTAATACCCATATCCTGTGAAAGAAAAGAAAAAAGTTTTGTTTTAAATATCAATTAGTGGAGGCCGAATTGAGCAAGGAGTGACTCCAATGTAGAATGGGTTAACTGTACGAAATCTTAGTCTTTCAGTTTGTTTTAAAGAGAGAACATTTAATCGATTTTGTTTTACAGTCCCCCTGCCCAAGGCTCATATTGCCTTAGGACCTTTGTCATTGCTGTTTTGCAACATACCACTTGACTTTTGTTTAAGTCCCTTCCTGTTCTTGTCTTTTATAGCAAGCATGGCTTCAATGACAACAAATAGGTAGATAATTCCTGGTTAATACCTCAACCTTCCCCTGATTGTATGGGTGTTGCTTCACTCTGGCTGCCATTAGAAAATAGCACATATAACAGTACAGCACAGAAACAATCATTACAATCTAATGAGTTAAACTTTTCTTTAATTTTGTATTGACAAAACAGATGGTATCCTGTTTGGATCCTGCCAACACTATTTTTCTCTGATTTTGTCTTTATCAATCAGTGTCACCTTTGGCCAAATCCAGTGATCACCATCCGTCTCCATTAGAAATATTGGATAATTGGCAATCTTACATTTGAATCTAAATTGAATAAACATTATTTGTCACATTGTCATGATTCTACTGAAAGTAAATAAGAGGAATTAAAACTTACTGACCAAGCTTTATAACCTTGCTTCCACTTTATTTGTTTACATGTTATCTTTAAATCAGGTTGTTCAAAATGATTTTAAAACAACCAAGGACATCAAACTTTGAGTAAGCATCTGGAATATTTTGTGTTGATGCAAAGCATGTGATGTTTTATTTATAGAAACCATTTGTTGACCTGTTCAATGCACTGTGATCAAATGGATGCTAAATATTTTGGGAGATAGTGAGGATTGCAGAAGCTTGAGAGTCAAAAGTTGGTAGAGTAATGCTGGAAAAAGCACAACAGGTCAGGCAGCATCTGAGGAACAAGAGAGTCTACGTTTCGGGCATAACCCTTCTACTGTGGCAAGGGAAGGGGACTGGGAAATATTTAGACATGAATTTTAACCAACTACAATGGCTTTTCACTCTGATTAAAATACTTCTTAAAATTAGAGTTTTCGATTTGTTTTTCTCTCTCCCTTCTGAAGCATTGATCTCTGGTTGAAATGCAGTATTATTACGAATGTTCAGCAGTATTTGGCACACTTAGTAGCCATTGAACTAAAATAGAATTTAGTGGACTACTTGACTTGATCATGTTATGTATATCTTTTGCCATCATTTATGTGTTCTAAAATATAACTTCAGAAATGATATAATACATCTTTGAAATTTAAAAATTAATTATTTTAATTTTAAAAAATGTGGGCAAATGTTTGAAAAATTGATAAAAGTGGCTTTGAAGTAAATTGAACTCAAACAAGCTGGAAGTTCATTGCACCAAAATAGTGGAGCTTAGTGAGATTATTTGTTATCAATGAATTCAGTTAAGTTATAGCCAGAAGACATGCCGGTTGATTTTATTTTAAAAGAAATTAAGAACTGCAACTTTGGATCTTGTGTAACTTGTACCTCCTTAGAAATTGAGAGATAAAACCAGACCTCCACCTGATTGAGATGTATAAAATTATGAAAGACATAGAGTAGTCAGGAAGAAACTTTTCCCTTGGTGGAGGGATAGTGATCAGGAAGCATAGATTTAAGGCAAGGGGCAGAAGATTTAGAGGGAATGAGAGGAAATATTTTTTCACCCGGACAGTGGTAGAACTCTAGAACTCATTGTCTGTAAGGGTTGTTGAGGCAGAAACTCTCATAACATTTAAGAAATATTTAGACATACAGTTGTTAATACCAAGGGATACAAGATCTGTATAGGTCTAGTGCTTGCAAATGAGATTGTTTTTGACCGATGCAGGCCTAATGAGACAAAAGACTTTTTCTGTGCCCTATGACTATAACTCCCATGTTTCACATCTACTAAACAGGTATTTTGTTGAATACAATATATTTCTACTGTAATTTCAAGGATACAGATTCCACTCACCTTGTAAATAATTGAAACTGTAATTTCAGATGTTCCTGCCTGTACTGAGGGAACACTTGAACCATAGAAAGTATAAAGGATGGCGGTTGAATTTCTGGACTGACTTTTGTAATGTTAGTTAAGAATAGGATCCTTCGAACACCTGGGCTGGGAAGCAATCAGGGTGTGGAAAATGGAACGGGGGATAGCATGCTTGAATTGGAGCACAAGACATGGCTGTTGTACATGACAATGTTATTGTACAAGAGAAATCAGAGCAATTATGGTAAACTTAAAAGTATGGCTTATAGAAACCTGTGCAATAAACTTCACTAACTTTCGTATCATCCACAAACTTACTGATCAACTCTGCTATGTTATAGCCAAAATCACTTATGTGTATCACATACAGCAGGGGCCCAACACTGATTCCGTGGAGCCTTGGGGAGCAGTCAGTCTGTCTTTCAGGGAGTGGTCACAGTTTGAATTGGATTTTGGACTGTGGTTTCTATGAAAGGAAATCTGTTGATGCTACAGCATAAAGATTTGAAGCCCCCTTGCCTAACCTTCCATGAGCAGCTCTTGGAAGGCCAGACAATAAAAAAAACTAAATGATAAGCATTACTGCCTTTATTTGAGTGAACTGTAAATGTGACTCTGATTGACAACTTAGTGAAATCAACCAAAAATCACCATCTGTGCCTCTGGAACAACGCATAGTGAAAACCACATCAGTAATCTGGCCAATTTTGTTTCTTTCTTTTATTTACCCCTTAAATGTGTTTGTCTGTCTTTTGTGTGAATGGGGCTGGAAGCAAAGGCTGTTGGGTTGAAAGCATAGTCCAGATTATTTTGTTGTTTAATTTTTGTTCTACTAAAATAGTTATAATATTAGTAAATTGCTAAGTCTTTAGTTTACAATATAAATTGCCAACTGGAATTCATTATTCGGAATCTGGGACTGGCTATTTAAAAGTCTGGTTAGGAACCACTGGGGACAATTTTGAGGGTTTTTGAAAGTTTTACTTTTACTGTGTTGTGAATAAAGAGGTAGAAGGGCTGTTTGATTCAGCTGTCTGTCTTGATGTTGTGACACTAATGAGAAGTCAGATCCACGGGTAACCATCCTCTTATCTTGAAATTTGATAGAAATAGCAATTGTAAGACATTCCTGTAATATTGTCTCTGCAAACCATATCTTGATCTGGTTAACAGGTCCACAGAACAATAGCATTAAAAAAAATAAATCTTGCATTGCTCTTTGCCCCATAAAACCTACTCAGCTTGTGTCTTTCTTGTAATTTGTCACTTTTCAATCATGATTTTTCTAAAATTCAACAGCTTGAACTAAACTTTTCCTTTCAATGATTTCAGTGTTGCCAGTTAGAGACTCCAAAAGTAGTACTGAAGATACATAGACTTCTTTTTCCGGTATTTGTCAGTTCATGTATCCCAGTCACCATTAAAGTATAGTGGTTATGTTGAGTATTGTCCTCTACAATGTGTTTTTAAAAGCACATCCTGAATTTCTCAATATTTAGGATTGTGGAATCCAAATAGATAGGACTTAGAGGTGAATCAGACATTTTTTGGGGATTCATGCATGACTCCATGAGTTGAACATATAATGAAAGCAGAAATCTCCTTGCATTCTTGAGGGAGTCCTGCATCATCAGAGGTTTTGTCTTTTGATTGAGACATTAAAGTGAGGCTTATGTTTGTGCTGTTGGATTGATATGGCATATTTCGGAGCAAAGTGTTCTCTCCACTATTAGTACTTGAACAGCATCATTAAATAAAACCCAGTCACTGGCTGCCCTGTTTTTGTATTACACCCTTGACGATATTTCAGTATTTCATTGACTATAAAGTACTTTAGAACATCTCTGTTAGTAATGCCTATGTTTTATTGAATTATTTCTGTTCAGCATCACTATTATTGCCAATGTTCAATTTGCTCCAAGAGAAAGCAGAGTCTGGGTACATGATAAACATTTAATTATACTGGCATATTTGTTGACTGAGTTCCACAATTTAAAAAAGAAAGCAGACAATATAACTTGTTTTCAAATGAGCCGGCTTGATCTTTGGATGTCAATTAAAGAACAAAAACTTTAATGTGAAAAGTAATTAAATTTAAATTCAAATCTTTAATCAGTTTGGTTACACTTTGCTGTGCATTCTAATTTATTTTTGTATCCCTTTTCACTGCTAAAGTTAATTTCTATTAAAATGTTTTTATCAAGTGTGCTTTGAATTTTTTTATTCTCCGTTATCTAGGTAAAATTTGTGTACAGTCTCTAGAGAAGTCGCATTTTCCATATAATAGATGAAATGGTGTATGTTAAAATTTGAAGTATGCAGGACACTTTATGTTGTACTTTATTTAATTCCAGGTCATCTTTTGGTGGATGGACTTGTTCGGTTCCAGAAAGTCTGGTGAATGATGTGGATTACTTCAGTTTTCTGTTTTCTACATTGACAGGTATTTATGTCCAATATTCTTCTACTTTAAATATTAAAATTGAAAATTTGTTTGAATGCAGTAGGCCAGACTTTCCAGTTTAGCATTTCTTGATTTAATTCAATCAGCCTTTATTTATTTGTGGTACTTTAGCTGACCACATTAGTATCAGTACTGTATGCATACAATCACTCTCCTGTTTAGCAGTATTGCATGAAATATCATTAACATGAACTACATTATCTCTGTCCAATTTGAATAGAAAGCAGCACATAAATTGATTCTTTATAATATTTTTAAAGTCCTATTAGGAGTGTCGAACAATGAAAGCAAAATTCTGCAATTGCTGGAAATAAAACAGTATGTGAAAAATACTCTGGTCTGGCAGGGATCTGTAGTGAGGGAAAAATTCTGAAAGAAGGGTCAGTGGACTCGATGTTAACTCTACTTTCTCTCCACAGATACTGCCTTACCTGAGTTTTTCCAGCAGTTTCTGACTTTGAAACAAGTTTAGTGTTTTTAGGCAAATATGACTCCTTCAGAACAAAAGGAAGGTGAGAATGTGATGGGTTTTATGCCATCGAAAGCAAGTTAATAGCACAGAGCTACTTGGAAACATCCTGCTGGTTGTTCAGTGATGAACATCTTGCCTTTGTGGAAATGGCTACCAAGGTGCCAAGTGGACAGAATCTCCAGTGATCAGAATCACCATGGGGCTAGTAAAGGAATTCTTACCTTTTATTCAAAGAAACATTGTTTCATACTATAGTTAGTTTTGATATTATACTATGGATATTGACACTTCCATGCTAACAGTGAAATCTTAAAATTGTAGAATGCTTAGTAATATAAGCAGGCTAATCAACTTGTTATCTCTGAGCTTCTTTCTTAATTTACAAATGGGATTCTGGTATCATTTGCTGGACCAGCATTTATTACCCATTCCTAGTTGCTCTTGAGAAGGTGGTGAGCTGTCTCCTTGAACTGTTGTAGTCCATGTGCTCTAGGGGAGGAATGCTGTAAGGGAAGAAATTCCACAATTTTGACTGAACAACATTGAAGGAATGGTAATATATTTCTAAGTCTCGATGGTCAGTGGCTTCATTTGGGGAACCTGCAAGGGAACTGGCTCTTTGCAAGAGCTGTGCATCTTGTGTCATTCCTGTATCTTTTTCCTGTAGAGTAGACTTCATTGTAGCTGCAAGCATTGTGAAGTATGCTGATTTGTTAAAAAAGAAACAGACAATTTTTAAACCTTATTTTCAGAATGTTTTATCTGCATGGTATTCAGATATCTCAAAAGGACTACGTGGATAGGAAAAGGTTGTAATTGTTAATTGTCTGTCTTCTGTTCATTTCCTGTATTGCAGGATTCTCAGGAGAAGAATTGACATGGCTCCAGAGCAGCACCAGTAATCCTCATATAAGTCAGTCCCAGTTTTCGTCAGTGCGTCTTTATGTTACGGATCTTGACCAGTTTGCACACCACTGGGCCTTGACTGAGGTAACTTACAATACTTCGCAAGAACATGAAAACTAATGTACACTAATAATCCTGTGCCTGATGTTGTCCCTTCACATTCATAAAAGATTTGAGATTTCGAGAAAGCTTAAACCTTTGTAAGACAAAACACTCTACGTTTCTTGAGCTTTCTGTCTAGATGATATTCATAATTGTTTGTGATCTTTTTGCAAGTTTTGATGCATAACATTTCATCCAGGTGTTGCATGAATCTCTATACATAGCTAGACTAAAGTCTTGAATAGTATTAAGATATCACAGCTCTTGGTATAAGCTATTAGCTGGTAAAAGTTGACAGTTCCTGGGGAAATATGCATAAATTAATTATTTTTCAAATTTTGATTGTGTAATCTGTAAGCAAAAATTGAGAACTTATTGGCATATCACTTGCACACTTACAATCTGGTGATAATTAGATACTTCATATAAAATTACAGAATTATGAATTTGCAATATACTTTTCCACTGTAACATTACACAAATGCTCAAATCCATAGATAACTTCCTAATCTGTGCTGTTAATTGGATTAAATGCTTCGCTTGCAGTTTAATGAAGCTATACAAATATTTTTCTTAGATGTTGAAATTCTTAGTTGTTGCACAACATCTTTGCAACTTGCATCCATTTTCTGTTGGATTAACTATTTTAAATACCAAACTATTCCTTTCCTTTGTTGGGGAAAAAAATAAATTGGAGTTGGAGGGATCATAGAATAAAACTTTCAATTGGCTAATCAAATACAAGTCCACCTTTACAAAAGGCTGTTGCATTTAGTCTCACACTGCATGCCTTTTGGGACTCCACTTTACCCCCAAAAAATCTCAATTTCTCCAGCCCGTGCCCAATTTATAACCTCACCACATTTTGTATCATTTCAAAATTGTATTCCTTATACAAAATTCCAAGTCATTTAGATAAAACAAGGAAAACAATATTCCAGCTATAAACCCCAGGGGATTTCATTGCATTCTTGGGGGAAAAAAATCCTGTATGTCTCTTATCCCTTAACCAAATTTGCAGCTGAGCGCGTCCTTTATTGTTTTTTTTTGATTTATGTGGACACTTATGATTTCACATTTCAGTTGTTGTAGCATTTAAATGGAATCACCATATAATCTTTGTAAATATAATGTAGACTCAACTGAAGTTAAGTGCTAAGTATCTGTTGCCCATGTATGGAAAATATTGATGATATTTTAGAAGATAGCTGCCAAACTTGTTACATAGAGGATATTATATGTCATATTCTTTGTTATGAACTGCTTTTGTATTTATCTTTCAGGTGATATGTCAATGTTTATCAGCCATACCATCCAGAATCCAGTGCTGTGATATTTTACAAAGTGCCATTTGTAAGCATCTGGTAAGTCCAGTAATTGGTTGAATTGTTAATAGTGATCCACTTCTTGGATTACTGTGTTTTTTTAGTTGGGAGGGCACTGTGGACCTTCATGTTGCATTGGACAGAGAAGATCTGAACAGAAACGGCGCAGTATGTTGAGATGTCGGTTCAGTACGCCATTAGATCTTAACACACAAATCTGATTTTCCTATTCCACCAAATTCATAACATCATCTTTATTGCCTTAAGAAGGTGGAACACTGATGTCAGACACGTAGGTTTTAAAAAAAAGTAAAAAGTTGGAAACTTGCCACAAACCTATGACATTATGAAGGACGAGAAGTGACAACGTTAGAGCAAAGAGGAATGCTCAAAAAAGAACAGTCTGAAAGCTTTGAGTTACTAATATAAGTCATGGTCAATGTGACTAGTTTGAATCACTTGATTCTTGCTTCAAATCTTGGCACAAAAAAAATTACAATCCTAAATGTACTGAAAATGTAAGTTGGATAAATCATAACAGAATTATCAGTCACATGAAGAAGAAAAGTTGTGAAATGTGATGCACCAGATTTTGAGAGAATTGCTTCAAGTTATTTTAGTTTGATAACATTACATTTAAAATATTTTGCTTTTATTTTTGACCTTTCTTTAAAAAAAAGGCAAGGAAGAAATAAAGCAAATACTTATGTCTACTTTTAGACTTGAGCAGTCAATAAATGACTGTTGAGTTATGAAAGCAGCCACATATACTTTTGAAAGTTTCTGAAATGTTTGCGTCACAGTTGACATTTTTTTTGCCTTGAGCTGTAGTTATTATTTGTCTAATGACACTGTGTCATTGTAAATGAATAATGCTATTTATTCAGAGTAAGTGAAACCTGTGGCATGAAAAGTCTAAATTTTACTAGGTTTTGAGATTGAATTCAATGATTCTGACCGTTTTATTTTTGAGAATGAAACCTGTGACTTCTAATTTATTGAAATAAGTTGCTGCCTCCAAAAGTCACTAAATGAAAATCTAGTTTTATTCAATTTGGAATTGTTTTGGAAAATATTTTACCAGTATTTTGTGTTTTGATGGTGAAATCAGTTCAGCTTGAGGGAGAGATGCATGTTTGTAATGCAGGTTTAAAATAATTTAAATAGCCACCACAGAATTTGAGTACTGTTGAAAAATTTGCCTCAAGGCCTAACTGGACTTGTATGTCAGTAAACCTGGGAAAGGGACTGGAACAGTGATCCTTAAAAAGTCTGACTAAATCAACAAAGTGCATGCTGTCATTAAAGACAGGTTCAAGGTTGTATGCAGTAGACCTGTTGATTGGTATGGCCAGACGGTCTTACTGAAAACCATGCTAAAATAGCGTTTGCTATATTTTGGTAATAATAACAAACAGCTGTATGATACTTACAATAAGGGTTGTGCTCATGGTGCATTGTGTCTGCGTAACTGAGGCTCGCTAAGATGTACACAAGGAATTTCCTTTTAATTCATTTATGGGACTTGGGTGTTGCTGGCTGACCAACATTGACAGCCCATCCCTATTTGCCCTTGAGAAGGTGGTGGTGAGCTGCCTTCTTGAATCGCTGCAGTCCACCTCCTGTGGGTTGACCCACAATGCCATTAGGGAGGGAATTCCAGGATTTTGACCCAACAACTGTAAAGGAATGGCAACATATTTCCAAGTCAGGCTGGTGAGTGCCTTGGAGGGGAACTTGCAGGTGGTGATGTTCCCAAGTACCCTGCTGCCCTTGTCCTTCTAGATGGGAGTGGTCATGGATTTGGAAGGTGCTGTTTCAGGAACTTTGGTGAATTTCTGCAGTACATAGTCCACACTGCTGCTACTGAGTCGGTGTTAGAGGAATTGAATGTTTGTGAATGTGGCGCCAACCAAGCGGGTGGCTTTGTCTTGGTTGGTGTGAAGCCTCTTGAGGGCTGTTGGAGTTGCACCCATCCAGTCAAGTGGGGAATATTCCATTGCACTCCTGACTTGTGCCTTGCAGATGGTAGGTAGACTTTGGTGTATCAGGAGGTGAGTTACTATCCCCAGTATCCCTAGTCTCTGACTTGCTCTTGTAGCCACTGTGTTTATGTAGTGAGTCCAGTTGAGTTTCTGGTCAACGGTAACCCAAAGATGTTGACAGTGGGGGGATTGAGTAATGGTAATACTGTTGAATATCATGGGGTGGTGGTTAGAATATCTCTTATTTGTGATCATTGTCTGGCATTTGTGTGGTGTGAATGTTACTTGCCACTTGCTGGTCAAAGCCTGGATATTGTCTAGACCTTGTTTTATTTGGCTACAGCGCGCTTCAGTATCTGAGGAGTCGCGAATGGTGCTGAACACTGTGCAATCATCATCAAATGTCCCCAGTTCTGACCTTATAACAGAGGGAAGGTCATTAATGAAGCAGCTGAAGATTGGGCCTAGGACACTACCCTGAGGGACTCGTGGAGCTGAGGTGACTGACCGTCCACAACCACAACTATTCTACTTTTTGCCAGATATGACTCTAACCAGTGGAGTGTTTTCCCCCTGATACCCATTGATTCCAATCTTCCCAGGGCTCCTTGATGCCGTACTTGGTCTATTGCAGCCTTGATGTCAAGGGCTGTCGCTTTCATCTCGCCTCTGGAATTCAACTCTGTTGTAATGAGATCAGGAGCTGATTGACCCTGGCGGAACCCAAACTGGGAAAACTTGCTGTCTTAACCGTAACTGGTTCTGCACAACGTGAACTGGGCAAATGGTTGTAGCAACCCAATCTATTCAACCAATGTTGAACACGTTTTCTATTTGCTTGGTGAAGAAGTCCTTGACATTTGCAGAGACCATAAAGGATTTGCATATCAATAGCTATGTGTTATTCATCTGCTTATTTGGTATTGTTAACCTGTTCATCAGTGCGCCACTCAAGGAAACGTTTACTTTTGCACTCCCGCACTATACCATACGATCTCGACCCCTAGACCCGCCATCATTTTGGGATTCAGTATTCACTGCATTCTTGAACTTGGCAACTCGTGCAGTTGAGTTCAGTTTGAATAGACCATGTATGTCTAAAAAGATGGTGTTGCCAATGGATTCCCGCTCGACCCAGCTTACTCAAACATCTTTGTTGGATTCCACGTTCTTTGAAGCAATGCAACTTAACCTCCTCCCCTTGCATATTTATGATATGTTTGCTATATTTAAATCTGCAGCTGCATGAATTTCTTTGCATGTTTTAATGGGCTTCATCTTGTGCTTAAATCCACATTTGAAATGTAACATTCAAATGTGCTGTCTTTCCATGAAGTCCCAGTTGAGATCCGCCATGGGGTTTGCCACTATTGACTACTGTAAACCTACCTTCACTGCATTGGGTTTCATACAGTTTAGTGCACTACAAGACTGGTCTGAACGGCAATCTTGTGAATAAGGCCTGAGCTCTTTTTTTTTACTCTGAAAGCTTAATGCTGAAATATGGTGCATCAGAGACATCTTGTGTGACAGTGGCTACTGTGATCAGATCAATTCTTGCTGTATATTAATCTGAAGAGATCCTAATTTGGTGGCTCTTAGTTCTGTAAGTCTACTTCAGATTAAAGTATTTCAAAATCTTGAGCAACAGGTGAAGCTGTTATTGCATACTCTCAACGCACGTGGTGTTTGTCACTAACAGGAAGTGGCTGTCTAGTCAAAACACTGTCTGCCCGTCAGTAGTGTGGTATACAAATTTCATTGCTGGTGTGATGCCAGGTATGTAGGCCCAAAACTGATGGTTTGTATGAAACTATTCCATTGGTTGTTTGGCAACAAGCGATTTATGGATCCTACCCAGCCAGCCCATGCTTGTAAAACTTGCAGCGCACTGTCTAACTTTAATGGGATTTTGCAACTGGAGAACATTTAACCAATAATCCTGTCTGTGCAAAGAATGACAAGCAATTTAAGATTTTTGTCAGACTCTTGTGCTTGTGTGTACTAGAAGCAACATATTCAGACCCTTATTCTCTGAAACAGAACATGTACATGCAACGAACCTATTTCATCTTAGCAAAATAGGTTACAGCCATTTACTGTTTCATTTCTCGGGATAGTGTCCTGACCAATTAATCAATATCCCTGGTTTAAAAATTATATAAAGCCTGGCAGATACCTGCCAATCATCCTTCATTGATACATTCTTCATGCTAACACATTTACTAATTACAGAGGCGAAAGTGAGGACTGCAGATGCTGGAAACCAGAGTTTAGATCAGAGTGGTGCTGGAAAAGCACAGCAGGTCAGGCAGCATCCGAGGAGTGGGAAAATCGACGTTTTGGGCAAAAGCCCTACCTGATGAAGGGCTTTTGCCCGAAATGTCAATTTTCCTGCTTCTCGGATGCTGGCTGACCTGCTGTGCTTTTCCAGCACCACTCTGATCTAAACTTTACTAATCACAGTCCATTTCTCAACCAATCAGCAATCTCCTCTCTTGTAGTGTGAATGTTGTTTCCCCCTTGGCTTGGTATTCTTCCTAATTGTCTTGAGTATTAAATGTCTTTTTCAACAATACTCAAAAAGTGCAATATTTGTGAACAATTGCAGACAGAAATGAGTAGAATTGTCGTCATGTCATTCTGTTCCCGCCTCAGTTGAAGCAGAACACTCTCTCACAGTATAGTTTTACATCCTTCATCTTTATTCCGAGCCCTGGAGGGAGAGAGAACGATTGCCCATGTGACAGAGACATAAGTTCTTGGTCTTCTCTAGAACAGCAGATTCTTAATGAATTATATAGCCACTCATGGGGAGCAGCATCCAAATAAGGCAACATCTATATTGATTGGGTGATCGTTAGAATCAGTGAGTGTCAATAGTAAATATTATACCATTTGGTGTTATACAATGGATGACCTTAACTTTAATTGGCTTCGCATAATGAATGCTTTTTCACCTTGTTAACCCACTACCCTTGCCCTCATTGTTTACTGTAAGGTCTTATCTGGTCAAAGTCATGCTAGCTGAGTCTTTGCAACCCAAAACTTAACTCTTTCCTTACATACTCATACCTTATACACTTTCTCATTCCCTCCTTTATCATTTCATGATCACCACTTAGACGGCAATACCAACTTTCATAAGACTCTGACAGCTAGTATTTAAGTAAGCCATTGACAAACAACATACAGTCATTATAATAACAAAAATTACTAGTCCGTTACAGTAAATAGAGTTTGAAGAATCCTCCCATGTGGAAAAAAATTTACTAGTAAAGTTCTTAAATCCACAGGCCTTAGTGACCACTCCATTCCCATCCAAGTCGAGTGGAAACGAGCCAATTCTCCAAAATCTCCTTCAGTAAAGCCCAACCTGAAACAGTTTGTCCTTGCACACCATTCCACAGAGAAATCTGAATTCTTGGTAAGGGTAGTTAAGTACTTCACAAAGCTGATGAGACTTTGATCCTTCCATGCTTCAGATGGAGGACAATGCGCAGTGCTGCAGCTAGAGGCTTGGTGAACGCAACATTCTTTGCTGCGTCTGCTCCCGCTCTGGTGCTAAATGTAATAAAGCCAACTGGCTGTTGTGATGTCAGCTTGATCAGTGAACCTTCATAGCCTTAAATGATCGAAAGAGAAGATAAAGCTCATGTGGTTTAATATCCGTAGGAAAGCCACTGACAAAAAGTGTAGCTGCTTCACTTTTCTTGCTCGTGACTGGGGAGTGGTTTGAATCTGTTGGATCAGGTTGTGGAGGGGCAGGTGATGGTCCGAAGGCGTGCTTTACCTGTGAATGGAGAAACTCTAGAGGCAATGTCAGTTGCTTAAAGTTTCTTTTCATTTCCCCTCTCATTCCTTCCTTGCCAAGTGGTTATCAGTATAAACATAGTCACACATTTAACTCACTAAATTGTATCTGCCTATTTCAACATACTCAGTTGTCTTGAAGTCAGTTACTCTGTTCACTATTTATGGCATTATCAAGTTTTATACAATCCATAAACTTCTAAATTGTACTGCCTCAACAATTCAGTCAATAATAAACAACAATCAGTGGTCCTAAAATTAAACAGTTTGGTGCCTCCATTCAGGTTATTCAAAGATTATTTTCCTTTAATAAATTAATATTTGGCTAATGGGAAAGCTGTCAGGAAAAGTATTTCAAAATCTGGAACTGCAAGAAAAAAAACAATGTTTCCTGTGCTTAAGCCATTGCGGAGGCAGTTTCAGTTTAGATTTAAAATCTCAAATATTCACGGGAAACAATGCTGAATATTTTAATATATGTTCTCCAAGTGAAACTTCTCAAACAAAACAGTTGGAATTACAGTGGCAACTTTGGTAGAGATCAACATTCTTTGAATTTGCAATATGAAGGGGGCCACTGAAGTCTTAACAATAATTGAACGAATTTAAACAGCTCAGCCTCAAGTTCTAATATTCTCTAAAATCTTAAAACATCAAACTCAAAATGCACTCTTGCTTTTATGAAAACTCTGCATTAAAAAACACAGCAGCAAAGATATTTTAATACAATACTCTCATCTGGCTAAAGCATGATGACTGATATGATTTTCTTAATTAAACGGGCATTGTAGAATTTCAAACAAATCAGGGGCTCAAGGCCCTCAATCAATTCGTTTTAAGGTTACGTGTTTGATAATTTTAAAAAGAACCTAATGTTGTATATTAACGTAAAAACAAAATCTGCCCTATTACATAGCCCACAAAACACACTGAATTGAGATTCTGATTCAAGCAAGGCAAAACAGTGACTTAAAAGGATTTTCTGAACCAGTATTTTAACAAACCAAAATATTGAAATATCAAACACACAGCATGGCACAATTTACATTGAAACTCCCTTTTTTTTTTATTGACCCAACTATTAGTACAACCTTAATTTCAGCATTTCTCTTTTTTTAAGAGCCTCTAGGGGAAAAATCGCGCACATTTGAGACCCCCCCTTGGTTCACCCGGTGCTGATCCATGAAATGGAAAATTAGGAGTCAAAAAGATAGAGGTAGTGGCCCCAAAAGATCCACACCAGAGTTAGACAAAAATAAATCATGTCCACAGACTCCCAATCAACCACCACAGCAGAGAAAAAAAAATGCAAGCACTGGTCGAAGATTCCCAAAGCTCTGTGAACCCCACACCGCCTGGCACGTGTACACAAAAAAATCACTAAAACATCCTCACCTCGGTGGAAATTAGACCTAGGAACGCCACCCCACTACCGGATGAGGCCGTGAAGGAAAGAAAGACCAGCCGTATTCTCCAACTGAATCACACCCACAAAGAGTGAAAGCTTTGCAGCAGACTGCATGGCGCCCCAAAAGAAGGATTCGCAGAGTCGAGTCCACAAAAAAAAACCTGGAGAAAGCTTTCCCGGCAGTCAGTGCACTTTACTTTCGGGATCTAAGCGGACAGGCTCCACTTTCTCCTTTCCCAGTGATGCCATGCCGTCCCAAAAGTACTTCAAAGGGGAGTGTGGGGGACAAAGGCAGCAATTACAAGAAGTATCAAATTCTAACTTTTTTTAGACCCTCAAACCTCGTGTGGGTAGTGGACTTTCACCTCTTTTTACCTCGAGGATTCAAAACCCTTTTTAACTCTGGGGACTCTAACCCCGATATACCTAGAGGACTCTAACCCAATTTTAAGTCTGTGGACTCTAACCCCTTATTTTCTCAGTCAGATAAAGGTTAAGATTACGCTTCATTTAGAATTTTAAAGCATCGTAGTATGGGTGATCAGTGACTGTTCAGCTGAGAGGCATTAATCCCAAGCAGTGATTCCCTTGAGGCCCACACTCATCAGCTCTTGGGGAGACTGAAGCCTGACAGCCATCAGAAGTAAAAGCAAAATATTGTTAATTACGGAAATCTGAAATAAAAATTGAAATACTGGAAACTAGATTAGTGTTTCAGCTTGATTTAATTGGCCACTAACTTTAGATATTAACATTAGAAACATTCTAAGTGTGAACGTTGTAGTCATAAATGCACCAACCTTTACCAGAAGCACAGCAGTACTGACCTCTGGGGAACTCCACTACAAACAATCCTCTCGCCAAAAAGGATCATAAACTATAACTCTGTTTCCTATCACTCAGCCAATTTTGTTTCCATGTTACCAGTGACCTTTTTATTCTGTGATCTGTAACTTTGCTCAAGTCTGTTGTGTGGTACGATATCAAACACCTTCTGAAAGTCCATGTACACCATATCAACAGCAAATGTCATTGAGTCGTTCTGTAACTTCAAAAATCTCCATGTTAGTCATAGAGATGTACAGCATGGAAACAAATCCTTCAGTCCAACTTGTCCATGCAGAATAGATATTCTACATTTAATCTAGTCCCAATTGCCAGCATTTGGCTCATGTTCCTCTAAACCCTTCCTATTCCTATACCTGTCCAGATGTCTTTTAAATGTTGTAATTGTACCAGCCTCTACCGCTTCATTTTGCAGCTCATTTCATACAAGCACTACCTTCTGTGTGAAAACAATTACCCCTTGGATCCCTTATAAATCTTTGCCCTCTCACCGTAAACCTATGCTGTCTAGTTTTGGACACCTCTACGCTGGGGAAAAGACCTTGACTATACACCCTGTCGATGTCCCTGATGATTCCATAAATTTCTATAAGGTCACCCCCAACCCCCTTCTGACGCTCCAGGGAAAATAGTCCCAGTTTATTCAATGCCTCGCTATAGCTCAAACCCTCTAACCTTGGCAATAACCTTATAAATCTTTTCTGAACCCTTTCAAGTTTCACAACATATTTCCTAAAGCAGGGAGATCAGAATTGAATACAATATTCAGAAGTGGCCTAACTAATGTCCTGTACAGTCCCAACTCCTATACTCAATGCACTGACCAATAAAGGCAAGGCCTTCACTACACTGTCTACCTGTGAATCTATACGGGCTTCAATAAGGTCACCCCCCACCCCCACCCTTTTCAAGGAACTATGAACCTGCACCCCAAGGTCTCTATGTTTAGGAACACTCCCCAGAACCTTACCATTAAGTGTATAAATCCTGCCCTACCAAAGTGCAGCACTCCCATTCTAAATTAAACTCCATTTACAGTTTCTCGGCCCATCGGCTCACCTGATCAAGGTCCCCTTGTACTCTGAGTCTTCCCTAGCTTCCTGCAATGTCCTGGAATAAACTTGATTATGTCCTGGGGGTTTATCTACTTTTAAGACCTCTCAGCACCACCTCTTCTGCAGTGTGGACTTGTTTCAAGCCATCACGGTTTATTTCCCTTTGTTCCCTAACTTCCATGTCTTTCTCCATGGTAAATACTGATGCAAATTATTCATTTAGAATCTCGCCCATCTCCTGTGGGTCAACACATAATTGCCTTGTTGATCTTTAAGGGGTCATATTCTCTCCGTTGTTACTCTTTTGACCTTAATATACTCGTAAATCTCTTTTGGATTCTTCTTTAGCCTATCTGCCAAAGGCAAACACCATGTTTGGGGCAAATGAGAGCCACTTGGTAGATTTCACATGAATCACAGTGCAACTATTATATTAATGAATCATATAAACAGGGATGCAGCTAGCCTTTTGCACAAGGCAGTAATTCAGTGTAACAATGTGGATAATGACAGCCAAAGTGTGACATACTGAGACAGAGCATACAAAAGCAAGGAGAGCCAACAAGTAAGGGTAGAGCAGGAAAAATTACAACAAGGCAGAGCTAAAGGATATTTGTCTGAACACCTGTACTGTTTGTAACAAGATGATGGAATTGGTATAGTCATCTATTTCTGCTATGATACACTGCAGCTTCAGTACAGGAGCAAGAGAGGAGCCCAAATTTGGGGAACCAGCAGCAAGAGAGGACACAACAGCAGGCTATATTGAGGCCCCGAATCAGGGAATCAGCAGTGAGAGAGGAGGCAAGGTCTAACAGCTGCCACTTCAAGGGAAAATAAAATCAAACAATGATGTCACAGGAAATTGGTGGGTTGATTTTTGAAGTGCATTTTTTTTAGGACAAAGGGATTAACGGAGAAATAACAGGAGTTAATGAAAGTCCGGGCCAACGTAGTAAACCAGTAAGCCAAGTAGTGTAAGGGAATAAGTTTTTAAGACTAAGTAACTTTGTTTAAGACCTGTCAGACTGTCAAGTGCAATGTGTCACCTATAATATGATGGGAGTCAGCAACCTTACTGGTGTCCTAGTTGACCATATGTGCAGAAAGTGGTTTCAGCTGCACAAATGTGAGATGTGAGTTTGAGCTAGAATGGCGACAGAAGGCAGTGCGGCATATCTGCAAAACTAAGAATTATGTGGATAACATGTTCAGAGAGGTGGTCAAATCAGAGTTTAAGGGACTAGTGGAAGGAAGGTTGACTGCCAGGTAGTCCAAGGGAAGCAGGCAGGTAGTGCAGGAATTCCCCGGCAGTTGCTCACAAATTGGTTTTCCATTTTGGAAACCAATGAGGGAACTGGCTCCTAAGGGGAGCACGGCCAGAGTGACGTTTGTGGCACTGTAAGCAACTTGGCTGGACAAGAGGGCAGGGAGAAAAAAGGAGGAACTAACATGATCGGGGACACATTGGTTGGGAACAGATGGATGTTTCTGTGGCTTTCAAGTCTGATACCTGGGCGGTATGCTGCCTGTCTGGTGCCAGGACCCAGAATGTCTGAGTGGCTCGGGGTCCAGGTTGGCACTAGTGTCTTAGACAGGAAGGGGCATGTGGTCCTGCAATCAGAATTTAGAATGATGGGAAGAAAGGTAGCAAGCAGGATCCCCACAGGAGAGGCAATGGCTAAGTGATATTATTGCTAGACTATCTATCCAGTAAATGTTCTAGTGCCCTTGATTCAAATCTCATCATGGTAGATTGTGAAATTTAAATTCAAAAAGAATGCCTGGAACTAAGAATCTAACAAGAGCCATGAAACCCATTGTAGACTGTCAGAAAATGTCCTGGTTCACTAATGTCCCTCAGGGGAGGAAACTGCTTACCTGGTCTGGCCTGCCTGTGGCTCCAGACCCATGGCAATGTGGTTGATTCAGAACTGCCCTCTGGGCAATTAGGGATGGACAATAAATACTGGCCTGGGCAGTGACACATCATGTGAAGGAGTAAAAGAAATATGGTAATGTCCAGATTATTTCTAGTTGAAGTGAGTACAGAATTTGAGGTTAAGAGATGAATGTATGGTTGGAAACATGGCAGGAGGGAGGGCTTTAGATTGCTGGGAAATTGGGATTGGCTCTGGAGCAGATGGGGTAAAAACAATGACTGCAGGTGGCATCTGTCAAACTCGAAAATCCTCTGAACAGAATTGTGGGCATATTCATTGCAATGGTTCGTAGGGGTGGCTGACGGTCATCTTCTCAAGGTTACTTTAGGATAGGGAATAAATGCTAGTCTTACCTTGGATATTTAGATCTGAAAACCATTTTTAAAAAAGTGATGACTGGTCACATCGTTCCTAAAAATGAACTTTATTGTCATCCCATTTGTTCATAATTGAATCTTCAGTGAATCTCTTCAATAAACCATCTCTGATGGTGACTCAAGTTGGATTTGAATTGAATTGAATTGAATTGAATTTATAGTCAAGTGTATCGAGAAAAACTTTGTCTTGCGAGCAATACAGGCAGATCACATAATTAAATATGCATATATTAGTGAATAGTAGGTAAACAGCAGCAAAAACAAAACCACAGTTATAGACGAATGCTAAGAGTTGTGAGTCCATTCAGTATTCTAACAACAGTAGGGTAGAAACTGTTTTGAAACCGGCTGGTGCATGTGTTCAGGCTTCTGTACCTTCTCCCCAGTGGTAGAGGTTGTAGAAAAGCATTGCCATGGTGGGATGGATCTTTTGAGAATGCTGGCGGCCTTTCCTTAACAGCGGGCCTGGTAGATGGATTCTATAGATAGGAGGTTGGCCTTTGTGATTGTCTGGGCCGAGTTCATCACTCTCTGTAACTGTGTCCGATCTTGAATAGTACAGTTGCCATACCAGGTAGCGATACATTCAGACAGAATGCTCTCTATGGTGCACTTATAAAAGTCATGCCAAATTTCCCAGATGCCTGAGAAAGAAGAGATATTGTTGGGCCTTTGTAATCTGTGTGTTCACATGAGAAGTCCAAGAAAGCTTGTTGTAGATGACCACTCCCAGAAGCTCGACACTCTCCACTTGTCCCAGCTCTGTGCTGTTAATGTGTAGGGGGCATGAGTAATATCGGCTGAAAGTTGATAATTTCCTTGGTCTTGCCGGCATTGAGAGCTAGGTTGTTCTCAGTGCACCATTTTTCCAGGTCTTCCACCTCCCGTCTGTAGTCTGTTTCGTTGCCATCTGAAATTTGACCAACTATTGTGGTGTCATCAGCGAACTTGTAAATGGCGTTAGTCTGGTATTTGGTGATGCAGTCATGGGTATACAGCAAGTCAGTAGGGGGCTGAGTACGCACCCCTGGGGAGCTCAGGGGTGTGTTAGTGAGGATGAAATATTGTCCCCAGTCTTCACTGATTGTGGCCTGTGGTTCAGGAAACTGAGGGTCCAGTTGCAGAGCGTGGGCTTAGTCTGAGATCACTAAGTTTAGTAATCAGTCTTGAGGGGTTAATAGTGTTGAAGGCTGAACTGTAGTCAGTGAAAGTCAATCAAAACTGTAGTCTTATGTTGCTGTTCTTGGTGTCAGGATGTTCTAGGGAGGAGTGCAGGGCAAGTGATATGGCATATGACATAGATCTGTTGGTCCGATAGGCAAATTGAGTGGGTCAGGAGTAGTCGGGAGGCTGGAGTTGATTAATGCCTTGACCAGCCTTTCAAAGCACTTCATGATCACTGAAGTTAGGACCACTGGGCGGTAATCATTGAGACATACTGCATGAGCCTCCTTAGGCACAGGGATGATGTTGGCCCTCTTGAAACTGGCAGGTGCAGTGGCCTGCTGCAGGGAGAGGTTGAAGATGTCTGAGAAGACCTCTGCAAGTCGATCTGCACATGCTCTGTGTGCGCAGCCTGGAACTCTGTCTGATCCCGTTGCTTTCCATGGATTCACATGAAAGAAAACTGATCTTACCTCTGGTGCAGTGACTGCTGGGATAGATTGGTTAGGACTTGTCGGAATAGGTGCTACCTCTCCGCCGAAATTCTACTCAAAGCGAGCATAAAAGGCATTGAAACAATCTGGGAGGGATGTGTCATCGTCTGCTATCTTGCACTGTCTCTTTTTAGAACCTGTGATATCATTCAGTCCTTGCCATAGTTGCTGGGTTTCTAGTTTGGATCGGTATTGTTCCTTGGTTGTCTTTAATGGCTCTGCGAAGTCATTCTTGGATTCCTTAGATTTGAGTGGGCCTCCTGATCTGAAGGCCTCACAGTTCCTGTATGCCCATCAATGATCACCCATTCTCCATGTTCTTCCTCCCTCCCTCCAAACTATCAAGCAATTTACACTTGTTTCCCTATTGGGAATCCAGTCAGTTTTCTTTCCTGATAGGAAGACAGGTAATTGACCAGTACTTTGTTGGGGCCTTAATTCTGGGTGGGTTGAGAAAGTCTTGTGGATCTTGTTATCGAGCATTTAATGTTGAGGTGGTGAGAAGGGAGTGAGTATCTCTCCAGGGCTAGCTTACTCAATTATTTGTCCTTTTTCATTGCCTTCCTCACCACCTGCAAGGTGAAAATTGTGTCCTATTTTTCCAATAACCTTCGAAAACAAACTTCAAAGAATGTAAAATGTTGCTGAAACGTGTTTTCTTTAAACAAATATACAGAATTCTTTTTAAAAATTCCATTAGCACTCAAAGGCTTTTTAATTCTTCCCTGTATAAATTTGTTCTACCAGCAATGATCCAAAAATGATAGCACTGAGAATTAATCTAAATCGACAAGAGGAATGTGGATGCACTTAATTTTCCTTCTCTTGTATTTCTGATAGCATTGCTGGAAAATTTTGGTTTTGAACAAAAATAATTTCTGCAGAGTTAATTAGATGTTTCATATATGTAAACCCATGTTTCTCTCTTTCTCTTCAGGTGAGTGTTCATCTCTTGCCAGACAGCACCGCAGGGTCAATCTTAAAAGCAGTTGGTCAGCTCATAGATCCAGCCTTTATTCCTAATGAGTGTTTGTTGAATTTCCTTGCTGAGTGTTGCTACAGTATCCTTTACTTCATACTAACTTTGGAAAGGAACAGCAGAGGAAATGCACAAAAAAGGTAACTAAAATTCCTTTTCTGCTAACATTCCTCTATTTTCAGTAATATTCTTTCTTTGTCGATTCAGAAGATTGTTTTCTTCCTGTCTGTTAGTTTTATTTGTTCTTAGTTTTTATATTTCCAAATATTATGTACTTCCTGCACAGAAGTTTTTTTTTGAAAGTAACAATCCTCTAAGATGGCTTACACTGCAGTGTAATCCAATATTAATTGAGTTTTATTTGGAATCGTTGTTAAAGCTTCAGCCTGTTCGGTCTGCCTTTTTGAATGAGTATCTTTGTTTGGTCAGATTGATGGACTGCACAAAGTGTTAACTAGGTTTATAGATTATTTACATACACAATTGAGCATGAAAACCTTTGGGTGTGATATTGAAACAAATCCTATACACCTGTCAGACCTATGCGCATTAATGTACCATGGTTTTCAGGCAGCAAAAGGCTTATTTCTTAAATTCTTATAGTCGTTTTTAAATCCCATATGGCCTTGTCTAACCAGCTCTGTGACCTATTCCAGTCCTGTAACCCTTTGCGATATCTGTGCTTCTCCAGTTTGGGCCTCCTGTGTATTCTCAATTTTAATAATTCCACCATTAGAAGCTGTGCCTTCAGCCGCATAGGTTCTTGATGTTGACATAGTCTTTTGAAACTGCTGTACCTCTTTCCTTTTATAAGATGCTCCTTTTTGACCATTCCTTTGTTTGCCTGTCTCCTGTCTCCTTCTATCGTTGTCAAATTTTGTTTATGATGCTGCTGGGAAGCACTGTAAAACATTTTAAAGGTTCTGCTTAAATTCAAAGTGTTTTCATGTATTTGAGCAGATTGCATACTACTGATATGATACTAACTACTTAATGCTACTTGGTTTAACTCTGTACCTTTCTTTTAAACAGCAGGCTGTGGCATTCACAATTTCTTTTCCTAATTTTACTTCTCGATTATTTCCATTTTAATATTATTTTTCATCCTGTTTAGTTAGTTCTTCACAACTCTAAAGACAGAATGCTTATTGAGCAAACAACAGACTTCAGAATCTGAAATAAAAACAGAAAGCTCAAATCAAGCAGTATCTAAGGAAAGAAATAGATACATTTTCAGGCTGATGATAATCCCATTCCTTTAATGTTAACAGTTGCTTTCCTCATCTATACTGATCTTGCTGAACAATTAAGATAACAGGTGGACCAAAGGACTTGAGATGAATGCCTTTCATGTTTGCTAAGAGTCAGCCAAGTCTGACTTGGTCAAATTTTGGTATTTAATATGTTAAGTCATGTTGCGTTTATAGATCAGTTTACTCATGATGACAATTAATCAAAGAGACAGTATCTTAAAGCCATGCAATCCTTCATTAGATGACAAAGGAGGTTAGAGAACCGTTGGTAAAAAGTTGGAAAAAAATAAGGTTCTGCTTGGAAACTAATAAGTACAATGTTATTATAATCAGTTGCCTTTTTACTTGCATAGTTTGTTCTCATTCCTTTGTAGTATAATTTAAATAGCTGCTATTTTGATGGATACCAGTTTTAAAAACAGCAGAGAAATGTAAGTATGGTGGAACTGAAACCAGAACCTTAGAAAAATTTATATAAAATGTATCTCTAGAAAACAAGCAAAGGATTTATCTTTGTTAAAACACACTTAATAAAATGACATTCAACAATTGCTTACACAGTTTGTAAATGCTATTGCCAATCAGGCTATTACTTGATCAGATAGATCTTATTTTTAACTAAAGTCAAATTGAGTAATCTTGTTCATTGCTGTGGCTTCATTTATGTATCATTCTCTGTGACAGCAGGATAACAAAAATTATTGAAAATTCAGCTGCCGCGGGTTAAGGCTTGTTTTTAAGTAGACATTGATATGTGACACAAGTCCATCTTATTTGAGCTTAGTCTTTAAGTGGCTATTGGTATAGTAACCGTTAGTGTATTTTCTAATGAGATTATTTAAAATCACAAAGTTTCAGAGTGCTGCTCCTTCGTCAGATGAAGTGATGAAGCAGTGCTCTAAAAACTTGTGATTTCAATTAAACCTGTTGGACTATAACCTGATGTCATGTGACTTCTGACTTTGTCCAGCCCAGTCCAACACCAGTACCTCAATATCAGTGTATTTTCTGTCCTTGCTCCATATGAAATAAGGAATGAAACCAGACATCTTATTGCAGTACAAAGACTTAGCAGAATCCCAGTTCCCTCTTTTAGATTTGGATGAAACCATTTGGGGCTGTTTTCTCAAAGAACCTCAAATATTCTTTGCAGGTCCATCATTCAAAAGAAACACTATTTGTTGGTGAGATTCACGGTTTTTTAAATGGCTCTATTAGTTACTGTCCATTAGGAGAATTTTATAGGTTCTTTGCGTTTCCTTGAACTGTGTATGTTTTTCTTCTCTGAACAATGTCAAAGGCAATTACGTTTGCTCCACTGTCGCATGTGATTTGTGTCCATTAGTTTCCTAAGCCAGAGTTGGAAATTCATTCAATAATCTGACCACTTGTATCTGCAGTACATCATTTGGTTTTTACAGAATTCTCAGAGTTCATTAATCAGCTAAAATCTGTGTTAGATTATTAACTATACAGAAGTTGAATAAAACATTTTTGCTCGGAATGTGAGCATTGTTGATTAGGCTAGTATTTATTGCACTTGAGAAGGTGGTGTTGAATCTTTTTCTGTTGCAGTCCATTTCTTGGAGGTATGTTACCTTTAGTGAGGAAGTTATAGGATCTATTTATTAGCAACAAATGAAGAAATGGTTCCAAAGTCATCACATGACTTGCGCTATATGACTTGCATTGGACTTTGTAGCTGGCATGGTCCTACATATTTGCTGTCCTTGGCTTTTCTAGGTGGTAGAGCTTGTGAATTGAGAAATTGCTGTTGAAGGAGCCTTGGCGAGTTACTGCAGTGCATCTTGTAGATGGTACAAATTGCTGATGTTGTACATTGGTGGCAGAGCAGGTCCAAAGCTAGGTTGTTGTGTATATGTTACTTCATGACACCCAAAAACAGATGCACCATTTACAAGGTACAAGCCAGCACTGTGATGAAATACTTTTCACTTGCCTGAATGAATGCATCTCCAAAATAAAACTGCCCAGTTGAATATGATAGAGGTGGATGGAATGCTGATCAAGTCGGCTGTTTTGTCTTGGATGGTAATGAGCTTCTTCAGCGCTATTATAACATCTCTTGTAGATTCTACTTTACCACTTCATTTTTGTATTCTATTCCTTTTAGATGTAAAGACAAAAAAATCAATTTGCCCTTTTTTTTGGTATTTTTCTAATTGTGATATATTAACAATTTCTTTGCAGAGAATTGCTGTGGGGATCATGCCTTACTGCACTGGTCCGCATACCCCGCCTGCTGCGACTGATGCTGCAGAGTTTGCGAGTAACTGACACCTGCCAGGAGGAGCTTCCTGTCGTTGCACAGATCCTTCGTCTTCTGCTTCAACAAGTACAGCTTAGGCAGCATATGGTAGCAAATGCAGCACTTGTGCAACAGGTCATACAGGACATCACGGTATGACTGTCTTTCTTGACAATATTCCAAGCACACCAAACTCTTGTACTTATTATGAATGAATATCAATATTTTAAACACACTATTTTAGCATTTTCTAGATCCACCATCTTATGTGTTTCATTTTTGTTGTCTGACACCTTTACTAATTCAAAAGTGTGTTTTGAGGCTTAAATAAATTAGTGAAAGCACTATGGATAATTTGAATAGTCTGGAATAATTAGTTGGCAAATTGGCATTTTCGGGCAAAAGCCTTTTATCAGGAATGAGGCTTTTTGCCCAAAACATTGATTTTCCTGCTCCTCGGATGCTGCCTGACCTGCTGTGCTTTTCCAGCACCACTAATCTAGACTCTGATCTCCAGCATCTGCAGTTCTCGCTTTCGTCTGGAATAGTTAGTACTCTAGGCAAGTTAGCTTTGTACAATCTCCATCATATATAAGCTTCAAACTAAAAGCTAGGAGTCACTGTCAATTGCACTAAAGTCCATTCTTAAGTTGTTAATTATATCATTTGAAATATTTGTTTTTCTTCTAGGTGAGCAACTATGCTTAGTCACTAATTGACATTTTATGATTTTCCTTTCATTTTATGATTTTCCTTTCCTCTACTATCTCATCCCTTTGAATGTTCCATTCTGATCATCATGCTAACAGTTTTACACTCAGTGTGGTGCTGAGAAAGGCCACTTTTTTTATCTAAAATATTTGCAATTTCTGTTCCTCTAGCTTTCATTAGCTTTTTTTTAAAATAGATTCTTTCTACATTGTTACAGTTTGTTCTTTACAGCTGACATTGTCAAAGTGCATTCTCAATAAGCTGCTGAAAATAATTGAAACAAATTTTTACATGATATTTAATCTGAAGTTTGTAATTTGACGTTTTCAATCAATCTGATCATTGAAAAAGATATCTCATTATAACTCCACCAGACGAAACAGCAAAGTTTACAACACAGAAGAAGACTATTTGACTCATTATGTCTCATCCATCTGAAGAGCTATCTAATCTTATTCCTAATCGTTCACCTCTTGTTCTGTAGTGTTTTAGGGGGTTACGACACATCCGGTGCATATCCAGGTGTTCTTTTAACACAATAAGAGTTCCTGTCTTTACCACTCATTCAGACAGTGAGTTCCATATTCGTGTCAACCTTTGGTCGAAAGAGCTACTTTTCAACCCTGCCCTTTTCCGTTATTGATTGTTTTAAATCTATGTCTCAGGTCATAACCTTCCTGAAAAGGGATTCAGGTCCTTCCTACCCAGTGTATCTTGGCCCCCTCATAATTTGATGCACTTCAATTAAATCTCCCATCACCCTTCTTTGTTCTTAAGAAATCAACAGTAGTCGATCTGGTGTTGTCATGTGGTTGCTCAAGTTATACGCAATACTGTAGCTATGGTTTATCTGGTGTTCAATACATGATCCCAGAATTGTTAGAGTAGAAGGAGATCTGTTGTGTTCTACAATCTCACTTGGTATCAGACACACATCCCCCTCACTTCTCTCGTAAATTTATTTTTTTTTCCTCTTTCAGCTAATTATCCAATTCTCTTTGGAAAGCTCTGATTGAATTTGCCTCCTCCACAATTTCAAGCAGTGCATTCCAGATTCTAATTACCTGTTGCCTAATTACTTGTTTACTGATGTTACCATTGCTTCTTTTTGTCAATCAACTTAAATCTATGTCCTCTAGTTCTTGATTCTTTTACTCATAAGTTTCTCTTCTGATTTTGAACACTTGTATCAAATCTTATCTCAGTCATTCTAAGGATGCACATTACATGCCTTATTTGTGGGAAGAAAGTGAGGACTGCAGATGCTGTAGATCAGAGCTGATAATCTGTTGCCGGAAAAGCGCAGCAGGTCAGGCAGCATCCAAGGAGCAGGAGAATCGACGTTTCGGGCATGAGCCCTTCTTCAGGAATGAGGAAAGTCTTTTTTTGTGGAACCATTTTCATAAACGTTCTCTGCGTCTGCTCTAATTCCTTCATGTTCTTTCTAAAGCCTGGTGTCTAATATTAGTTGAGGATGAATCAGTATTTTACATAGATTTGCTATAACTTCCTTGGCTTTGTAGTCTTTTCTTTATAATACATAGGATCCCATTTGTTTTACTAAGAGATTCCTCAGTTTGTCTTGCCGCCAGTAGTGATATTTGCACAAGTGCTCCAGGTTCACCCCCACCTTTAAAATTGTACCTTTCAGATTAAATTGCCTCCTTGTTTTTCATGCCAAAATGCATCACTACACATTAAAACTTCATATGGCATTTCTCCACCTATTTCCTCAGCTGTTGATGTCCTTTGAAGTTTTTTGTGTCATCCATAAACCATGAAAATTGTGCCCTGTGTGCCCCAGCCTAGGTTATTAAATAGATGAAGGAAAGTCATAATTCTCATACCAACTCCTGAGAAACCTTGCTGTATGACTTCTGCTTTCAGTCTGAGCAGGAGAAAAAATCACCACTATAATCTGTTTCTTGTCACTCTGTCAGTGTTAAATTTGTTAAACTACTGGACCATTTCCATGGGCCGTGGGTAGTGACTTTGCTGACAAGTCTGTTATGTGGCTATTTTATTAAATGCTTTTTGGAGGTCCACGTACCTTAAATCAACCACATAACCATTATCATCTAATCTGTACCTTTATCAACAAAAATTAAAACAAGTTGAGTAAATGTAATTTTTTTCCTTAACAAATGAACTGGATTTCCTTCAATCAACACATGTCCAATTGGTTGTTAATTTTGGTATGGATTGACATTGCTAAAGGGGTTCCCACCATTGAAGTTAAATTGACTGACCTTTCGTTACTGGGCTTATCCTTGCACCTTTTTTTGGAACAAATGTGTAACATTTCCAATTCCTCCAGTTCTCTAGCAGCATCCAGTATCTGATGAACGTTAAAGGGTTATGGCCAATGCATCTGCATTTTCTCTTACTTTCACCAGTATTCGCATGTCCAACCCTTCTGATCCTGGTGGCCAACATTAAACACTATCATCGCTTCATTCTTTTCAGCCCACCCAGTCTCTTAGCTATCATTTATCATATGACTTGGCCACAGCTTCCTTGGTAAAGAAAGATGGCAAATATTCTTTCGGCATTTGGGTTTATGGTCTCTGCCTTCATGGAAATAAATGACTTCCAAAAGGTGTATATTAAATAATGGGCCTATAAGCAACTTTTGGCCACTAATTGGCCCTACTCTTCCCACCTCCTTGTTACTTAAATGCCTACAGAAGACTTTAGATCTACTTTTATTTTAGATGTCAGTATTGGCTCATTTTGTCATGTTTTTCACTCCTCCAGTGAAATTTCTATATTCTGCTTGGTTCTCACTTTAATTATCAACCTGGCACCTGTGATATGCCCCTCTTTATCTGCTTCATCATCTCTCCATGAGAATACCATCTTTCATTGTTTCTCTTTCCTTTCCACCTTGTGGGAATACACCTTGTCTACTTGAACTGTCTGTTTAAGGGTAACAAATTGTACTGTTACAGTCTTGTCTACCATTTCTAGCATAATCGACCTGCTCTTTATACTGTTTGCCTTAGTAAATAAAGGAAAGTATTCCTTCTTAGCCACTTTATCCAGCTGCTGTGTTATCTCGGGGATCAGCAAATTTGTGGTCACATTTCCACTGTTCCTTTTACGCTTCTCAGGATCCCACCATTTGTTATGCATTCCTTTGTTTTGTATGATTTCTGTAAATGACCATCTCCAACAAGAAAGAGATTAACCAACTCTCCCTGAATTCAGTGGCATTGCCATTGCTGATTCCCACTATATCAATGCCCTGTGCTTTACCATTGATCAGAAATTTAACTGGATCAGCCATGTAAATACAATAGCAGGTTAGAGATTGTAAATTCTGCAGCAAGTAACTCACCACCTGACTCCAAAGGTTTGTCTACCATGTACAAAGTGTAAGTCAAGAGTCTGATGAAATACTCTTCATTTGCTTAGATGGGTGCAACTCCAATAACACTCAAGACACTTGAAACCTGTTGGACAAAGCCACGTGTTTCATTTGCAGCATGCCCACTACCTTCAACATTTCCATCCTGTACTAGCAACACGTAGTGGTGTGTACCATAACGAAAATACATGGCAGCAACTTACCAATGCTTCATCAACTGCACCTTCCAAAATTATGTCCTTTACCACCTAGAAGGACAAGGGTAGCAGATACGTGGAATTGGGGGCAAGTTCACTAATGAAGCAACTGAAGACGTTGTGCCTTGAACACAACTCTGGGAAACTCTTGCACTGAGATGATTGACCTTCAAGAACCACAACTGTCTTCCTTTATCATATTACCTCTCCATTTTCTTTCCCTTGGTGAAAGAGCCCCGCCTGTTCAATATTTCATGATAGGTATAATCTTTAAATTTTGGTAAGATTCTTGTAAACCTTTTCTTGCACTTCCTTTATTGTCTCCACTTTTTTTTTAATAATAGAGACCAGAAACTGTGGTTTCTTTGATTTTCTGTACAAGTTTGCTGTAACATTTGTAGGAGCATAAGAAATAGAAATAGAGGATGACCAAACAGCTTGTTAAAATTGTTTCACCATTTAGTATCATGGCTAATTTATGTTAATTTACTTTTCCATATTATCCCAGCGTCGACTGAATCCCTTTATTTCCAAAATTCTGTCAGTCTCCATCAGAAATATCTTTATGTATACGTTCATGATCCTAGCATGTCTGTTACATAAGTACTGTAACAACACAAATAAAAGCAAAATACTAAGATTCTAGAAATCTGAAACAAAAACAAGTGCTCGCAAAACTCAGCAGGTCTGGCAGCATCAGTGGAGAAGCAAACTTGGGAACCGGACTCAAAACATTAACTCTGTTTTCTATCTCCCACCTGGACTTGAAACATTAACTTTGTTTCTCTCTCCACCGATGCTGCAAGAAATTTGCTGAGTTTCTCCAGCAAATTCTATTTTTATCTCAGCATCTTGTTTAGCCTTGGCAATGGGCAAGTTTTTAGAACTGATACCCCAAGGCAAATTCAACAGTCACTTGGAGAAGTGTAGATCAGTTTAAACAAAACACGATGGATTGAAAGAAAATCGCAATGAAATAACTTTTTAAGAATTTAATGCTATGTGGTGTATTAAGTTCTAAAAGTCTGATAAAATGCCATGTTAGACTTCTCAGTGAGATTGAGGACAGTTGTAGTATACATACAAAATTGCCTAAGTGACAGGAAGTGTTGTCGTGAGCAGTGGATTTTGTATTAAGCAAAGTATCCAGTGGGGTTTCCCAAATGTTAGTACTGTTACCACAGCTTTTTGTGAAACGTATTAATGACTTAAGAAAACTTGCAAAATTTTCTATTAAGTGCCCTGCTCATGAAGGCGGATGGTGATTGCTTTAATTATGCCATGGATAGACTGATGGAATGGAAGGGAGACTAGATGTAATTTGATGCTGAAAAGTGTGAAGTGATAGAAGAGACAATGAAAAAATGGGTGCAGCTCTGAAGTGGTGGCAGCAACAGATACAATTGAGAAGTTATCTCTGCATATATCATTAAAGGTGGCAGGGAGGTTGAGAAAACATTTCCAAAAACATAAAGGTCTCTAGGTTTTGGAGAGGGGCTGAATGGACTTTTCTTAAGGAGAGCAACGTGGGATTGGCAGGCACTCTCTGTGCTATAATTCTATGCCTTTTCATTTGTTTGAATGCTGAGTGTTTTGATCGGGGCAAAGTAATTTTTCTCTGCTTGGGGCTCTTTTTGAGATTTCCCTAAGGCTTACTTTCATGATTTTTGGCAGCTATCTTTTGGTTTTCAAGGTTTTCTTTTAGGGCAAAGTCCACATTCAAGAAATGCTGGGCCTGGTGACCAAGAATTTGAAACAATTCGTTTTCCTTTAATGACTGCCTGCCCGCCCCCCCAACCGTCCATCCCAACCCCAATGTCACTGAAGATTGATTTTAAAGAAAACTGCAGGATTGCATAAGACTAGAAAGTTGGGTTCTTTTGGGTCAATTAATCACCTAACGTTTTCCACACTTCAAAATATTTCTTAAAAAGGAATACTTGTGCACAACAATAACCAAGAAAGCTTGTATGCAGGCAAGCATTCCTCGAGCAAAAACAATGGCAACAAAAGTAAACTGGATTTTCCTAACAATATTTTATCTCTGTTATCACACTTTAAACTTTACTTCCAAATAACTTATTGGACAAATATAAAAGAGGCAGGAAACCATTGAAAAGATTTATTTTTATTTCAGTGGTGGTTTCTAAATTTAAACCCTCCCCCGGACCTGGCTTTTTAAAATTAATTATAAAGGTCAGGAAATGATAAGTATCTGGGAGACATAATTAACATAAACTGCAAGTGAGTAATGTTACCTGTTGCCCAAGTCTTCTTTTCCTCTTTCGTTGAATGGATGAGTCGCAATAATTTGTTGAGAAGGGCACTGTTAATTTATAAATAGCTTAAACAGAATCTGCTCAATTACTACTTTCCAGCACTTGCCAGAAACACTATCTTCCTCCCATTTTCTCCCGTAATAAAAACACACAGCTCCAAAAGGATTGCTTATTACAAAAATTAAAGGAGGAAATAGTTTTAACTATTCATTGACTCTCAAGTTGTAAGGTTCTAGTCTGGATAATTGTATCTGACTCTTTGAGGGGGTGGGGTGAGCTTCCTTTCTTGAATTATCTGTTTTCTTTTTCACTGCTTACTTGCCTTCATTTTGAGGATGAATTCGCATATTGCCCACATGTATTTTGTCCTGTGTTCTTGATGATGCACTGGTATAGTGAAGCGTGGAAAACTGACAGCAACTTCATGTTTCTACAAGTAATTGCATACTCTTATCTGCTGGTTGTTACTGTCAGTTACGTTTTGATAATGGTGAGTTCTGATGTCTCTCCATTATTTTTGTATCAAAATATGGGTCAGTAGTCTCTTGTGAAATGCATTCAGAACTCCAAACGTTCTAAACTATGGCAAGAATAGTTCACTACATAAGGATTTTTAATCAGAGGGGTTCATATTAAATATTCAGCTTTTGTAAAAACAGTTGACTTGGAGCCACATGCAAAAATTACATATTAATATATTACATATTAATATATATATTCATAAAAATTGCAGTTTAAAATGGAAAAACAATAATCTTGTTTACAAACATGGAGCTATCATGACATTGTGCAAGTGATTTGACAGGGACTTGTCTCTGCCACTGACATGAGAACATTTTTACACCAGTGTAGTTTACTGAATTGTTTTTATCAGTGATTTTGTAGTCTTAAAACTTTGAGGATTTTCACATTCTTTCATAGATAAATGGAAGGCATTTGCTTATTTACCTTCCCACTGTCATTGCCAATAAAATATTTCCGTGCCAATGAATAGTGAGTGGAGAGAATTCTTTCCTATTCCACTGTGTAATATTAACTGCATAAGCTTTGTCTCACTTTTTATGTTAATGCCTTGCAGCAAGTCATGTAGAAGTTAGAAATATATTTATTAACATTCACGGCTTAGTGCCTGGAAGACTGTCAAGTCTAACTGTGAGGTACATTTGTTAGCATTATGCAAGTGACTAACAAAGTGTTTTTTTAATATCTAATTTAGCAATAATTTGAATTCACCTTTATGATTTATGTGCATCAGAGGTTAGATGACATAGCTGTTAGTGATCCGTGCCTTCGGCAACTACTACTTAGCTCTTAAAATCGGGTTTCATTTGATGGAGGAGAAAGTGATGAGTGGATCTTATTTTCAACAACTGGTGAGGATCACAGTTGCCTCTTATTTCA
Organism: Chiloscyllium plagiosum; assembly: GCF_037043375.1. Lineage (NCBI taxonomy): Eukaryota > Metazoa > Chordata > Chondrichthyes > Orectolobiformes > Hemiscylliidae > Chiloscyllium > Chiloscyllium plagiosum. The sequence continues at coordinate 53,156,547 of NW_028270143.1, forward strand.
AAGGCTTTTGTCTGTCTTAAATTTGAAGCAGAAAGGTTTTACTGGTATCAATTTAGCAACTTGTGACTGGGAGACAGGAGGCAAGAGAAAGTATGATTTTTCTTTTTAACATTTTGTTGTGTACGTTTTTAAAAATAGATTTATTCGTGAATATTGCTTCTTGTATCCAGAGATTCTGAATTTATTTTTAAAAAGCAAAGATTATCTTGGCTGACTGGGGTGAGTTACTTCCTCTTTCTCTGTGGTGATAAGTACCTGTACGCAGAAAAAGACTGGGCAGTTGAGTAACTTGCTCCTAGGAATTGGTTGTAAATGGTTTGATTAGGTGGTTATTCCCTTAACAAATTGGTAGATAATATGGTGATTTAGCTGGAGGTATAACCCCATGTCAGTCTACACAAAATGACCTGGTTGCACTGCTCTACTTGCCCAATGTTCAGTACAGATAGAAATCTGAGACCTAAGGTGAAATTACCATCATCAACTGCCCTTTTTCACTATTTACCAAAAATATGTAGCCTACATAGAACAGAATAAAACTGGATGTGATGGGTTTGAAAAAGTGCTGAGTGAAAGACAAAAGTTTGGCTTTTCTGACTTTTCATATTTTTTTTCAGAACTTCAAAGCTGAAGATTTCCAAGAGCAGTGGTTAATTGACCTTCATTATTGCTTCAGACTCTACCTTACAACACAGCACAGAAATTCAGCTAATTTCACAGTGACCTATTGAAATGCAAGAAATTCAGTAAAATATTGGTACTTGCTCTTAAGAAATGCTACATCAGAGAACAATTAGAAATGGGGTCTTGCGGCTCTATAACTTTACAAACATATGGAATAAGATACTGTATGCTCCGCTGTTGCTCAGGATAGAAATCTTTAGCTTGAAACCATAGGGATAGCAGTGGTTCATTTGTTCTATACTGAAGTTTAGATTTATTCATTAGTTGAGAGTGATGTAGCATTTTTCAAGATTAATGCATTTTTATTCTGTAAGTATGCATGGAGAGTATTCTATACTCTTATTATTCACAGGAAATTTCTGTTTGCAATAATATTTCCAGACTGTCCTCAGTGAAAGTGTAAAGATTTTGATAAACCTGCAGAACTGTCTTTTCATTGTGGTTTTTTGAGAACCAATTGCACGTGTGCCTAAAAATGTCTCTTAGCTACTTTCAAACTTGTTTCTGTCTCTCTGACCAAAGTCACTTTTGTCACATTCCATTTATACTTCAGTGGTGACAGAAAAACTTAGTTTTCTTTGTAAAGATGCAACTTGATTCTTTCTAGAATTTTCAATTGTGAATCTTGATTATGTATCCTTTCACTAATCAATCTATATGACAGCTCCTTTTTAATGGCAAAATATTTACTTGTTTTTGTTTGTGATCATGTATTTTGTTACAGAAATAAAAAAAAATCTTTATTGACAATGTATATATTCATTTAATAAAATCTATAAAAATAACTTTTAATAATGAGGCATTTCTGATACAAAAAAGTTGTCTTAACAGAACAATAATAAATATTTCCAGATACAGTTAAATATAGATGAAATAGATCTATAACTATTATGATGGACAGCAAGTCATGTAAGTTGTGGAGTACCACTAAATAAGTTGTGTACTGTGAATGTAACATTCATTCTATTTGCATGAATCAAAGCTGCTTGCTACATAATAGCTATATTTGGATATTTGTTTCCAAACTTGAAGCATAATATTGTACATTTTAGTGCTTGCAAGTGAGTGGTTAGGTAATATTTATTTATATATATATTTCATTGTTTTACAGTATTGATATATTGGTTAAGTATAATTTAATGTGAATTATCCAGTTGTGTGGATTAGGCAATTTTAATAAAACAGTGATGGTTTTAATTTAAATTTACAAATAACTGTAACTAAAAGTAGCCTGATATAAATGAAGGTACAACATTATTTTATCCTAACACATAATAGATTTTACCCCACTGCTGGAGAGGTTCAATGGAAATGTATTGTATCTATTGCTAGGTTTGTATACTATCAGCAAGATGCACTGCAGTAACTTCCAAACCGGTGATTGCTACCAGCTAGGAGGACAGTAGATGTAAAAAAAACACCATACCTGCAAGTTCCCCTCCAACTACACATCGTCCTGATTTGGAGCTATGTTGCTGTTTCTTAACTGTAACTTAAAAATCGTGTAACTCACTCCCTGTCAGCACTGTTGTGGGTTTCACCACCACTTTCTCTAGGTCAACTACGGATGTGCCATATTCCCCACATCCCATGATTGGGGAAGAGAAGTGTTGATTATTACTATATAAAAAAAAATGGGGGGGGGGGGAACCAGTTGTTTAAAGGATGGCAATGATTACATTTATATAATCACTACATACTCCTCTTTCAGTTGTGTGATTTTGGTCTAATTTCTTCTGAGTTATGGGTGGCCATAAATATTTATTTGCTTCAAATAAACTCCTGTGTTCTATGGCAATGAATGGAATAAGTATACATTTTAAATTTATGTATTCTATTATACTTTTCTAATACTCAACTATTATGTTTGTCTCACTGTTTGATTTGAGTGTCTTAACATTAATGAATTGCTTACATAATCAATTGGATATAGTCCAGTTAATTGTTTCAGTTAAAGTAACAGTACAAGTTTGAATTAGCATTAAGTTGATGAAGATTAGCAGAATACAAAGAACCAATAAGGTGTGGAATTAAAAGTTGCAATGGGCCTACAGCTAAATTTAAGGGGCTAAAATGTACTTAAATTGATCACCTTTTTAAAAAATATCATAGCTGAATTTAACAAAGTTATTGAAACCTCTTGCATGCAACATGAATTCGTGGACACTTGATCTGTGAAAATATCTCTGTTTACAGAATATGTCTGCCAATGTACGGAGGAATGAAAGAGGATGACCATTTATCAGAAGTAGGAAGTAAGTAGGTCTCTGCCTACTTACTTCCTAGTAGCTTAAAAGACAGATGTAAGAATAGAGATGATTTTCTGTTTGATTTAACAATTACACAAAAAAAAATCTAGAATTATCACTGTGATGAAAGTGGCTAGTGAAATATAATTGGAGATGATTCCTGAAACATGGAAAACATTGCTTAGGAAAAGATTACAGCAAACACTAATGTTGGACAATTTTTAATAAATTTTAGTAGAGAAAGGAATGAGAAAGTTTGGGCAGGTAAATTTTTAGATGCTCTAGCAAACAGGACCGAGATTTCATCCTGAAAGCTGTAAATATTTTTAGACTTAGGGAAAAAAAAATGAAGTTATAAAAGTAATGTGTTGGAGATTAAAATACATGAAATTACTAATCAGATGTAGTGAGCTGCATGTTAAATGCATAATAGTTTTCACTATAAGGGACCTGTTTAGTCCAGGTAGATCAAAATATACAGTATCTTAGCTGTGAAAATTTGAAGTAACGAGAGCAACAAACAGGTTAGTGGACTGGTTAACGTATTACAACTGGAGGTGAAATATTTTGGAAACAAAAACTAGAGAAAGTAAAGTTTAGTGCTAAAACTTTCAAATGAGAACCTGAGCAGAAATCTTTGTTTTCATAAATAGGGGTGTAATATCTAAAAGCAGAGAGAACAAATATCTGTTTAGGCTTCAATAAAATTTGTATTAAGTCTTTCCGGCCATGAAACTGTTGAGGTTGTGCAGGTGGAATACAAAAGAGGGGTAGAGAGGCAAAGAGACAAGGGAAACTAGCTGTTACGTAGATTAGAAGAAACCAGATAGGTGTCCAAAATCATGAAAGCTGTTGAAAATGGTAATAAGGAAAACAGTTGTCAAGTTACCACACAATTAGAAATTAAGGAAGATAAATTGTTGTCCAACATAAAATCATTATGGACTGAAGGGACGTAAGGGTTTACAAAGATTGCTGCCATCCCAGAATCCATGTAGTTTTATAAGTTTTAAATGTAAAAATTATGATTTTTAATTGGTGTGGGAAAATGACAGCGTAATGGAAATGTGTGGATACCACAGAGTTGACACTGGCATAACGGGTCAAGATTAGGGTGGTGCTGGAAAAGCACAGCAGGTCAGGTAGCATCCGAGGAGCAGGAAAAAGCCGATGAAGGGCTTTTGCCTGAAACGTCTATTTTTCCTGCTCCTCGGATGCTGCCTGACCTGCTGTGCTTTTCTAGCACCACTCCAATCTTGACTCTAATCTCCAGTATCTGTAGTACCCAATTCTGCCTATTGGCATAATGGAGTGCAACAGCAACCGCCATTAATGTAACAACTCTAAGAGGATTTAACAGAGTATTTTTCATATTCTTTGGCATTGTTTAATACCTGTAATCTATAACCTAGTTTTAAAGTCTTAAGAACATTTGCCCAAATGTACTTGACAGCTTAAGCCTCAGTGAAGTGCATAGGGCACGAGTACAATTCCATGAACCGACTTTGGTACATTTTCATGATGTACGTATTGGTTACAGTCCTGCGCCATAACTTATTCCTTTGGTCTAGCTTTGTAGGTCTTTGCTGAAGTGTGTGGTCTCATGTTGTAGGAGAACTGTTTGGAATTTCCAGTGTTTCCCAGGAGCTGAACATGCTGAAGTTTACTCACTGTGGATAAAAGCAGACATGTAAAAACATAACTTACTGATTGTATAAATATGTTTCTACTTAATCATCTGTTTTGTTACCATTATTTCATGATTTAGGATATTGTTGTTTATATACTTGGCAACAGAGAGGGTCCCTCTGGTGCAGTAGTAGTATCTACCATTGAGCCAGAAGGCCTGGGTTTAAACACTCACCTGTTGCAAAAGTGTGTAATATCATCTCTGAGCAGATTGATTAGAAGAAAAATCTATATTTGGCAATGGAAGTACAAACATTGCTTGTGTAAGTATGTTTAAGTCAGAGGACAAATAAGATAACCTTCTAGTCTTTCAGTGGCATATATTTCAGTGGCCTCTTGATAAACTGCTTCCAAATTCTAGCTCTTAATGTGTAGGCTAGGTTTTAAAATGTAATGAATATTTCTGCATCTACATTCTTTTTGGACCATCTTGTTGAAAACATATTCTCAACTGTGCCCCCCTCCCCAGTACTTTTACTGATCACTGTTCATGGCCAGGTGACTGATCCCTCTTAAAAGGGATATAAATGCATTCTATCTTCCCAATCCAGGCACCTCAGTTCTGAAGAAAATACTCCCAACTTAACTAAATGTATTGTATAGCTAAAATTCGCAATATTTGGTTTAAATTTCAGAATTTTTCTCTGTATCCTTGTCTGACTACAGCCTGTACTGAAGAATAAAAAGTGTACACTATACTTCATCCAAGCATCAACTAGGATTTTATGCAGTTCCAACATATCATCCCTGTTATATCTAAAAGGAAGTGTTGACATTTCTGGTCTGCTTCCTTTAAGTCAGCATCCTAGCATTCAAACAGATGTCATTAGTTCATTCTCTAAACTTGCATAAAACTCTGCTTCAACCTCTACTTGTAGCACTGCATGCAGTTCTAGATGCTGCACATTAGAATATATGGGAATACTTTAGATGGAGTATGAGAAGCTTCATTAGAATGGTCCTCCAGACAAGGAACTTCAATTTTGTAGACTCACTGAAGAAATTGAGACAGTTCTCTGTGGAAAAGAGATTGAAAGGAGATTTGATAGAGGTATTCAAGAGTGTTCTGGACAGAGTAGATAAGTATAATTTCTCACTGGTGGCAGAATTGAGAATAAAAAAGCACAGATTTAAGATAATTTACAAAACAAACACGGGAGCAGAAGGCTTTTCAAGCAGAGTGTGTTTAAAGTTCTGGACTGCAATCCCTGAGAATGTGGATTCTGGTTCAGATGAGGCATTTGACAGCAACTTTTATTATTATATGAGAAGGATGTACATGGGAGAAGGGAGAGCAATGGACCAAAGTACATTGCTCAGTTGGATAACCCATACAGTCACGATTATTAGAATAGTCTCTTCCTAAGTTAGAACAACTGTGATTCTGTGATTTCCCATCCTGATGCAACACAATATCTGCAATCCAGCTCAACAGCTTTGATGTGAAGTTTCTCCCAACTTCTTTTTTCCCAGTGGTGCTTTGCCATTGCCTTCCACTCTTGGGACCTGTCTTTTTGCCCTAGTCCTAAGTCTATCTCAGCTGGAATCGAATTTTAACTTATGGTCTTGGCATCATTCTGAATCACACATTAGCAAACTAACTAACTGAGCCAACCTGCCTTTCCATCAGTAGGAGCTAGTTTCAGATTTTTCCTTTGTGTGTGGTGACCAGAGCAATGCTTGATCAGCAAAGGTCAAAGTGATACCACAGGCAGATCTTAGGGTCACTGAAACTTTCTTTAAAGATGTGGATAACTCAAAAGAAGTATTGAAGAGACCATCTTTAATTAAGCCTTGAAAAGCAAATCCAGTGTTACAAAATTGAGGCAAAAGAAGTTCCAGATTGCTAAAAATGGATCTCTAATGAGGAGATAAAAGACTTCCTCATAAATCTGCCGAAGAAGAGTGGATGGTTATTCACATAGTGATATCACCCTGATATTATAAAGAGAGAGTGCAGGTATCAAATTAAGTTCCTATAGTAGGGCATAGAAAATGTAAGCATTGAGATATAGCATTTTCCCTGGTCATATCTCCATATGGATTTTACGCAATCCTGTAAAACATGTCAGACTGAGAAAACCTCCACCGATTGGGAACATTACTATCTATACCAGTTTTTGAAGACCTACTGCTGCCAAAAACTAAATCAGGATAACGTGGTATCCTTATAATTATGGATGTAACTTGTTTCCAGAACTCCTTCCTACAGTTAAAGTAGTGTAACAACAAACATCAATTTTTCACTCAGTATAAACTGCTGATTGATCAAATTGTATTTCAATGTTCCAACTTTACACCACAGTATACCTGCACAGTTACTGCCTTTGCTGTTTGCATTCATGTATCGCTGGACATCAGAGTGCGTCTGGGAAAATTAACAGTGAATTTCACAACTAATCTTGGAGGAATTGTTTGGGCGAAGTTCACAGCACAGAAACAGATGAGTGAATTGTTTTAAGTGTGGCCTACAGAACGTCTACAGAAGTGAGTAGAGTGGGTTCTTTCTTGATTATATGTTTTTTGAAATATGGCTCTTGATTAAACCTAAAATATAAGCCATAACTATTGGGCAGTGTTTTGTAGAGGAATAAGATGGTGTTATTTTCTGGGTCTGTAGATTGTGAAGGAGCAAAAATGGCCTTTAGTAGAGTGATACGCACTTCTTGTCAGATGTGGGCGTTTAAAGAGAGTTTAAGGGTTACTGCGGATTATATCTGCAATAAATGCTGGTGGTTGTGAATCCTATCTGATCGAATGGATCAGCTGGAGAGACAGTTAGAGTCTATGAGAAGTTTGCAACAGCAACAGTATGTGATGGATGGCAGGTATAGGAAGGGGAAAGTCTCAGATACAGTCACATAGATGGGTTAACTCCAGGAAGGGTAAGAGAGGTAGGCAGCTAGTGCAGGAGTCTTTTGTGGATATACCCATTTCAAACAAGTGTGCTGTTTTGGAAAATGTAGGGGGTGATCAATTCAAAGGGGAATGTAGCACAAACAGCTAAGTTTCTGGTATTGAGACTGGCTCTAATGCAACGAGGGGTGCATCAGGTTCCAAGAGATCAATTGTGATAGGGGACTCTCTAGTCTGAGATACAGACAGACATTTCTGTGGCCAGCAGTGAAAAATCAGAATGTTGTTGCTTCCCTGGTGCCTGGATCAAGGATGTCTTGGAGAGGGTGCAGAATGTTCTCACGGGGGAGAGGGGCTAGCAGGAGGTCATTGTAAGCATTGGAACCAACAACATAGGAAGGGAAAAAGTTGAGATTCTGAAGGGAGATTAGAGAGTTAGGCAGGAATTTAAAAAGGAGGTACTTGAGTAATATCTGGATTACTCCCAGTGCCATGAGCTAGTGAGGGCAGGAATAGGAGGATAGAGCAGATGAATGCATGGCTGAGGAGCTGGTGTATGGGAGAAGGATTCGCATTTTTGGATCATTGGAATCTCTTTTGGGATAGAAATAACCTGTTCAAGAAGGACGGATTGCATCTAAATTGGAAGGGGACTAATATACTGGCATGGAAATTTGCTAGAGCTGCTCAGGAGGATTTAAACGAGTAAGGTGAGTGGGTGGGGGGGGGGGGGGGGGTGCGGGTGGCGTTTTTGATAAGGGATAACATTATAGCTCTATTACAGCTGTACTGAGGGAGGATATTCCTGGAAATACATCTAGGGAAGTTATTTGAGTGGAACTGAGAAAGAAGAAAGGGATGATCACCTTATTGGGATTGTATTATAGACTCCCTAATAGTCAGAGGGATATTGAGAAACAAACTTGTAAGGAGATTTCAGCTATCTGTAAGAATAATAGGGTGGTTATGGTAGGGGATTTTAACTTTCCAAACATAGGCTGGAACTGCCATAGTGTTAAGAGTTTAGATGGAGAGGAATTTAAGTGTGTACAAGAAAATTTTCTGATTCAATATGTGGATGTACCTACTAGAGAAGGTGGAAAACTTGACCTACTCTTGGGAAATAAGGCAGGGGAGATGACTGGGGCTAGCGACCATAATTCTATTAGATTTAAAATAGTGATGGAAAAGGATAGACCAGATCTAAAAGTTGAAGTTCTAAACTGGAGAAAGGCCAATTTTGACGGTATTGGGCAAGAACTTTCAAAAACTGATTGGGGGCAGATGTTCGCAGATAAAGGGACAGCTGGAAAATGGGAAGCCTTCAGAAATGAGATAACGAGAATCCAGAGAAAGTATATTCCTGTCAGGGTGAAAGGGAAGGCTGGTAGGTATAGGGAATGCTGGATGACTAAAGAAATTGAGGGTTTGGTTAAGAAAAAGAAGGAAGCATATGCCAGGTATAGATAGGATAGATAGAGTGAATCCTTAGAGTATAAAGGAAGTTGGAGTATACTTAAGAAGGAAATCAGGAAGGCAAAATGGGGACATGAGATAGCTTTGGCAAATAGAATTAAGGAGAGTGCAAAGGGTTTTCACAAATACATTAAGGACAAAAGGATAACTAGAGAGAGTATAGGGCCCCTCAAAGATCAGCAAGGTTGCCTTTGTGTGGAGTTGCAGAAAATGGGGAAAATACTAAACGAGTACTTTGCATCAGTGTTTACTGTGGAAAAGGATATGGAAGATATAGAATATAGGGAAATAGATGGTGACACCTTGCAAAATGTCCATATTACAGAGGAGGAACTGCTGGATGTCTTGAAACACATAAAGGTGGATAAATCCCCAGGACCTGATCAGATGTACCCTAGGACTCTCTGGGAAGCTAGAGAAGTGATTGCTGGCTCTCTTGCTGAGATATTTGTATCATCGATTAGTCACAGGTGAGGTGCCGGAAGATTGAAGGTTGACTAACGTGGTGCCACTGTTTAAGAAGAGTGGTAAGGACAAGCCAGGGAACTATAGACCAGTGAGCCTGACATCAGTGGTGGGCAAGCTGTTGGAGGGAATCCTGAGGGACAGGATGTACACATATTTGGAAAGGCAAATGGCTTTGTGCGTGGGAAATTATGTCTTACAAACTTGATTGAGTTTTTAAAAGTAATAACAAAGAGGATTGAGGAGGGCAGAGCGACAGATGTGATCTATATGGACTTCAATAAGGGGTTCGACAAGGTTCCCCATGGGAGACTGTTTAGCAAGGTTAGATCTCACTGAATACAGGGACAAAATTGCCATTTGGATACAGAACTGGCTCAAAGGTAGAAGACAGAGGGTTGTTTTTCCAGACTGGAGGCCTGTGACCACAAGGATTGGTGTCATTTACATAAATGATTTGGATGCGAGATAAGAGGTAGAGTTCGTAAGTTTGCAGATGACACCAAAATTAGAGGTGCAGTGAACAGTGAAGAAGGTTACCTCAGATTACAACAGGATCTTGATCAGACGGGCCAATGGGCTGAGAAGTGATAGATGGATAGATTCAGATAAATGCAAGGTGCTGTATTTTGGGAAAGCATATCTTAGCAGGACTTATACACTTAATGGTAAGGTCCGAGTGAGTGTTGCTGAACAAAGAGACCTTGGAGTGCAGGTTCATAGCTCCTTGAAAGTGAAGTCGCGGGTAGATAGGATAGTGAAGAAGGTGTTTGGCATGCTTTCTCTTATTGGTCAGAGAGTATTGAGTACAGGAATTGGGAAGCCATGTTGCGGATGTAAGGACATTGGTTAGGCCATTGTTGGAATACTGTGTGCAATTCTGGTCTCCTTCCTATCGGAAAGATGTTGTGAAACTTGAAAGGCTTCAGAAAAGATTTACAAGGATGTTGCCAGGGTTGGAGGATTTGAGCTATTGGCTGAACAGGCTGGATATGTTTTCCCTGGAGTGTTGGAGGCGGAGGGGTGACCTTATAGAGGTTTACAAAATTGTGAGAGGTATGGATAAGATAAATTGACAGTCTTTTCCCTGGGGTCGGGGAGTCCAGAACTAGAAGGCATAGGTTCAGGGTGAGAGGGGAAAGATATAAAAGAGACCTAAAGGGCAACTTTTTCACGCAGTGGGTGGTATGTGTATGGAATGAGCTGCCAGAGGAAGTGGTGGAAGCAGGTACAATTGGAACATTTAAAAGGATTTGGATGGGTATATGAATTGGAGGATATGGGTGCTGGCAGGTGGGACTAAATTGGGTTGGGATATCCGGTCGGCATGGATGGGTTTGACCAAAGGGTCTGTTTCCATGCTGTACATCTCTCTGACTCTAATACAGTTGAACACCAAGTCCACAGTATATCAACCATAGGAGGAGCTTTAGAGTGATATCAGACTGAAAGTATGATTGACTGGTTCATAAAGGTTTTAAGAGGATTAGTAAAATGATCTGATAGACACCTCAAATCGTAGGAAGAACTGTCAGTTTTGTGATATAAATATGTTGGAGCAAATATGGCAGGTTGTAAGAATAGTGGAACATGACAAAGGCAGTGAGCATGAAGCAAAAGGAAATGTAGACCATTCACAAAATGAATCTCTGAAGATCCACTTAGCCTGCCCTGAAATGGTGGGATAGTTAGACATTATATTCTTGTACATTGAGGAAGGACAATGGAAATATTGGGTAACATATTAATCTAATTATAGAAAGAAACCTGTCGAGATAAACAAGGTGTACAATTTTAGTCATCATGGTGTGAAGGACTCAGTATACAAAACTTCATGCTTATTGCTAAAGGCCAGAAAAACAAGCTCAGATGAAAGCAGAGATCCAATAGACATTAGAAAGTCACTTGATTGAACTTAGTCAAAGACCTTCAGATATGAAATCGCTCCTCATCTGTCTTAAATGTGTGAGGGTTTAGTGACCCTCAGGTTCAAGTCAACCACTAGTCATCACTTCAAAATAACAGAGCAGCCCTTTGATCTCTGGTAACTTTATTTTGATTATGCCCTCTGGTACCAGACTTTTCGACAAGCGAAAGTACCTTTCTTCATCTACTGTCAAATCTCCTAAGAATCTTGTATGTTTTAATAACGTTGCTTTGCATTCTTCTATATTCCTATATTACAGGATTGATCCACTCAACCTCTCCTCAAAAGGCAGTCCCTCCACACCTGGGATAAGCTGAGTGAACCTTCTCTGGACAGTCTTTAATGCCAATATATATCTTAACTTTGTTTCTTCCTTTCTATCTTGTTAAGATTCTGTACCTAGGTATTTGCACCTAAGATGGCACCTTGAATGGTGACATTTTACACTTTTCACTGTATTCGAGTACACATGACAATAAAAATCAAAGCAAATATATCTTTCCTTAGATAATTGATCACAATATTCCAACTGTCTTCTAACAAGTGCCTTGCATAGGCTTTTGAGGATGAGTTCATGTAAGTGTGAGTTTTATGGTTTATATCGTGTATGTTTACATGTTTATATCATAGTGAAACATATTTGAAAATGGTGTTTCAGTATGGTATAAACATGTAAACACAAAAATGGTGGAAAAAACGTCTCTGCAAAAGAAGAAACCTTGCAGAACAAGCTGCACAGATCTTTCAGGTTCCTAGAAGAGACATAACTAAGGAAATTGCAGAAATCGATATCCTCAGCTTCCTCTTAAGTTCTGTTTTGTAGGCTGAGTGATGTATATATTTTTAATATTTAAGTTTGGATCTTTACTGTTGAATTAATGACAGATGAAGTTTTTTCTGTGTGAAGAGTTTAATTATTTATCAATATTTCTGTAGCCATAGTGCTTTCTTTAGTTTACCACTGAACAAGGTAAACAATTGTGTCAAGACTTCTACTGGAAAATTCTGGAATTGATGCTTTTTTTTAGGCATAAAGGAAATACCCATAGCTTGGGAAAAAAAGTTTTGGTGTTTAGTCTGGGGAAGTTCCGCAAAAGCTTTTGGTTGTATTGAGCAATTCTCTTGAGAAAGGGAGAAGATACAAACTAGATTACCTTAGAGGAGCTTAGTAATAGTCCCAGGGCAGAAGTGTTTAGATAAAACTCTGTAGAAACTGAGGACATTTAAATTCAACTGTATGAAAGCTCCAGGAATAATCTCTTGGATATTTCACACTGGGACTTGAAGTCACAGATAAATTAAGTGGATTGAGGTGTTGGAGAAAGATTTGTTTTCATCTGGGGTGAAGACTGTACAAAGGGTGTTACTGGATACTGTAGAGATGTTTCTTGGATTGGTAAAGAAAGTTTTTTGGAGCAATAGGATTATGATTTACTGTCAGTTTCAACATCTCTAAATTTGCATTATGTATAAAAAGTTTGTTATTTTATCTTCTTTCGTGAAATGAACATCTACTTTATTGTTAAAACCAAATATGCAACATTTTGTGCTTATGTTTCAGTAAGAGACCACCTCATTTTTAAAGAAGTCTTTTTAAAACCATTTCAGGTTGGATGCTTGGCTCAACTGGGATATTTTTCCCATTTTTTAAAGAAAAAATTCCAATCTATTTCGGAGTTGTATTATTGTGTGTCCCTTTGGGATTAAGGAGGTACAGTTTCATTCTGCAGAATAACTTAGTTGATAACCAGTTTGACCACTTATTGTAAGAATAAGTTTGCTTATAATAAACACTAGTTGACTGAAGTATGGTGATAGACTCTTCTGTTCTGGATAACAGCAATAAACAGAAATATTTTGACCATTCTGGTGATTAAATAAGACATTTATACTTTTAGTATGGCTTGTGGGGCTTGATTATGGTGTACTCCTCCCATCAGAGTTTAACAATGATATTAAAATCTAGTTCAGATAATAGGCTCCCTTTTTTAAAGCCACTTTAATCCTACTCTTCTGCATTCCTTTTTATTTATTAGAGTTAAAAATACGATAAGATAAAGATGTATAATGCAATATGCCTACCTTGGGCCCATATCCCTTTGCTTAAATTTAAATCTTAAGCGATACAAATTTTTATTAACAATTGCATTGGCATTGACTACTGTTTGAGGAAGAGAGTTCCAAACCTCCACTACTCTTTCCATGTAGAAGTGCTTTGTAACATCTCTCCTGAATGGTCTGGCCCTCATTTTTAGATTATGTCCCTACTTCTCATTATTCAACCACTGGAAATAGTTTATCTACCCTGTCTTTCCCTGATAATATCCTGAAGATCTTGATAAAATCATCCCTTAACGTTCTAAATTCGAGAATAAAGGCCCAATTTGTCTAATCTCTTCTCATTAACTCAACCCCTGAAGTTCAGGTATTATCGTTGTAAGCCTGTGTCGAACTCCCTCCACGGCCAAACATCCTTCCTAAGGTGTACAAAGTTGAAAATCTCACAACACCAGGTTATAGTCCAAAAGGTTTTTTGGGAAGTACTAGCTTTTGGAGTGCTGTTCCTTCATCATGTGCACAACCACCTGATGACGGAGCAGCGCTCTGAAAGCTCGTGCTTCCAAGTAAACCGTTGGACTATAACCTGGTGTTGTGAGATTTTCAACTTTGCACACCCCAGTCCAACATTGGCACCTCCAAATCATTTCGAAGGTGTGGTGTCCTAATCTGCTCACAATACTCTGTGGGATCTAATTAGGGTTTTGTATGATTGCAACATTGTACTCCAGCCCTTCAGATTTGAAGAGGAGCATTCCAATAGCCGCCTTGACTATTTTCTGCAACTGTGGTATTTTAAACAGATATACACCTGAACCCCAGATCTCATTGGACATCCACAGTATTAAATTTTGTACCTTCTAAAAAAATACCCTGATCTATTCTTTCTCGGTCTGAAATGGAATAACCTCACATTTTCTCAAATTAAAATCCATCTGCGACAGCTTTATGCATTCACCTAATCTATCAATATCATGTCATCAACACCGTCTACAATGCTGGGAGGAAGTGAGGGCTGCAGATGTTGGAGATCAGAGTCAAGAGTGTGGTGCTGGAAAAGCACAGCAGGTCAGGCAGCATCCAAAGAGGAGGAGCAGGTAAATGTTCGTATCTATCACATTCTCAGCTACTGCCCGTTTCCATTTATCTCTTAGCACCCCGGCCCATAAGCCTCATTCCTGATGAAGGGCTTCTGCCCAAAACGTTGATTCTCCTGCTCCTTGGATCCTGCTACGCTTTTCCAGTACCACACTCTCGATCACACTGTCCACAATGCTGCCCAATTTTGTGTCATCAGTAAATTTGGATATTTGATTTTTCATGCCATTATCCAATTCCTTAATGAATATTATGATAAATTTGAGGTCTCAAAACATATCCCTGTGGGACACTAGTCATGTCCTGCCAATTTGAGTACTTACCTATTATTCAAACCTTGTTTCCTGACACTCGACCAATTTCTTATCCATGTCAGTAATTTGCTCTCAATTCTGCAAGCTTCTACCTTAGTTGACAACCGTATATGTGGTTCTTAATGAAAAGCCTTCTGGCAGTCCATATAAACAACATCCATCAACTTACCCCTGTCCACAACCTTTGTCACTTCTTCAAAAAAATTCTGAAGTTTGTCAGGCATGACCTACCTTTCATGAATCCATGCTGACTCTCCCTGAAGTTTGAAGTAATGTTTGAAGTAATCAGTTCTATCCTTGATTATAAATGCCAACAATTTTCCTACCACAGATGTTAGACTAACTGATCTATAATTCGCTTCTTTCCATTGGTCACCCATCTTAATGAGCAGAGTGAGAGAAGCAAATTTCCATTGCAGAGATGGAACTCCTGAATCCAGAGAAATTAGATATGGTAAGGCATTGGTAGGGTGCTCCGAACTCCTTTAACATCAGGTCTCGGGGATGTGTCACTCTTCAGTTCCATTAATTTCCCCGTTATTGATGATTTACTTACGGTCATTGACAATCTCCCCACTCCCAGCCTTGAGGGTGCCAATAGAGATTGTTCTGCTATAACACAACAGCGGAATTTCTCTGCAATCTCGCCTATAGAAAACGCGCTATGGAAAGCTACAGAATTGCGCTGTAGAAGATCACTAATAGAAAATTGCTATACCATTCGGTAGCAAGTTTGCCTTATCCAAACAACATCCACAATTTGTCAATCACATTACAGCCAATTCGCACTGATGAAACACCCGTTATAGCAGAGTGACCTATAGTACTCTTAACCAGCTGCTTTATTTTTATATAACTATAAAATCTCCTCTTATTGTCTTGTTTACTGTGAACAGTCTCCGTTGCCTTACTTAAATCCGAAATTCTAGTATCTGATCTTTGCTTATCTCTTAAGTGCTGCATGAAACTCGATCATGTTATGATCACTATTTGACAAATGCTCATGAACTAGGTCAGTAATTAAATCAGGCTCAATGCTCATGACCAAATCCAATATTGCTGGTCCCTTTGCTGCATTCAAGGCTTACGGCAACAGGAAACTCTCCCATACAGACTAGACGTTCACAACCTTTTTGGTAGGTCTCTCTAAGATTACAATTGCCTATTCATGCCATAGATAGAATACCAGTGTGGAAAACAGGCCCTATGGCCCAACAAGTCCACACTGACCCTCCGAAGAGTACCCTGACTATTGCATTTAACCTACACATCCCTGAACACTATGGGCAATTTACCATGGCCAATTCACCTAACCTGCACATCTTTGGATTGTGGGAGGAAACCCACGCAGACACAGGGAGAATGTGCAAACTCCACATAGGCAGTTGCCCGAGGCTGGAATTGAACCCAGGTCCCTGGCACTGTGAGGCTACAGTGCTAACCACTCAGCCACTGTGCCACCCTTACTGGTTTGCCTTTGCTACATAGTTGCTTAATTCCAGCATTTATACCTTCTAGAACTTCTAAATTGCTACCAGTTTATAATGTGACACTACTGTTGCTTCTTTACTGTTTGTCAGTTCCACCCAGGTGTCCACTGGGTGCATTCCCCTCTTACATCTTCCCTCGCCATGGACATGATTTTGTAATCAGTAATGCTACTCCACCCGCCTCTGCCATTTTCTCCATCCCTACTGTGCCTAGTTTCCAGTCCTGACCATCCTGCAGCCATGCCTCTGTAATGGCTACAATATCATAGATTCCAATTTGAAGCTGAGCCTGCAGCTCATTTAATTATTCCTTACACTCGGTACATTTGTATAAAAAAAACTAATTCTGGCTACATCCTCTATTCAGTCCTTTAACATCTTTTTATTATTTCTTACTTCTGTACCTACTTTTGGTAGTCTTTCTTGTTCATTAAACTGGCTCTACTTGTTCATCTTATTAACCTCTATCTTCTCCATACATGCTGACCTGCTGCTCTAGTTTCCACCATGTAGTCAAATTAGTTTAAACTTTTCCATTCTGGTGCAACCCGTCCTTTCTGTATAGATCCAACCTGCCATGGAAAAGATCCCAATGATCCAGATATCTGAATTCCTTCGTCCTACACCAGCTCTTCAGGCGTGTATTCAACTGTACAATTTTTGTCTTTCTGGTCTCATTAGCATGTGGGATGGGAAGTAATCCCAAGATTACAATCCTGGAAGTCCTGCTTTTCAACTTGCTGCCTAACTTTCTAAACCCTTCCTGCCTGTGTCATTAAGTTCCAGTATGGACCATGACCTCTTGATGTTCACCCTCCCCTTGCAGAATGTCTTGTAGCCACTAAGAGAAACCCTTGACACTGGCACCAGGAAGGCAACACACCATTGTGCAGTGTTGCTTAAGGCCACTGAATGCCTAACTGCGCCCCTGACTCTTTTCATTCTCTTTGAGACGTAAAAAATCGAAACAGATGTAGGCTGTTCGGCCTCTCAAGCCTGTAACACCATTTAACATCACTGATCAATATTCCTCACGCCCACCTTCCTACTCTTTACACACAATTTGTGACTTCCCCTACTAATCTAGAATCTATCTCATTCTTAAATACACACAAGAACTCTGACCCTCAACCCCCAAGACACACAAACATCAGAAGAAATTCCTCCTCACCTCCATCTTAAATTGGCATGCCTTTATTCTGAGCCTGTGCCCTGTAGTCTTAGACTAGAAACATCCTCTCAGTCTTCACCCTGTCAAGCCCCTTAAGATCCTATATATCTCAATGAGATCAATCCTCATTGTTATAAACTCTAGAGATCCAAACTTTTAACCTTAGTTAACTTTTTCCTCATCAGACAATCCTCAAGAACCTTCTCTGAACTGCTGCAACGAAATAATAGCATTCCTTAAATAAGGGGATCCATTACAACTAATGTCTTCAATAAGATATCTTGATATGTAACACAAAAATGTGATCTGTAAATGTGCATATACACCAAGTGTCATCAAACAAAATTCTATTTAAATTGAGCCTAGATTCTCTGTTTATCTTTGTAAATGGTACCTTTGTCTTCTGACAAGTTGATTTTGCCAATTTATTTTTTAAAATTCTTTTGACAATAGATGATAACCTTTACACTCTCTTTGTTATTTACTGATCAGAACTTGAGCTTCTGCTGATGTGCAAAACATGACCTTGTTGGATTATGTACATCATGAGCAGGGAAGCATCAGTAAGGGGAGGAGGTGTCATCACCATCGAGCAAAGATTTCTGGCCATCTTAAAAGATTTTTCATCACCATATATATTTATTTACAATAATAAACAAAGAGTGCCACCCCACCCAATACCACAGGATTACAGAGAAATTAAAATTGGATAAGCCTTATCACTGCTAGCTTTCTCGTGCACATTCTGACTACACAGTAATGTCAGCTTCTTCATTCCTTAGACCTAGCTAACCAAAGCAGCATTCAACAATACCTTTGGCCCCTTGCTGCTGACCAGCCCTATCGAAATTAGTCTTGATCTTTGCTGCAAAGGACACAAGAGGACTGGGAAAAATCTCAAAGTACAAGGCTGAAATTCACCAACCCTTTATTTACTGCATTCGCTCATCCCCACTGGGAGCTATCCCAATGCTCTGGCCAGTGCCATTACTCCATTTTACATTGACAACCTTGAGGTAGTGAACCTCTCCATTTCAATGTGTAAGTAATTATGTAAATATAAATAGGTGGATCCTCATAAAAAGACACAATCCGATCACATTCAATATTCTTTGAGCCTGAACACCACCTTCCATGTCTTTTACACACCTGACATCCCGGATCTTGTCATGACATGGATTGATTTCAGAGCAGGCACCCCGTTTTCACCCATTCATAGTCCTCACAATCACCTATGTTGCTTTTCCTCTTCCCTGGCTAACTATCAACTATCCGCCCTTGAGCCCCGCCCCTCCAACCGCCACCAGGACAGAACCCCACTGGTCCTCACCTACCACCCACCAACCTCCATGTACAACATATCATCCGCCGTCATTTCCGCCACCTCCAAACGGACCCCAACACCAGTGATATATTTCCCTCCCCTCCCCTATCAGCGTTCCGAAAAGACCACTCCCTCCGTGACTCCCTCGTCAGGTCCACACTCCCCACCAATCCAACCTCCACTTCCGGCACCTTCCCCTGCAACCGCAAGAAATGCAAAACTTGCGCCCACAAAACTTGCGCCCCTTACTTCCCTCCAAGGCCCCAAGAGACACTTCCATATCCGCCACAAATTCACCTGCACCTCCACACACATCATCTATTGCATCCGCTGCACCTGATGTGGCCCCCTCTATATTGGAGAGACAGGCTGCCTACTTGCGGAACGTTTCAGAGAACACCTCTGGGACACTCAGACTAACCAACCCAACCACCCCGTAGCCCAACACTTTAACTCCCCCTCCCACTCCACCAAGGACATGCAGGTCCTTGGACTCCTCCATCGCCAGACCATGGCAACACGACGGTTGGAGGAAGAGCGCCTCATCTTCTGCCTGGGAACCCTCCAACCACAAGGGATGAACTCAGATTTCTCCAGTTTCCTCATTTCCCCTCCCCCCACCTTGTCTCAGTCAAATCCCTCGAACTCAGCACCGCCTTCCTAACCTGCAATCATCTTCCTGACCTCTCCGCCCCCACCCCACTCCGGCCTATCCCCCTCACCTTGACCTCCCTCCACCTATCGCATTTCCAAAGCCTCTCCCCCAAGTCCCTCCTCCCTACCTTTTATCTTAGCCTGCTGGACACACTTTCCTCATTCCTGAAGAAGGGCTCATGCCCGAAACGACGATTCTCCTGTTCCTTGGATGCTGCCAGACCTGCTGCGCTTTTCCAGCAACACATTTTCAGCTCTAACTATCAACACTCCCTTTGTCTGCCTAACATTTAGTCTCTCTCTCTCTCTGGACTCTGACTCCATCTGTCCACTTCCTCCTTTACCCCCACCCCTTGTCATCAAGATAAATACGAATACCATCAGTTCTGAAGAAGTGGCACTAGACCCAAAACATTAACCTTGGTTCTCTGCACAGATGCTGCTAGTTTCTGTTGAGATTCTTTGGAACAGTGTAGAAGGTTGAGAAGAGACCAGAAAGGCCTCAGAAGTGAAATGGAGAATTAAAATGACAGACGACCAGAAGCTTAGGCATATAGATTGGGGAGGTGCTCAGCAAAGCAATCACCAATCTATACGGTGTAATCGAGAGTTTAAAAAGTACGGTTTAGTGTTTCAGTAGCAGACTGATTAAGGAAGAGGCTAATTAGGTTACAGAGCTGGTAGTTGGCACTCTCTATGATAGAGATTATACATTGTCAGAAGCTGAAGATAGATGGTGATGTTACAAATAATTTTGCCCAGTGGCTGGAAAGACAAATGATATAAGTGATGAGAGTATACAGTTTGAGGTAAAGTTTAGATGTTGACTTTGTCCTTCACAATCTTCATTTGGTAAAATAGCAGCTCATTCAAGACTGGAGGCCAGAAAAGTAGTTAAACAATGTACATATAGTAGAAGAGTCAAGAGAGCTGGTGGAGAGCTAGAGTTGAAGGTCATTAGCAGACTTTCCAGGTTAACCCAATGTCTGTTGATGATCTAATCAAGACAAACACAAAAATAGAAAGAAAATGAGGCTAATGATGATTCATTAGTGACACTGCTAATTATAATTAGCGTGTATACACTCTGGTGGTTAAATTAATTTTCCACCTAAGGATTTTATAGTAATGAATTTGATCCTTCTACCCCATCCAACTTTACTGAAATATTAAATGTGCTTATGTTGTCAATGATACATGAGAAAATGGTCAGGAATCTTCAAGTTGACCAACTGCAATCCTTCTAACAATGATGGTCCCATAGTGATGTAAGTTGAGAAATACTATTCATGTGACCTGATATTGATAATGGGAAATGGTTACATATTGAAAGATGTGAGACTGGGAAGCGGTGTTCAGAGATGATGGTGTTTCCATTTCTTTGTGCTTTTGTCCATGCTAGTGGCAGCAGCCATTGCAACATAGATGTTTTTAGAATAAATTTAGCAAGTTACTGGTAGGTATCAGAGAGATAGGTGTGTGCATGAAGTAAGTATTGAATAATTTGAAAGAAATCAAACAGAGTATTCTTTTCTTGATAATATTAAACTCCTTGGAGCTGTTGTTGCTGCATCTATCCAGGCAAGTGACAAAGAGTCATAGAGATGTAGTGCACAGAACCAGACCCTTCGGTCCAACTCGTTCAGATATCCTAACCTAATCTAATCCCATTTGCCAGAGCTTGGCCCATATCCCTCTAAACCCCTCCTATCCATATAACCATCCAAATGCCTTTTAAATGTTGTAATTGTACTAGCCTCCACCACTTCCTCTGGCAGCTCATTCCATACACATACCACTCTCTGCATGAAAAAGTTGCCCCTTATGACCCTTTTACATCTTTCCTCTCTCCCCCTAAACCTATGTCCTCTAGTTCTGGACTCCCCCATTCCGGGGAAAATACTTGTCTATTTACCCTATCAATGCCCCTCATGATGTTATAAACCTCTATAAGGTCATCCCTTCGCCTCTGGCATGCCAGGGAAAACAGCCTCAGCCTATTCAGCCTCTCCTTGTAGGTCAAATCCTCCAACCCTGGCAACATCCTTGTAAATCTTTTCTGAACCCTTTCAAGATTCACAGCATCCTTCTAATAGGAGGGAGACCAGAAATGCCCACAATATTCCAAACGTGGGCTAACCAATGGCCTGTATAGCTGCAACATGACCTCCCAACTCCTATACTCAATGCTCTAACCAATAAAGGAAAGCAATAAAGGAACGCACTGCCTGCAACAGTTGTAGACACCAACTTTAAGGGTATTTAAATGGTCATTGGATAAACATATGAATGAAAATGGAATAGTGTAGGATAGATGGGTTTCAGATTGGTTCCACAGGTCGGTACAACATTGAGGGCTGAAGGGCCAGTACTGCGCTGTAATGTTCTATGTTGTATGTTCCTATGGTTTCACACAGACTGCCTTGTTGATCTTTGAGGGACCCTATTCTATCCCTAGTGACCTTCTTATCCTTAATGTATTTATAGAATCCCTTTGAATTCTCCTTAACCTTATTTGCCAAAGCTATGTCATGTCCCCTTTTTGCCCTCCAGATTGCCCTCCTAAGTATTCTCCTACTGCCTTTATACCCTTCTAAGGATTCACTTGATCTCTGCTGCCTATACTTGACGTATGCTTCCTTCTAGGTAAAAACAATGACTACAGATACTGGAAACCAGATTCTAGATTAGAGTGGTGCTGGAAAAGCACAGCAGTTCAGGCAGCATCCGAGGAGCAGGAAAATCGACGTTTCGGGTAAAAACCCTCCATCAGGAATAGTATGCTTCCTTCTTTTTCTTAACCAAAACCTCAATTTCTCTACACCTACCAGCCTTGCCTTTCACCCTAACAGGAATATACATCTCTGGACTCTTGTTATCTCATTTTTGAAAGCTTCCCATTTTCCAGCTGTCCCTTTATCTGCGAACATCTGCCCCCAATCAACTTTTGAAAGTTCTTGTCTAAAGGCGTCAAAATTGGCCTTCCTCCAATCTAGAACTTCAACTTTTAGATCCAACCTATCCTTTCCCATCACTATTTTAAAAGTCTATTTCAAAAATGTTGGACTTGATTCTCTCATTAATGGTGAAGGAGTTTTGAGGGATCAAGTGTTGGATCATTGCCTCTGCTCTTCTCCATTACCTTCACTGTTTAAAACTTCAACCATAAATCATGCTTTTCTTAAATGCTGAGTAAACGTTGGAGCTTTTCTCATAACCAACAGGCTTAAGGCTAAGAAAATATTGGGTGTTCTTATTCTAAACCATCTCTACAGCCTTAACATTCTTTACCATCCTCAGATTACAATACTGACACAATACCAATATAGAGATTTCATCCAGAGATTTGTACTTACAGTGAGCGTTCCCGTTGAAGGTAGTCAAGTCAAGCATAAGTTGGGACTGATTCATAGAACTGAGGGATGTGGTGCATGCTGATCTAACTCTTCGGAATATACCTTTGACAGGGCCTCCAGCTACATATAACAAGGTAAGAGGTCGTTTAATCAGATGGCGTGCCATTTACAAATTTCTGTAGCTTACTCCATTGTTCCATATTCTCAAAATGTGATCAACCATTTGTATTGATGTTAATCAAAGTGGATCAAACACTGTAAATTAATAAAGGTTACCATGTTGTACTTTTCTTGAATGATATTTTCTCCATTTCTTGTATAAATGTTGATATGATTAGTTGACATGGTACAATGGGTAGTTAATCAAAAAGATATCAGTGATGTGTTTAAAAGGTTTCCACTGATATATCACGTCAGCTGTAGCAGTGAACAACTTTGATATGACAGGAACTGCTGTTCAGCGACAATTCTTCCTCAAAATTTAACAGAATAGCAATAAAGTAATATGTTTAACTTTTCTTCAATCATTCATGTGATATAAGTATCTTTGATTGGGCCTGCATTTATTGTCTATCTCGAGTTACCCTTGAGAAGATGGTGGTGAGCTGTCTTCATGAACCATTGTAGTTCACCTGTTGTTAGTGAGAAAGATCTTGACCCAGTGACAAGATGGCAATACATCAGGATGGTGAGTGGAACTTGCAAATGGGAAGTCAAGAGGTGATTTACTCACTGTAAAGTTCCTAGTCTCCAACCTGCTCTTGGTTGCCATTGTATTTATACAGCAAGCCCAGTTCAGTTTCTGATTAATGGTAACCCCCAGGATGTTGATAGTGGAGGTTCAGTGATGGTAATGCCATTGTCAAGGGGTGATGACTAGATTCTCTGGTGTTGGGGATGATCATTGCCTGGCATTTGTGTGGCATGAATGTTACTTGAGACTTGTTAGCCCAAAATTGACCAGATCTTGTTGCATTTAGAAATGGACTGCTGCAGTAGCTGAGAAGTTGTTAATGGTGCCGAACACTGTGCAGTCATCATCAAACTTCTCCACTTTATGCTGGAGGGAAGGTAATTGATGAAGCAGCTGAAGATGGCGGGGCCAAGGACACTACCCTGAGAAACTCCCGCAGAGATGTCCTGGAGCTGAGCTGACTGACCTGCAACAACCACAACCATCTTCCTTTGTGACAGATGTGACCCATAGCTGGAAAAAAGATTATGAATCACACCTGGGACAAAGACAATCAGTCACAAAGATTCATTAAAGACAAAGTAAATCTGGACTAAACATATAGTTGTTCAATTATGTGGTAATTCCAATGTGCATAAACAGTTGATCAACCTAGAGATGTTGTGAAGAAACACCACTTTTGATATTGCAATGTCATACAAGTATGTGGACCAGACATGTTTTTTCTATTTGCCCACCATTAAATATGAACATGTTTTGCAATGTTTCCAGTGGGCATGTTAGTCCAAGCGCTTGTGTACAGGGATTTGAAACAAATTGATTTTAACAGGTCGCCTGTCCATAGTGAATTCGGCCAGCAGAGAGAACAATGTCAAGATGTTACCGCCCACGCAATGAATAAACATATTCTAAATGCTATATTACCATGTTCAGTTACACAACCTTAAAATACTTCCTATTTAATACAAATAGTTGGATAACTTTCCTACCTCTGTAACCCTTATATATGAAAAGTAATAATTAATCATAAATTGGAACTTATGAATCAACTAACCTGATTTGTTTGCTCAGTACATCAAGGGAATATGTTTCATCCCTAACGACAGTAACAGTTGAATGGTAAACGGAAGCAGATTTTGAGGATACCCTGAGGCTTTTGGAGCCGTTCAGTAGAAATGAGAAAATCTAATTGCTGTATAAGTGGCACCTGCTATCAAATACAATATACAGCTTCCCTTAGGTCTTTTGTTAGTTGCCTTATTAACACCTGAAGGGTATGACAGTTTGGGAAGATCACATTATTTTGCCCTTTATATTATTTCCTGCGATGCAAACCAATTGTTATTGAATGTTTTGCTCACCATTTAAATCAAATGTTTAAAGGCTGGCTGAATCAACACGATATCAAAATGCTGCTACGGAAAACACAATGTGTAACTAGAAAGTGATACAATCATGTTTATATATTACTGTAAAAAAAATTGAACTAATAGTTTCCAGTGCTTGCATGCTAACCATTGATAACAGCAGTATAATACATAATTAAAACAGTATCTATAAATATTGTCATGCTCACTTAATTGAATTATTTTATGTTGACAAATGACAACATTCAATAAAGCAAAAAAACTTCAAACCAATACCATGTCTACTATAACTAGCCATGAATACCTTACTCTCAGTTAAATCAAGTCTGTAACAGAACACATATGCCGATCGAACTATATCTAAGTTGTACTGAACTGTTACATGCTATATTTCAACAGCATATAATATACTTCAAACATAATCTGTTCGAGACATTTTGTCTCAGCCACACAATGTCAGTGAAACTGTAAAGAGATCTATACCAATTCTGTTAAGGCTACCGAATCCTGTTGCTCTGTAAAACTTTAAAAATTCTGATGTACAAATTGCTGCACAGGGTTTTCAGTTTTGTTTTGTATTGCTTCACAAAAATCATGGTAAAAATCAAAGACCAATGTGACCTGTCTATGCACACTACATCGGGAATAGTCTTTGACATTACCAGTGACAGTCTTGAACTTTTCAGACAGATATCTTCCTGTCACCCACAACAACAGTTGAAAGGAGCTGCACACTTCTCCTTAAGTCAAGCCAGTAATTCCCTAAGCTCCAATTTATTTTAATATAAAAGTTGGCTATACTGTATGTGAGAACATTCTCTTCAACTGAGTTCTACTTTACAGACGTCACCTCTACAGATAACAGTTTTAAACTTAATACCGAGTATTAATATTTCCTCCATACATTAAAAGTTAATTCAAATGCCTTGGTCAGAAAAGGCCAACATATCAGAAATCAAATGTTATCATCGGATCTTTCCTCAAGCAGTATAAACCATGTGCATGTTGAGTAATTAGAAGTCTTTGCAACTAATGTAGATACTTAGATCGACTGTGAGCATTTGTAGGAGTGTGATATTCAGATCTAGCACCTTGGGATGTCAGCAATAGCTGTCCAAATATCGATATGCACATTGTGGAAGCTGATGAGCCTGAAAACTTTCTAAAATTGTACAGATCACCTCTTGAATCATTGGTTATTCTGCATCTTGAAATGTCGAAGATCTATAAGACTGGAATAACCCTGTATTGAAAATACTGTAACTTTCATGACTGCAGGCACAATAGAGTCACAAAGGACACTTTAATAATTTCACAAACTTCAGTAAGTGGCACCTTGGACAGCCGTGAATTGGTCTGTTAGGCATCTGTTATGACTTTTTGCCAATATTCCACGTCCTCTAATATTATCTTCTTGATTAATTTTGAAACAAGAGATAAACTGTCTCAACATGTCAAATCATTGGATTTTCTTCACCTTTACTACGCGTACATTATGCCATATTAATATGTAAGCATGTTGGGTGTAGGGGAGAGGATAGAGCCACTAGAGGATAAAGTTTTTCATTCCTGATAAATAAACTGAGGAGGAGAAAAGGAACAAGACATATGAAACATTAATCAATTAAAGAAAGTAACATTAATAGGAATAAATAGTTTGTCTCTTCATTGTTATCCTCCAAATGAGATTTTGTCAAGTTGTATCACCGAATAAGGATGGATCTGAAGATCAAATACATAGATCAATGTTTCATATCATTCTGCTAAAAAGGAACATCCTTGAGGGATGAAGATTTATGGCTCAGATTAAACCTGTAAACTCAGTTCTATTTACCTTAATTTTTTTTTACTTGACAGTTATTTTGCTGATCTTAAGGTCTGTCGTTCTTGCATTACGAGTATCATTTATTCGCTGATGGGTTAATCATAAATTAAATACCTAAAACTATTTGCATCCAATGGTTTGAGATGTGCACAACTGAATGGGGAAGACACTCGGTATATATTCCTCAAAGGATCTTTCTTATATCTAAATGATCTATGAAGGCATAGTATTCTGATGTGTAAAGTGGGATTTTACAGTCAGTGGTAAACTAGGAACAGAACTGCTTATAAAGATCTTGTAATCTTTGTGTTGTTGTTTTTGCCACTTCTGATGACAGTTTTAACCAGGCACCAGGTCAAGAGGATCTCTTGCCATGCAGTAACAGTGATGTCAGCAAGCAGGTAGACAGCCAATCACATTGAAATATTCACACACAGCAATCCAGGAAGTTAACGACACTGAAATTATTCATTTTTAATTCACATTTTTAGACAATGAAATTAAATTATTTTAATTGGATATACATATAGAAAATATAAATGGAAATTAAAATATAAATGGAAACAAACTTCAAAAAGGATTACAAAAACATGGAATTCTTTTAATCATGATGGAGAAACTTAACATTGAACAAATATAAAACGCATTTTTCATGGCCAGTGAAGATATGCAAAGGTAACTGTGAAGTTAGCATGTTCTTAGTAAAAGCCCACCCACACCCACCAAAAGTGAATTTAGCAATTTGGAATAATTTGTCTTGGGACTGGTGCATCAAGCGTGAATTTTCTGGGCTTTGGGTGGTTGGCCCAGGAGTGAAAATCCAGCTGTCAGTTTGGTGATTTGCAGAAGAAAGACTTTGGTGTCACTTATCAATGTCACTGAACATTTTCTTTTTTCTGCTGAGTAAAAGGGACAATCACAGCCAGAGATGACCAATTCCTTCCCCACCCAAGATAGCCTCTCTAGTTCCACGATATATTTGTTCATAGATGTGCATAACTGAGGAGCACAGGAATAAGAAAACAATAATTAGCTTCTTTCTCATCTCTAGGTGATCAAGTTATGAGTTTGAAATATAATCAACACTGATGTTCTTTAACAACAGAACATTAGTTTGTTACACACAACAAGCAAAAGAAAACATAATAAGCTTGACATATACAACAACTTTGTTTTAACCAGCACCTTTTGTACTGGCACTCTTGATAAACTGGCATATATACCTCAATTACTGCGAGATTCACTGTTTATTCTGTCCAATTATTATAGTTTTTAAATTATTTACCTCAATGTAAATATGCTTGTTGTTCAATCACACGGCTACATGAAATATCAATGATTTGGAGTTGCCTATGTTGGACTGTGGTGGACAAAGTTAAAAATCACACAACACCAGGTTATAGTCCAACAGGTTTATTTGGAAGCACTAACTTTTGAAATGCTGCTTCTTCATTAGGTGGTTGTGGAGCAGAATGATAAGACACAGCAACTTTATATCAACAGGATTGCAGTGTTATGGAATGTAATAATAAACAAATTTAGCTTAGGTCTTTCATCTTTTAGAATTATCATGTTAGTTTCGGTTCCTTCATATGTAAGTCCCAGGACTTTTTTAAAGTTACATTCTCAAGATAGCTTTTAACAATAGGTGTCATCTCAACTCAGAAATATCAATAGTTGATTCGATTTCAAATCAATTTCTCTTCAAATACCACAATCTAAAGTTTCAACCTGTTTCTCAACACCATCCATTACAGAGACTTAGTCCCAAAGAATAATCAATTCCATCTCAGCTTTTTAAATCTTTATTTGAACTGCTTATCTGGTCTGATGCCATGAATCTCTCACATCTCTGATGGTCTAACTTGCTCAGTTCTAACAACTTGAAGATTTCTATTCAAACAGTCCTGGTTTGGAACCTTCATAGCCTAAAAACTACTTTTGCTGAGGTGATTGATTCCTGAACTGAATTGGGAAACCTTGGTTTCCTTGTTTGGAGAAACCATAGTGAAATAACTCCGCAAAGGCAGGTATCCCATCACCAAGGCACCCTTTATTTACACTGGGATATTAACACTAACTCAGTAACTCAGAGTTGGCTCTTAGAGTGAACAGAACCCCTGTCAATCGTGTCTATATCTGTCAGCCAGGGCTCCCTGATTGGACCAGGTTTACAGCGCTAATCAGGAAACTCATATTCTATGTGGTCTACCTGGCTGACTTCGTTCCAGTCACTACATCCCTTCCCCTCCAACTGCTAGGACGTAGGCCTGTTCTTTTTCCTGTAATTTCTCCTGGGATGTTTTCACACTAGGTCCGATTTCTCCAACTCTGCCTCGGATATTGGGGGAGTGCACTCCACCATATCCTGCTTCTTCTGTCAAGAGCGTCTCAGAAGAAATTCAGGTGATAACAGCGTCAAGGTTGTGACACCTGTCATGTCCATCTCATCCTCAGACCCTAGGCAGATGGGGAGAACCCATGGGTTCTGACAGCCTTGCCAGATGTTCTCCGGGGTCGGGTATGTTTTAAGAGGTTGCAGCTTTTATGTGGTCCTTGTGCTTGTTCAGCACGACGTCTCCTACCCAAACTTTGTACGTCATGGGACCTGACCTTGCATCAACCATGCCTCTTCTCCATGCAGGGCCATTCCTGTGGTTTTGAATCCAAATTTCATCCCTTGAAGTAAACTGTCTCTCTCGCTTAGAGGAGTCTTGTGCCTGGCATTGGCATTCCTGATGCTGTTTCACCTCATCCCCATGGTCTGGGAAGATCAGGTGTGAGTCTTCTCCCCATTAGGAACTCTGCTGGACCTGTCCCTGTGGTTTCTATAATCAAGCAGGAACCAGGACAGTTTGGCATTGAGAAACGCTGTAGGCTGTTTCTGTAAGACTGCCTTGAAAGTTTGAACTGGTCTTTCCACCAGACCACTGGACCCAGAGTCCCTCTGTTCAGGAAATGTCCTGAGTTAGGCTATGTAATTATCTTCACTCCAGTGGTGTTCCCTGAGCTCAACTGACCTTAAGGGGGGTGTCCACTTCCTTCAGGCATACCCTACAACTCATGCTCCAGTTGCCGCATTTCCTAATGACAGTTGTAGTGCCTGGCTGAAGTCCAGTTGAGCTTCAGCTAATAGGTGCTTTTATATGGTCACATCATTAATTCCACATACCAAATGGTCTCTCAGTATCTCATTAAGGGGTAAAACAAAATCAAATGCCTCTGTCAGTTGTCTTAACCTCATCAAAAATCCTAATACGGATTTCCCCAGTTCTCAGACTGCCAAGTAAAATTAATAGTGTCTCAGAATTAGAGGAGTCTTCGGGTCTTAATATTCCTTAACTAAATCCGTCAATTCTTGAAAAGTTATAGTATCTTGTACTTCATGGATGGTTAGGCTTCCAGTAACCAAAAAAGCTACGGGTCCACAAACTGTCAGGAGACCTACTCATTGCTTTTCGTCTGCCCCAATTTCATTTGCCTGGAAAAAATAACGCATTCTTTCCACATATTGGGTCTAGACTTTGATGGTGGGATCAAATGAGTCACAGCACCCCAATACCAGAAACCCTTACCCCAAATCAAAGATGACTGTTGCGAGCAAATCTCTTCAGGGACATGTTTTTCTCTCGTTGCCACTGAAATAACTCCATGAAGACCAATACCACATTACCAAGTCACCCTTTATTTACATGTGCATAATACATGACACAGACTTTTAGAGTGAACAGAATTCCGACATTGGGTAACTCAAGATGGAGGATGGGAAAATAATTGTGGCTTTAAGAGCTGTTCCTTTTTTGAGGTATATTAGGTATTGGAGGTGATTTCCTCTAATTCCAGGAGCAGCAATTACTGCTTCATAAGCTGTTGCATTGTTTTGGAACTTCTGGGGAGAAAAGATCAAAACAACAGCACTTTTAAAAGGAGGAAGACAAACAAAGGCAGAGACCACATAGTCAGAGAAAGAAACCGACACTGCTGTCTGCCACAGCAGTGAACCCAGCACAGTTAGTGCCTTTGCTGTTTGAGTTCAAGTATCTCTGGACATCAGAGTGCGTCTAGGAAAAATTAACAAACAGCATAATTCTCGGCTGACCTTTGAGGAACCTGTATGGGAGAGCTCCCAGTACGGGAAAAGCTAACCTTGCTGTAAATCTTCAGTACTGAGTACTGTGGGTTCATTTTGATTATATGTTTTATGGAGATCTGTCTCTTGACTACATTTTGAAAATATAAAACATAGATACTAACTTAGCCTGGAGCAGTCTTTTGTAGAGCAATAAGACGGTGCTATTTTCTGGGTGTGTAAATTGTTAAGGGGCAAAGATGGCGTTTAGTAGAGTGATGTGCTCTTCTTGTTGGATGTGGGACATCAGGGAGCGTTTCCATGTTACTGATGATTATGTCTGCAGGAAGTGTCTTTGGTTACGATTCCTATCCAATCGCATGGATCAGTTAGAGGCAATGAGTAATTTATAAGAGCTAGAAATTATGATGAATGGAAGTTATAGGATAGGAGAAAAACAGCAGATACAGTCAGGTAAATGAGTAGGAGAGAGAGGCAGATAGTGCGCGAGTCTCCTGTGGCTATTCCTATCTCAAACAAGTATGCTGCTTTGGAAAATGTAGGGGGTGATGGACTCTCAGGGGTATGTAGCACAAACAGCCAAGTTTCTCTACCGAGACTGGCTCTAATGTAATGAGGGTACATCAGGTTCCAAGTGATTGATTGTGATAGGGGACTCTCTCGTCGGGGCACGAGAAATCAGAATGGTGTGTTGCATGCCTGGTACCAGGGTCAAGGATATCTCGGAGAGATTGTAGAATGTTCTAAAAGGGGAGAAGAGCCAGCAGGAGGGTGCTGTACACATTGAAACTAACAACATAGGAAGCAAAAAGGATGCGATTCTAAAGGGAGAATATAGAAAGTTAGGCAGGAATTTAAAAAGGAGGGTAGTAATATCTGGATTACTCCTGGTACTATGGGCTAGTGAGAGTAGGAATAGGAGGATAGAGCTGATGTATGCGTGGCTGAGGAGCTGGTGCAGGGGAGAAGGGTTCACGTTTTTAGATCATTGGAATCTCTTCTGGGGTAGAAGTGACCTGTATAAGAAAGATGGATTGCACCTGAATTGGAAGAGGACTAAGGTACTAAGGCAGGGAGATTTCCATGAGCTGCTCTGGAGGATTTAAGCAAGTAAAATTGCTGGTGGGACCCAGGGAGACAATGAGGAAAGAGATCAATCTGAAACTGGTAAAGTTGGGAAAAGGAGTGAGTCAAATAGGGCAGGCAGGAACAAGGCAGAGAATGAGGTGGGACTGATAAATTAAACTGCATTTATTTTAATGCAAGAGGCCTAACAAGGAAGTCAATTGAACTCATGTCATGGTTAGGAACATGGGACTGGGATATCATAGCAATTACAGAGATATGGCTCAGGGATGGACAGGACTGGCAGCTTAATGTTCCAGGCTACAAATGCTACAGGAAGGATAGAAAGGGGGGCAAGAGAGGGGGGAGAGTGGCGTTTTTAATAAGGGATAGTATTACGGCTGTGCTTAGGGAGAATATTCCTGGAAATTCATACAGGGAAGTTATTTGGGTGGAACTGAGAAATAAGAAAGGGACAATCACCTTATTGGGATTGTATTATAGACCCCCCCAATAGTCAGCAGGAAATTGAGAAATTTGTAAAGAGATCTCAGTTAGCTGCAAAAATAATAGGGTGGTTATGGGGGAGGGGGGTGGACTTTAACTTTCCAAACAGACCGGTACTGCTATAATGTTAAGGGTTTAGATGGAAAGGAACTTTTAAATGTGTACAAGAAAATTTTCAGATTCACTATGTGGATGTACCTACTAGAGAAGGTGCAAAACTCTGACCTACTATTGGGAAATAAGGCAGGGCAGGTGACTGAGGTGTCAGTGGGGGAGCACTTTGGGGCCAGCGACCATAGTTCTATTAGATTTAAAATAGTGATGAAAGGGATAGACCAGATCTAAAAGCCGAAGTTCTAAATTGGAAGAAGGCCAATTTTGATGATATTAGGCAAGAACTTTCAAAAGCTGATTGGGGGAGGGTGATGTTTGCAGGAAAGGAGACAGCTGGAAAATGGGAAGCCTTCAGAAATTAGATAATACGAGTCCAGAGACAGTACATTCCTGTTAGGATGAAAGGCAATGCTGATAGGTTTGCGGAAAGCTGGATGAGTAGAGAAACTGAGGTTTTGGTTAAGAAAAAGGAAGCATATGTCAAGTATAGACAACAGAGATGGAATTAATCCTTAGAAGAATATAAAGGCAGTAGGAGTATACTTAAGAGGGAAATCAGGTAGGCAAAAAAGGGACATGAGTCCCTTAACTCTGGCAAACAGAGTTAAGGAGAATTCAAAGGGATTCTATAAATACACTAAGGACAAAAAGGTAACCAGGGAAAGAATAGAACCCCTCAAAGGTCAGCAAGGCAGCCTATTTGTGGAAACGTAAGAGCTTGGGGAGATACTAAACAAATATTCTGCATCAGTGTTTACTGTGGAGGAGGACATGGAAGATTTGAATGTGGGGAAATAGATGTTGACATCTTGATAAATGACCATATTACAGAAGAGAAAGTGCTGGATGTCTTAAAACACGTAAAAGTGGATAAATCCCCAGGACCTGATCAGGTGTACCCTAGAACTCTGTGGAATGCTAGGGAAATGATTGCTGGAACCATTGCTGAGATATTTGTATCATTGATAGTCACAGATGAGATGCTGGAAAAGTGGAGGTTGGCTAACGTGCCACTATTTAAGAAGGGAGGTAAGGAAAAGCCAGGGAACTACAGACCAGTGAGCCTGACATCAGTGTAGGGCAGGTTGTTGGAGGGAATCCTGAAGGAATGATTTAAATGTATTTGGAAAGGCAAGGACTGATTAGGGATAGTCAACATGGCTTTGTGCATGGGAAATCATGTCTCAAAAACTTGATTGAGTCTTTTGAAGAAGTAATGAAGAGGATTGATGAGGGCAGAGAAGTGGATGTGATCAAATGGATTTCAGTAAGGCGTACGACAAGGTTCCTCATGGTAGACTGGATAGCAAGGTTAGATGGGAGAAAGTGAGGACTGCAGGTGCTGGAGATCAGAGTCAAAAAGTGTGGTGCTGGAAAAGCACAACTGGTCAGGCAGCATCTGAGGAGCGGGAGAGTCATCATTTCAAGCAGAAGCTCTTCATCAGTAATGGGAAATGGGAAGTCTTCAAAAATGAGATAAGCATTTCTGATGAAGAGCTTCTGCTTGAAACATCCACTTTTGGATCTGCTCCTCGGATGCTGCCTGCCCGGTTGTGCTTTTCCAGCACCACACTTTTTGACTTAGCAAGGCTAAATCATATGAAATATAGGGAGAACTAGCCATTTGTATACAGAACTGGCTTGAAGGTAGAAGATAGGATGGCGGTGGAGGATTGCCTTTCAGACTGGAGGTCTGTGACCAATGGTGTGCCACAAGGATCGGTGCTGGGTCCATTGCTTTTCGTCATTTATATAAGTGATTTGAATGTGAACACAGGAGGTATAGTTAGTAAATTTGCAGATGACACCAAAATTGTAGGTGTAGTGGACAGCGAAGAAGGTTACCTCAGAGTACCATGGGATCTTGA
This sequence comes from Chiloscyllium plagiosum, assembly GCF_037043375.1. Classification (NCBI taxonomy): domain Eukaryota; kingdom Metazoa; phylum Chordata; class Chondrichthyes; order Orectolobiformes; family Hemiscylliidae; genus Chiloscyllium; species Chiloscyllium plagiosum. The sequence continues at coordinate 53,190,888 of NW_028270143.1, forward strand.
TCAGATGGGCCAATGAGATGAGGAGTAGCAGATGGAGTTTAATTTAGATAAATGTGAGGTGCTGCATTTTGGAAAGGCAAATCAGGGCAGGACTTATACACTTAATGGGAAGGTCCTGGGGAGTGTTGCTGAACCTGCTGACCTTGGAGTGCAAATTCATAGTTCATTGAAAGTAGAGTCACAGGTAGGTAGGATAGTGAAGAAAGCGTTTGGCATGCTTTCCTTTATTGGTCAGAGCATCGAGTATAAGGGGTGGGAGGTCATGTTGCGGCTGTACAGGACATTGGTTAGGCCACTTTTGGAATATTGTGTGCATTTCTGGTCTCCTTCCTATCAGAAGGACGTTGTGAAACTTGTGGAAGGGTTCAGAAACGATTTACAAGGTTGTTGCCATGGTTGGAGAGTTTGAGCTATACCTCGAGGCTGAATAAGCTGGGGCTGTTTTCCCTGGAGCGTCAGAGGCTGAGGGGTGACCTTATAGAGGTTTACAAAGTCAAAGGGGCATTGATAGGGTAAATAAACAAGATCTTTTCCCTAGGGTGGGGGAGTTCAGAACTAGAAGGTGTAGGTTTAGGGTAAGAGGGGAAAGATTTAAAGGGACCTAAGGGGCAACCTTTCATGCAAAGGGTGATGCGTGTATGGAATGAGCTGCCAGAGGAAGTAGTGGAGGCTGGTATAATTGCAACATTTAAAAGGTATCTGGATGGGTATATGAATAGGAAGGGTTTAGAGGGATATGGGCCAAGTGCTGAAAAATGGGACTAGATTAAGTTTGGATTTCAGGTTGACATAGACGAGTTGTTTGTTTCCCTGCTACACCTCTCTATGATTCTGCTTTATATCTGTCAGGCAGGGCTCCCAGCCTGGACAGGTAAACAGCTCCAATCAGGAAACACCTATTTCATGACCTTGTTCCAATCACTACATAATGTACTTTCTGAACTGAACTCCAGTCTAAAGTCTAAACAAATCTAATTGCCTTGATGTGATTACACTGCATATAATACACCCAGCAGTATAAACATTGCATCTGTTAAAGCTACAGGGATCCTAGGCACTTGATATCTGGTCGGCATGGACATGTTGGACCGAAGGGTCTGTTTCCATGCTGTACATCTCTATGACACTATGACTGCAATCACGTATCTTCTTTTAGATCTAATGTATTTTGATCACAATTTCCTAATGATTTCTTGATATTTCAAAATATTTCACAGAACTGATCCACATCTATATACCTCCATTTTAAAATGCAAAATAAAAAAAAATGATATTTTAAAAGCTCACCTTCCGCAATTAAATTAGGAGATAAACAGTATAATTTAAGCTTTAAAAAGGGAATTTTTCAATTCAATATCAGTGCTTCTAATGAACCCAGTTTACACAGGAACAAGACGAGGCCATTCAGCAGCTTGAGTCTGTTCCATCATTCTATTACATCATAGTTGATTGTTTTATCTCAAGTCCATTTACCAGCTTATTGTTCCACTTTGCTCAAGACCCTATGCCAACAGTTGACCTCAATTTTGAGCATGTCACTTAGTCAAGTATCCACAGACGTTTTGAGGAAGGGAGTTTAAGCTTTCAACTACCTTTTGTGCTAAAATGTACTTTCTTATTTTATATATAAACAGCACAGGTCTAATTTTAAGATTATGCCGTTTGGTCTAGATTACTCATGGATTCATACAACATGGAAACAGAGCCTTTGGTCCAGCCAGTCCATGCTGACCATGTTCCCAAAATAAATTAGTCATACCTGCCTGTGCTTGGCCTATATCTCTCCAAACCTTCTCTATTCATGATCATATATAAATATCTCTGAAAGATTATAACTTTACCAGAATCTACCACCTTCTCTGGAAGTTCATCTCCCACACAAATCATTTTCTGTGTAAAACAAAAAATTGCCTCTCATGTCCTTTGTATCTTTCTCCTTTCACCTTAAAAATATACTTCCTAGTTTTGAACTTCTCTACCCTTGGAAAAGACCCTTGTCATTCACCTTAGCTATGCTCCTCGTGATTTTATAAACTTCAATCAGGTCATCCCTTAACCTCCTATGCTCCAGCTTTTCCAGTCTATTTTTATATCTCAAACTCTCCGTTCCCGGCGAGATCCTGGTAATTTTTTTCTGAACACCCTCCTGTTTAATAATATCCTTCCTATAACTGAAAACTGGATACAGTACTCCAGAAGAGGGCTCATCAACATCCTGTACAACCTCAACATGACGTCCGAACTCCTGTACTCAAAGGTTTGAGCAATGAAGACAAGTGGGCTAAATGCCTTCTTAACCAGCCTATCGGTGATGCTATTTTCAAAGAATTATATATCAACTATAATTATATTTACAATTATAAATTATATTACTCATCTAATGCGAAAGTGTTATTTGAAATAACACCTTGTTTTCTTTAAGGTTGTGCTTAGGAAACCAGTGCTAACTCTACGAGGAAAAATCTACCCTGGAAACTCCAAGGATTGATAAAAATAAAAAGCTAAAGTTAACATATGAATACCATAAAAATCGTAAGAAATAAGAATAAAGATTCCTCTAGCTAGCTCCGTCACAGCTGATCCAACATTCCTCATATCCAGTTTACTACATTTTCCCCAATAACTCTTGAATTCCCTATTGATTAAGAATCTATCTATCTCAGCCTAAAATATTCACAAGGACTCTGCCCCATTAGCTTTCTTCATCAAGGAGTTCCAAAGAAACTCAACCCTCAGAGAAGAAATTCCTCTTCATCTCAGTCTTAAATCGTTACCCTTACATTCTAAGACTATATCCTCTTCCATGAGTGGCAATAATCCTCTCAGAATTTACCCTTTCAAGCCCCTTAAGAATCCTATATGTTCCAATGAGATAATACAGTTGTACAGCATAGAAACAGGGCTATCAACCCCACCTTATCTATGCCAAGTGCAAGCGGGCATCACAGCCGCTCCACATTTGCCACGGGACTATGCCTACATCGGTAAAACTATAGGAATTCATTTTGTGTTTTAAAAATGGCAGCCGCAGCTTAAACCCACAGAACTCAGCAGCTGCCGGTCCGCCCACGTGACCGGGACATGGGTGCCAGAGGACAGATCAAATCCACACTAGGCCAGACACTAACCATGACTCATAGACCGAAACTCCGGAGCTAATTAATATGGAAACCCATCTCCTAATCAAATCAAGAGACTGACTGAAACACACCCATATTCATCAATACAGAACCATCCTGACACAAAGGACAGGCATCCACCAGACAGGAACGAACAGACTAATACACACCAGCACCCCAAGGGAACAAAGGGGGGTGCTAGCCCCCAGCCCACACAGAGAGAGACAAGCAGATAGTACCCAGACCCGTTTACATAATCCAATTAGCACCCTATTGTGTGTACACTGCAACTCTCCTGGGACGGCAGGAAACCCACCATTTGCACCTACTCCAGCGATGATGGGGAACTATTATCCCATTCATACTCAAAATTCTCACATCCTGACAAAGAAAAGTATATAATGTGTAGCAGCGCGCGGGAACAGCAGAACAGCCGAGATTTGGACCTCGGTTGGTCTCCGCCGGTGTTACTGTATCAATAAACGTTACCGATTGTTGAACCGCACTCTGGGCTTGGACTGATATCATTTCATCCACGCTAACACAAGCAACAAAGAAACTCATCTCATTTACCTGCATTTGGTCATACACTACCAAACTTGTTTAGATGCCTCTTATATACTTGCCTCCATTACCCTCTCAGGCAACCTATTCTATATTTCAACTACCTTCTGGGTGAAAAATTATTTTTCCTCAGATCCCCTCTAAACCACTTGCTCCTCATCTTAAATCTATGCCCCCTGATCTTAGGCATGTCTGTCATGAAGAAAAGATTCTTACCATTTCCCCTATCTATGCCTCTGATAATTTTGTATACCTCAATCCAATCCCCCCACAGCCTCCTCTGCGCCAGGAAAAATAAAGCCAGCATAACCAGTCTTTCCTCAGAATGGAGGCTTTTCATCACAGGCAATATTGCAGTGAATCTTCTCTGCACTATCTTCAATGTAATCATGTCCTTCTGATACTGTGGCAATGAGAACTGCACACAGTATTCCATCTGTGGCCTAATCAATGTTTTAAAGTTGCAACAAGACTTCCTTAATCCTAAATTCTATGCAACAGCTAATGAGTGCAAGCATTCAGTAAAGCATCTTCACCATCCTGTACTGACACTTTCAGGCATCTATGGACTTGTATACCAAGGTCCCTTTGCTTCTCAGTACACCCTACCATTCATTGTGTAAATCCTTCCCTTATTGGACCTCCCAAAATGCATCACCTTGCACTTATCAGGATTAAATTCTATCTGTCATTGCTCTGCCCAATTTACCAGCTGATCAAAATCACACTTAAGACAGAGATCATCCTCACTACGAACACCACTGCCAATTTTTGTTTCATCTGCACAAAATTACACATTATACCATCTATTTTCATATCCAGGGCAATAATGTACATAACAAACAGCAAGCGTCCCAGCACTAATCCCTGTTGGACACCGTTGGTCACAGATTTCCAATTACAAAAGCAACCCTTCTGCTCACACTTTGCCTCCTATTTGCAAGTCAGTTTAGGATCGAGTTTGCAAACTTGCCTTGGATTCCATGGGCTCTTACCTTTGGACCAGCATTCCATTTGGGACCTCTTCAAAGGCCTTACTGGTCCATGTAAACCACATCAACTGCAGTACTCTCATCAATATATTTAGTCACCTTTTCAATGAAATTAATCAGAAGGGATCTCCCTCCAACAAATCCATGCTGACTATCCCTAATCAATGCCTGCCTTTCCATATGTTGATTTGTCCCTGTCCTGTCCATTAGAACTTTTTCCAATAATTTCCCAACCACTGGCACCAGACTAAACTAGGTAAAAACAATGACTGCAGATGCTGGAAACCAGATTCTGGATTAGTGGTGCTGGAAGAGCACAGCAGTTCAGGCAGCATCCAAGGTGCAGTGAAATCGACGTTTCGGGCAAAAGCCCTTCATCAGGAATAAAGGCAATGAGCCTGAAGCATGGAGAGATAAGCTAGAGGAGGGTGGGGGTGGGGAGAAAGTAGCATAGAGTACAATAGGTGAGTGGGGGAGGTGATGAAGATGATAGGTCAGGGAGGAGAGGGTGAAGTGGATAGGTGGAAAAGGAGATAGGCAGGTAGGACAAGTCCGGACAAGTCATGGGGACAGTGCTGAGCTGGAAGTTTGGAACTAGGGTGAGGTGGGGGAAGGGGAAATGAGGAACATTGATGCCCTGGGGTTGAAGTGTACCGAGGCGGAAGATGAGGCGTTCTTCTTCCAGGCGTCTGGTGGTGAGGGAGGCCCAGGACCTCCTTGTCCTTGGCAGAGTGGGAGGGGGAGTTGAAATGTTGGGCCACAGGGCAGTGTGGTTGATTGGTGCGGGTGTCCCAGAGATGTTCCCTAAAGCGCTCTGCTAGGAGGCGTCCAGTCTCCCCAATGTAGAGGAGACTGCAACAGGAGCAACGGATACAATAAATGATATTAGTAGATGTGCAAGTAAAACTTTGATGGATGTGGAAGGCTCCTTTAGGGCCTTGGATAGAGGTGAGGGAGGAGGTGTGGGCGCAGGTTTTACAGTTCCTGCGGTGGCAGGGGAAAGTGCCAGGATGGGAGGGTGGTTGTAGGGGGGCGTGGAGCTGACCAGGTAGTCACGGAGGGAACGGTCTTTGCGGAAGGCGGGAAGGGGTGGGGAGGGAAATATATCCCTGGTGGTGGGGTCTTTTTGGAGGTGGCGGAAATGTCGGCAGATGATTTGGTTTATGCGAAGGTTGGTAGGGTGGAAGGTGAGCACCAGGGGCGTTCTGTCCTTGTTACGGTTGGGGGGTGGGGTCTGAGGGCGGAGGTGCGGGATGTGGACGAGATGCGTTGCGTGGGAAGGGAAATTGCGGTCTCTAAAGAAGGAGGTGGGAACTGGTCCTCCTGGGAGCAGATACGGCGGAGGCAGAGGAATTGGGAATATGGGATGGCATTTTTGCAAGAGGTAGGGTGGGAAGAGGTGTAATCCAGGTAGCTGTGGGAGTCGCTGGGTTTGTAAAAAATGTCAGTGTCAAGTCGGTCGTCATTAATGGAGATGGAGAGGTCCAGGAAGGGGAGGGAGGTGTCAGAGATGGTCCAGGTAAATTTAAGGTCAGGGTGGAATGTGTTGGTGAAGTTGATGAATTGCTCAACCTCCTCGCGGGAGCACGAGGTGGTGCCAATGCAGTCATCAATGTAGCGGAGGAAGAGGTGGGGAGTGGTGCCAGTGTAATTACGGAAGATCAACTGCTCTACGTAGCCAACAAAGATGCAGGCATAGCTGTGGCCCAGACGCGTGCCCATGGCTACCCCTTTGGTCTGGAGGAAGTGGGAGGATTCAAAGGAGAAATTGTTAAGGGCGAGGACCAGTTCGGCCAAACAAATGAGAGTGTCGGTGGAAGGGTACTGTTGGGAACGTCTGGAGAGGAAAAAATGGAAGGCTTGGAGGCCCTGGTCATGGCAGATGGAGGTGTAGAGGGATTGGATATCCATGGTGAAGATGAGGCGTTGGGGGCCGGGGAAACGGAAGTCTTTGAGGAGGTGGAAGGCGTGGGTGGTGTCTCGAACATATGTGGGGAGTTCCTGGACTAGGGGGGATAGGACAGTGTCGAGGGAGGTAGAGATGTGTTCAGTGGGGCAGGAGCATGCTGAGACAATGGGTCGGCCAGGGTGGTCAGGCTTGTGGATCTTGGGAAGGAGGTAGAACCGGGCAGTGCGGGGTTCCTGGACTATGAGGTTAGAAGCTGTGGGTGGGAGATCTCCTGAGGTGATAGGTTCTGTATGGTCTGGGAGATGATGGTTTGGTGATGGGGGGTGGGGTCATTGTCGAGGGGGCAGTAGGAAGAGGTGTCCTCGAGTTGGCGTTTGGCTTCAGCAGTGTAGAGGTCAGTGCGCCAGACTACCACTGCGCCCCCTTTATCCGCTGGCTTGATGGTGAGAATGGGATTGGAGCAGAGGGATTGGAGGGCTGCGTGTTGTGAGGGTGAGAGGTTGGAGTGGGGGAGGGGGGTAGACAGGTTGAGGCGGTTAATGTCCTGGCGGCAGTTGGAAATGAAGAGGTCGAGGGCAGGTAATAGGCCAGCGCAGGGTGTCCAGGTGGATGCAGTGTGTTGGAGGTAGGCGGGAGTCCTGATTGTGAAAGTAAGCTCGGAGGCAGAGGCGACGGAAAAATTGTTCGACGTCACGGCGTGTATTAAATTCATTGATGCGTGGACAGAGGGGGATGAAGGTGAGTCATTTGCTGAGGACTGATCGTTCGTCCTCAGTGTGGGGGAGGTCTGGGGGGATGGTGAAACCTCGACAGGGCTGGGAGCTGGGATCTGGTGTGGGTGTAGAGCTGGGAGTGAGGGCAGAACCTGTAACTGGAGTGGGTGTGATGATGGGGGGAATGGGAGTGGAGTCATGAGCAGGGGTAGTGTTCCCCTCGGGGTTCTGGGGGGTGGGGATAATGACAATGGGGTCAGTGGGAATGCAGGTGAGTGGCGCTGGTGGGGGTGGAAGTGGTGGTGACCACGGCAGTAGGGGTGGCGGACGTCACTGAGCATGTGGCATCATGCCCCGGCCCCAACCCCTCATCTTCACCATGGATATCCAATCCCTCTACACCTCCATCCGCCATGACCAGGGCCTCCAAGCCCTCCGTTTTTTCCTCTCCAGACGTCCCCAACAGTACCCTTCCACCGACACTGGGCCTCCTTCACCGCCGCTCCCTCATCACCAGACGCCTGGAGGAATAACGCCTCATCTTCCGCCTCGGTACACTTCAACCCCAGGGCATCAATGTGGACTTCAACAGTTTCCTAATTTCCCCTTCCCCCACCTCACCCTAGTTCCAAACTTCCAGCTCAGCACTGTCCCCATGACTTGTCCGGACTTGTCCTACCTGCCTATCTCCTTTTCCACCTATCCACTCCACCCTCTCCTCCCTGACCAATCACCTTCATCACCTCCCCCACTCACCCATTGTACCCTATGCTACTTTCTCCCCACCCTTCTCTAGCTTATCTCTCCACGCTTCAGGCTCACTGCCTTTATTCCTGATGAAGGGCTTTTGCCCGAAACGTTGATTTCGCTGCTTCTTGGATGCTGCCTGAACTGCTGTGCTCTTCCAGCACCACTAATCCAGAACCAGACTAAACTGGCCTATCCCACTGCCCTTATTGAAGGAACCATATTAGCAAACATCCGGTCATCTGGCACTTCACCTGTGACCAGCGAAGTATCATCTCTCATTCTTTTAAATTCCAGTGAGTAAAACCCTAACCTGTTTAGCCTTTGCTGATTAGATACCTCCATACTGGGGATTATTCTCCTGATTGTCTCTGAACTGCCTCCAATGAAATGATATCTTTCCTTAAATAAGGAGAGCTGCTCAGAGTACTCCAGATTTGGCCTCACCGTGTATAGTTACAGTAGAACGTTTCTAGTCTGATACTCCAACGCCCTTGAAATAAGGGCCAACTTTCCATTAGCCTTCCTGATAATGTGTTGCACGTGTTCTACCTTTCTACATTTTGTGCACATGTATCCCCAAATCCCTTTCTGCAGTGTTTCTCCACTTAAGTTATATTCTATTCTTTCATTCTGTCTTGCAAAATGAACAACTTCATGCTTTCCCATATTATACTCCAAAGCCAACTTTTTGCCCACTTACTATTTTCTTGTTCCCCACAACTGTCTCCCCAGATTCATTTTCTTATGGGCCAATGTTACTTTAATCTCTTTCTTCCTTTTTATATATTTAAAGATGCTCTTATTGTCAGTTTTTGTATTCTTTGCCAGTTTGCTTTCATAATTTATTTTCTCTGTCTTTATCTTTTTAGTTCTTTTTTGCTGGATGTAGCTCTAACATTGTCAATAACAGCAAAGGATAGCATCATTCATACTTACGATTCTCCAATCTTTTGCTGTTTAAGGTAATTTTCCAATTCATTTTGCAAGTTACCAATTGGATAAGCTTCCACTATTCTTTCAGACAGAAAAATCTAAATCATAATGTGGCATGAAACAAAAATCTCCAATCTCCTAGATACTTTTCCAATTGTTTCAAATCCATGTCCTGTGATTAATGACCACCTTGTTAGTAGAAACAGTGTCTCCTTATCTACTCTATCCAAATTCCTCATAATTTTGTCACTTCTATTAAATTTCCATTTAACCTTCTCTCTGCTAAAGAGAACACCTCTGTTTTACCTGGAGCCCCCAATGAAGATCCCCATTCCATGACTTGTTCATGGGATATAAATGTCATTGCCTAGGCCAGTGTTATCATCTATCTCTTAAAGCCTAGACGGCAGCTAAGAGTCAACCAAATTGCAGGAGGTCTGGAGTCACATGTAGGCCAGACCAGTTAAGGATGGCATGTTTCCTTCCCTACAAGACATTAGTGAAACAGACGGGTTTTTATGAGAATTCATAGTCGTTACATGGTCTTCATTAGGCTAACTTTTAATTACAGTTGTTTTTTAATTCAAATTTCACCATCTGCCATGGTGGGAGTTGAAATTATGTCCTCAGAACAATTGCCTGAGGTTCTGAAATGCCAGTTCAGCGACATTACCGTTGTTCCTAGAATCTATCATTCTAAAGGAATAAAAGAATGTTTTGACAGTCCATCTTTGAAAATTTATTTGAAAATTTCATTTTCTGGGCACCTTTTTGATTACCAGAAGATTACAGATTAAATTGCTTAAGGAATAAATTCAAAATCCACATTAGTAAACCTAAGAGAGACTGTTACACTTCAGGTGTTATACTTGCTACAATATATAGTACAGACAATGTTAGTCTTAGTTCACTTTCACATCTGTGTCATGAAATTACATCTCCATGGCCCACTCCAGAGATTTATATAAATAATCTGGATTGACATCTCAGTGCTGCAATGGGGCTGTCATATTTTTGATGATCTGCCTTCTAAGCAGAATACTGAAAATCCCATGGTTCCATTAAAAAAAATGTGAGTTCTGAGAATACTGCCTACATTTACATTGGCTGCACCGAATTCATAAAAGGCGCCACATAGATGCAAGTCTTCTCTGCTAATGCTTCTATTATTAATTTAATGTTAGGAATGCCTTAGGACAGCTAGTGGTGAAACATAAACTGACACTAAACAATAATATTTGATGCAGATTTCAATAGATTTAATATTTGAAATTTTAAAAAATGCAATTCTGAATACTTGAAGGAAATGGCAACACTTCAACCAAGCTGTGGCAACATTGTAGTATCTAACAACACAAAATGTATTTCTATACTTACATGTTTTCTGGACAGAGATATGACCATTTCTGAAAGGTGATGATTGTTGTGAAATGTACCCTTTTTCTTCCTGAGGTTTCCCTGACAATTAAACAAAAAAACAAACAACTAATGCCTTGTACAAAGCTCACAAGTTCTATAAATAGCAACTGCTACATTGCAATAATTAACGTCTTTACTCAGGTACATATTAATTTATGTATGGCATAAAATCAATGAGCCTGCTTGTACTTATTGGTTGTCTAATTTTCAGGACGCCATTCACTCTCCTGAAAGAAACAGGATAATAATTTAACGAGATTCAATCTGCCCTTTTTAATCCTTCTTCCCATTCCATGCATATATAAACCTTATTAAGATGAAATTGTTGAAAACAAGTTACCATAAATTTGCTTTAACACTGAATGTTGCTTAGCCGTCCGTGCACAGGGACTCCTGTTGTTGAATGTTTGGCTGCTTTTTCTGGAAATAACATTCACGATATTGCCACTGAGATTCTTCCTCCAGGCTAGTTGGATGGTGAAGGCAGCCACCTCTTGCTTCCATGTCTTGTCATCATTGTCCCCATTCTGACGTCGGCAGCGAAGGAGCAACACCAGGGCTTTTCGTATCCTGTAACTACAAATATAAATACAGTACTAACACTTTTCGGAACATTACAAATTACATTTCCATGTGGCTGATCCCAAAAACCAATTTCCTATTTCCCACTTCCTCCAATAAACATCCAATTCTGAAACAAACACAAGGAACACTGAAAAAACTCAGCAGGTCTGGAAGCATGTGTGGAGAGAAACCAAGTTAACATTTTGTGTGTGGTATGCCTCTTCCCTTCTACTTTGTTTTCTTTCACACTTTTTACTCCACTGGTAGCTCATTGACCACTCTGCATATAAAATAGGTAAATGTAAATAGCTTGTGCACCTCCTCTAATCTAAATGTTATGCTGAGAATTAAAGAGTGACAACAGGAATAAGATGAAATCTTATAAGTTCACACGGTAAGCTACATTTCAGTAGCATGAATCATAGAATCCCTAGAGTGTGGAAATAGGCCATTTGGCCCAACAAGTCCACTCCGATCCTCCATAGAGTAACCTACCCAGCCCAATTCCCCCATTCTATTCTAAATTAGCCCCTGATTAATGCACCTAACCTACACATCCCTGAACACTGGGCAATTTAGCATGGCCAATCCACCTGACCTGCACATCTTTGGATTATGGGAGGAAACTGGAGCACCCGGAGGAAACTCACACAGACACGGGGAGAATGTGCAAACTCCACACAGACAGTCGCCCAAGGATGGAATCAAACCTGGGTCCCTGGCACTGTGAGGCAACAGTACTAACCATTGAGCCACTGTGCTGCCCAACAGAGCCACCATGCCACCCACCAGCACAATCAGGGTCCACGCCAATGAGAGGAGGGGAATCTTCCACACCAGGTCTGTTTTAGCCTTGAGAGCAAACCTGAGAGTGTAAACAGATTCTTGTGATAACAGAAAGACCATGGACGGAAGATTTTTGTTTAATGTATAAAAATGAAATATAAACAATATTTGTGGGAGGATAAAGATTGATGGTTTGTTGTTTTTATGGGGCAGAGTTTGAGCAGAGGTGTGGCAGAGCTGGATACAGCTAGACAGAATATCGGACAAAGTTTTGTTTGCCAATTTAAGAGTCTCTCCCTGAGGTTATCTGAACAAACACATTCATGAGTTCTCCTGTGGTTTGTGTAGGAAATTAAAACCAACAATGGTGTAGTCAAGCAGGAGAATTGTACCAGGTCCTTGCGTTACCTCTGAAAAGGGGTGAGTACATTTTATTTCCCAGCCACTGAGAGGCCTACCTGAGAAAATTCTGTCCAATTATCTCAAGAAGCTTAGGGGAGGCCTCAGGACAGAAGGTGGTGAGTAGAGGAGGCAAAGCCATGCTAGTGGGCTGTTATACGATTGCAGACAGTAGTCAAAGCTGCACAGATTAGGCTCGACTACTTGTAAGTAAAAACGTTGCTGAAGTGTAGCGGGGAAAGTAACCCCAGAAGATGATAAGTGGGATGGTCTTACAGGAGTCGAGATTTTATTGGTTTTGAACATCGAGAAGGAGAAGCCTCTGAAGTTAAGGTGACATTGGGATATTTAATATACAACTGATAGATTGTTTAATGAAAATGTTAGGATCTTGGGTAGTGGAAGCAGTACTGGAAATTGCAGAGGTATGCAACAGTCATTATGAATGTGTCCTTGACAAACCTTTGAAAGAGATCATAAAAGGAACAAAAGAGTTCAGAACAAGCTAGCGTACAGTACTCATTTGTGTGCTTTATAGATGAATAAAGAAAATAACAAGCTGCAGGGATTTGTTAAAAAAAGCTGCAGGGTATAAATGGTGACTGCAGGTAAGTAGTGTACCATACAATGGCATTGTATTACACGAGTAAAAAACTGTGAGCAGACCCAATGCTGCAACTGGATATACTGGGTATTGATTTATAAATGGAACATAAAACAGACTTCTCCCCTGATTTAGCTAAAATCAAATGTGTCAAGACCAGACAGCAGCTGTAAGTATTACCTCATAAAATGAGGTAATTAACCTTGGAAACATAGTTCACGATGCTTCCCCATCAAAGGGGATTCCGCAAACATCACAGATTCAAAATAGGCTTGATCAAAAGAGTTTAACAAGTGATTTTTTTTTCTGTGAATAGCATTGACCTCCATTTAAATAGTAAGCTTTTAAGTGCTGTAAAAATGAATTTTTTGCGGTGGTGAAGTTCGACATATTCCAAAACCAACAGACAAACTGGAGTTTAGCATATAATCAATTTCAACATACATGCATTTGTTCTCGCTTGCAGGAGAAAAAAATATAAATAGGAGTGAGAAAAACCTAAAACAAAGTGTGAAATATTACAATAAGATGTCATTGGGAAAGTAGTTTACCCTGTCTCTTTCAGAACAGCAGAGAATAAACTTTTTCTGTTGACAGCCTTTTAAAATCTTACCTCCCGTTCCATGTGGCTAATGTTTGATTTTGGACAAGACTGGGTTTTGGTTTCTAAATTTACAAAAATGATCAGATGTTACAAACTCATTGGGCTGTGAACCAAAGCCATAGTGGTTTTTATTTTTGTAACTTCAATAGATCTGAAGAAGCACCTGGTGATACAGCAAAAGGCCTAGGAGCCTTGCAGATAGCCTTGCATATTCAAGGATTTATCTATGGACCTCAAAACAAAAGACTTTCACAGAGTTGGCCTGTACTAATCAGGCCATTTGCTTTCTTTACAGAAAACTACCAAGCCCAGGCATAAGTGTTTCTGAAATTGAGATTAATAAAACATCATTTAATTTGTATAAAAAAAGGGGAAAGATTGTTTGGGAATAAATCAATTGATCAATAATAAACCTGTCAGCCCAACAACACTGCCAAGCCTGTACTTAACAAAAAAAGGCAAAGAGTATTGTTGCCACATTTAAATTTGGAATAATTATAAAAGAAGGGAAAGTTGAGCATAATCTACAAAGTTACTAAGTATGTAAATTAGCTCACTGAGCTTGAAGGTTTGTTTTCAGACGTTTCATCACCATTGTAGGTGACATCATCAGTGAGAGTCTCTGGTGAAAATTTTAGGAAAATTTGTATTTTTTAATGTTTGGAACCACATAGTAACTTTTGATCTCTGTTTTAAAAATATTATGAAAACTTTTTTCAAAGAAATTGGACAGTATAGTTTCTCTGAATCTGAATCAGATAGAATGATGATTAATGGGATGTTGTGGTTCTGTTCGCCGAGCTGGGAATTTGTGTTGCAGACGTTTCGTCCCCTGTCTAGGTGACATCCTCGTGCTTGGGAGCCTCCTGTGAAGCGCTTCTGTGATGTTTCCTCCGGCATTTATAGTGATTTGTATCTGCCGCTTCCGGTTGTCAGTTCCAGCTGTCCGCTGCAGTGGCCGGTATATTGGGTCCAGGTTGATGTGCTTATTGATTGAATCTGTGGATGAATGCCATGCCTCTAGGAATTCCCTGGCTGTTTTCTGTTTGGCTTGTCCTACAATAGTGGTGTTGTCCCAGTCGAACTCATGTTGCTTGTCATCTGAGTGTATGGCTAGTAAGGATAGTTGGTCGTGTCATTTCGTGGCTAGTTGGTGTTCATGGATGCGGATCATTGGCTGTTTTCCTGTTTGTCCTATGTAGTGTTTTGTGCAGTCCTTGCATGGGATTTTGTACACTACATTGGTTTTGCTCATGCTGAGTATCGGGTACTTCGTTCTGGTGAGTTGTTGTCTGAGCGTGGCTGTTGGTTTGTGTGCTGTTATGAGACCTAGTGGTCGCAGTAGTCTGGCTGTCAGTTCGGAAATGCTCTTGATGTATGGTAGTGTGGCTAGTCCTTTGGGTTGCGGCATGTCCTCGTTCCGTTGTCTTTCCCTTAGGCATCTGTTGATGAAATTGCGCGGGTATCCGTTTTTGGCGAATACATTGTATAGGTGTTCTTCTTCCTCTTTTTGCAGTTCTGGTGTACTACAGTGTGTTGTGGGCCACTGCATTCCGCAACCCAAAGGACTAGCCACACTACCATATACCAAGAGCATTTCCGAACTGACAGCCAGACTGCTGCGACCACTAGGACTCATAACAGCACACAAACCAACAGCCACTCTCAGACAACAACTCATCAGGACGAAGGACCCAATACTCAGCATGAGCAAAACCAATGTAGTGTACGAAGTCCCATGCAAGGACTGCACAAAATACTACATAGGACAAACAGGAAGACAGCTAATGATCCGCATCCATGAACACCAACTAGCCATGAAACGACACAACCAAATATCCTTACTAGCCATACACTCAGATGACAAGCAACATGAGTTCGACTGGGGCAACACCACTATTATAGGACAAGCCAAACAGAAAACAGCCAGGGAATTCCTAGAGGCATGGCATTCATCCACAGATTCAATCAATAAGCACATCGACCTGGACCCAATATACCGACCACTGCAGCGGAAAACTGGAACTGACAACCGGAAGCGGCAGATACAAATCACTATAAATGCCGGAGGAAACATCACAGAAGTGCTTCACAGGAGGCTCCCAAGCACTGAGGATGTCACCTAGACAGGGGACGAAACGTCTGCAACACAAATTCCCAGCTCGGCGAACAGAACCACAACAACGAGCACCCGAGCTACAAATCTTCTCACAAACTTTGAATTAATGGGATGGCCACTTGGAGTAAAAAGATAAGGACAGGTGTAATTATATGAAATATATAAAGCAAAAAGAAAGTGTAGATGAAATTAATTATTGACAGCTTCCTCTTGGAGATAAGACAGAAACTGAAGAGTGAGTCAGACATGTACACCTACTTAGCAAAATGATAATTGTGGTCAGAAGAGCAAGAAAATGTATTTTAATTGATGGCACATAATGCATGGATAAATTGATTCTAAAATAATGAAAGTGGTATTGGTGAAAGGAATAAAAATTAAAATTAAAATAATTGGGTTTAGATAGTTGAAGGCTCTAAGAAATTTTTTATCACAGAGGACTGTTAAGACTATGTCATTAAGTTTATTTGAGGCTTAGGTACACAGATATTTATTCAACAAGAGAATCAAGGATTATGGGGAACAGAAAGGAAAGTGTAGTTGAGAATTATCAGATCAGCCATGATCTCATTGAATGCTGGACTTGATGGACTTGATGGACTGCATGACTTACTTCTGCACCTATGTCTGATGGTCTTCAGACTATAGGGGCACAAAGGTGAAGGAAGAGCTGGAATATCTTTTAAGTCCACAAATAATTTGTTTCTGTAATTTTATGTACTGAAACCAGCCAACAATGCCCTTGGTATGCAACATCAGTCAAAGCCTTGGTTCAAGCTGTTGGCTTTATGTTTAGTAGTTGCCAAAAAGTTTAATATTAACTAATATCTTTAGTACATTGTATGCTATGCCCATTGATCCCTTTAACCCTAAGAATTATATCTAACTCCTTCTTGAAAACATTCAACATTTTGGCCTCAATTTCTTTCTGTGGCAAAGAATTTGACAGGCTCTCCACCTTGTGTGAAGAAATTTTTCATCTCAGTCCTAAATGTCGTACTCTATATGATTGCATTATGACCCTTGGTTCTGGACTGCCCGGTTATCAGGAACATCCTTCCAGCGTTTACCCTGTCTGGTCCTGTTAGAATTTAAGAGGTTCCTGAGCTCCCTTCATTCTTCCAAATTCCAGTGAATATAATCCTAACCGATCCAGTATCTTTTTGTACTTCATTTCTGCCATCCCAGGATTCAATTTGACAAACCTTTGTTATATCCCCTTCCATAGCCAGAACATCCTTCCTCAGATAAAGAGACCAAATCTGCACACAATACTCCAGGTGCTTTCCCTCGACCATCCTATATATTTGCAGCAAGATATCCCTGCTCCTATACTCGAATTCTCTCGCTACGAAGGTCAATACATCATTTGCCTTCTTCAGCACCTGCTGCATTCACATGTTTACTTTCAACAACAGTTGGACAAGGACACCCAGGTCTTGTTGCACCATCCCTTTTCCAACCTATCACCTTTTTCTTGCTACCAAAGTGGATTACCTCACATTTATCCAGAGTATGCTTCAGCCGTAATGCATTTGCCCACTCACTTGTCTAATTATAGAAGCCTCTGTGCATCCTTCTCACAATTCAGTCTCCCACTCAACTTTTTGTCATCTGCAAACTGGAGATATTACGTTTAGTTCCCTTACCTAAATCATTAATATACGTTGTAAATAGCTGGAGTCTAAGCACCGATCCCTGCAATAACCCATCAATCACCACTTGCCACTCAGAAAAAGACTCATTTATTCCTACACTTTAGGAATCAGTTCTCTATCCATGTTCATTCATTACCCCAATTGTTGTCTGTTGTATTGACTTTTACCTAGCAGAGGCTGAAAAGCAACCCTCCAATACTTGCTTGTACCTGTTCATGGACCACGACTTCATTATTGAATATAAAGCCATTGTGTTGCTGACCTTATCTCCACGGAAGCTCTTCCGTCTGCAGCTTCTATCCCGAACAAACCAAACCTACCTCTGTTCCAAATTCCATCAGCAAGATTGTTGCAATTGTACCAGCCTCCATCACTTCCTCTGGCAGCTCATTCCATACACATACCACCCTCTGAGTGAAAAAGTTGCCCATTAGGTCTCTCTTATATATTTCCCATCTCACCCTAAACCTATGCCCTCCAGGTCTGGACTCACTCACCCCAGGGAAAAGACTTGGTCTATTTATCCTAAAACATGCCCCTCATAATTTTGTAAGCCTCTAAAAGATCACCACTCAGCCTCCAATGCTCCAGGGAAAATAGCCCCAGCCTATTCAGCCTCTCCCTATAGCTCAAATCCTCCAACCCTGGCAACATCCTTGTAAATCTTTTCTGAACCCTTTCAAGTTTCACAACATCTTTCCAATAGGAAGGAAACCAGAATTGCAAGCAATATTCCAACAGTTGCCTAACCAATGTCCTGTACAGCCGCAACATGACCTCTCAACTCCTTTAATCAATATTCTGACCAATAAAGGAAAGCATACCAAACGCCTTCCTCACCATCCTATCTACCTGCGACTCCACTTTCAAGGAGCTATGAACCTGCACTTCAAGGTCTCTTTGTTCAGCAACATTCCCTAGGACCTTACCATTAAATGTATAAGTTCTGCTAAGATTTGCTTTCCCAAAATGCAGCACCTAACATTTATCTATATTAAACTCTATCTGCCTCTTCTCAGCCCATTGACCCATCTGGTCAAGATCCCATTGTAAGCTGAGGTAACCTTCTTCGCTGTCCAGTACACCTCCAATTTTGGTGTCATCTGCAAACTTACTAACTATACCTCTTATGCTCAAGAGTGGGAGATCATTTCCTCTTTTCTGCCAACTAAGGCCCAAACATCAATTCCAGGTAGAACAGCAATTTACTTGTACTGCTTTTCGACGGAGCATACTGTATTCATGTTGCACAATGTGATTTCCTGTACTCTGGGGAGGCAAAGCATGACTGCTTTGTGTGACATCTCCATTCAGTCCCCAAGTATAACCCCAGTCATTTTAATTCACTACTCTGACCTTTCTGTCTATGGAGTGCGAAAATATTCCAAAGCAGTTTGATACAAGATCAAAGAATAGCATATTATGTTCTGACTAAACACTCATTGTTGAATTCAACAACTAAAGATCCAGGGAATACAAGATGAATGATAGCACCCTGTGAAGCACCAAGAATTGGAGAGACCTTGGTGTGTATGTCCACCAGTCCCTGAATGAAATGGGACTGGTCGATAAAGTGGTTAAGAAGGCTTATGGGATACTTTATTAGTGTTTAAGAGAAAGAAGACAATGCTGGAAGTGTTCGAAAACATTGATTAGGCTACAGCTAGAGTACTGTATGCAGTTCTGGAATCCATATTATAGGAAGGATGTGATTCCACTGGAGAGGGTGCAGAGGAGATTTACGGGATGTGCCTGGGCTGGAAAGTTTAAGCTTACAAAGAGAGATTAGATCAACTGGAGTTGGTTTCCTTGGACCAGAGAGGATTAAGGAGAACACGATAGTGATGTATAAAATTATGTGCAACATAAGGTTGACGGAAGGAAACCTTTGCCCTTGGTAGAGGGATCAATGACCAGGGACATAGATTTAAAATAAGGGGCAGGAGGTAGAAATCTTCAGAACATTTAAGTAGTATCTAGATGTACACTTGCGATAGCAAAACACAAAAATACAAGATTATAGATCAAGTGCTGGAAAATGGGATTAAAATAGATGGCTGTTTTAGACCAGCACAGACTCATTGGGCCAAAGGCCCTTTTAATGTGTTATCGTTTCCACCTTGTTCTGTGTGGTTTTTCTGGGATTTTTCCTACTGGCTTGTTTCTTATACTCAGCTGACTGCTATACAGTTGTGCACAAAACATCTGGACACAACTTTGCCTGTTTATTGCATCCATTACCACACCTTTTGGCTTTTGTGTCATGAAATCTTTTAATATTTGATCTCTTCTGCCCTTCAAACTATCTCAGCCTCCCTTTGGTTTACCTGTCTTGCCACCCATTCTATTGGCTAAAAGCTTACATTGTTTCTGTGCTGAATACCTCTACGACTCTATCAAGTGGAAACGTTAATTCTGTTTTTCTCTATAGATGTTGCTTAGCCAGCTGATTATTTGACTTCTTAAAATTTCAGTAGTTGAGCTCTTATCAAAATTAGACAATAGGCACTCTGTTCCTTCTAAAGGAAAGTAATTGCCTGCAGAACTTGTATAGAGTTTAAAAGTGGGAGCTCTTATTCTTTTCTTGACCATTGCAATTATAATAGGCTGCATTCCAAATAAAAAAATCATTGTTGGAAGTTGTCATATTTCAAAAAGTATTATTACCATTTGAGATTATTTTGTATCTTTAACATAAGATTATTTTGTATCAGTGCAGACCTTGTAGGTCTGGAGAAATATTGTAGAAATGAAATCAGCACTGAAAGGGTTTAAAATAAAATTGCTTTCCTGGACATGAAGTAACCATAGGAGCATTACAGAAGTTAAATGAGCTACAATCTGGACACAGCTTTTACTGTGTAAAGCACGCTTATAAGTTTTAGGCCAAAGAAGATCAAACAGTAAATGACAGGATCTCCCTGGAGCTGCCCTATGTGGAATAAATATGCATTGAATCATTTCCCTTGTGTTGCTTGTTACTATTTTAAAAATGTAGATTGAAAAGCACAGCTGTTCTATTGCAATTTGAAAAGAATTCCTAGAAACCTCTGTAGACATTTATCAATGGGTAATAATGAATGCTGGTTCATACGTCAGGGTACAATATGCAAACTAAAAAGCTCATGTCCTCACCCGAGTGTCCCACTTTGCTGTCTTAGTTTTGGTGTAAATTTGTAATTAATAGAAACTTAACTTAGATATAAGGTTATAATATCCAATGAGGAACAGACTTCCTCCAACTTTCGTGATATGAAAGCGAAATGGGTTTGGTGAGTTTGGACATGTGTGCCACATTTAGCTGTAAAAGTAGTAGCAACTTAGCATCTGTGGAGAAAAATCAGAGTTAAACTTTCAGGTCCAGCAATCCTTCTTCAGAACTTCTCAGACCGTTCCTCACTCAACCTGAAATTTTAACTGTCATTTCTCTCTACAGATGCTGCCAGGCTTTTCCAGCAGTTTCTGATTTACAGTATCTGCAGTTCTTTTGGTTTTTATTTAGCAACTTAGATTATTTCACCATGGTCCAACTTTAATTCCGGTTGCATAGAAACTCTGCGATTTAACCTCAACAGGTTTCTTTATTAAAAAGCTATGAAAATGTACATTCTGCTTTTTTATTGTGATTTATATACTGAGTGTCATTTGTACACATTGCACAAGTTCACTTCTGAAAGGTTAGAACAGCAAAGTGATCCAAACCAACCTAACACTTCCTAACTACTTGCATCTAATAAAGGAAATCCATGGAGAGAGCAGGTTTGTATGTGTCAAACATGGTTATTAGAAGTCATATTTTAGACAACCACAGGATGACAACAGAAGAAAAACTGAAATAGTACATCCTCCCTGGGAATTTCTTCTAAAAATTCATAACAAGCTTGTTAGATAAGTGCAAAAATCAAAAAACATAAGGTAACTCTTGCCTATTGCAGCATTATATTCCAAAGCACTTCACAGGAGTGTAATGAATCAAGCACATATTAGAGTTGGTATTTAAAAGTTTGATCAAAAAGATAGGTTCTGAGAATCACCTTAAAAGAGTTGAGAAATGTAGAAAGGCATAGAGATTTCTGGAGGGAATTCCAAAGGCTAAAATCTATGTAGCTGAAGGCATGGTCACCAGTGGTGACCAGTGGTGAAGCAATTACAATTGAAGCTGTCAAGATGTATCGGAGGGTTGTAGAGCTGGTGGAGGTTGCAATCCATGGAGGAATTTGAAAATAAGAAGAACTTTAAAATTGAAGCAATCACATCCTGTAGTGCATCAGTGGGCACAGGGCTGTGCAGAACTTGATATTGGAAACAGACTTTTGGATAAACCTAATTTTATGAAGAATAGCCAGGATTGCTTTGGAAAAGCCAGATCCCAAGGTAAAAGAAGTGTGTATGAGAGTTTAAACAGCAGACAAGCTACAGTCAAGCAGAATCAAATGCTGGTTCCAGAGATTTAAGTAGCTGATCAGATGATGCAGATGTATGATTAGGGCATATGGTTAACCCTGGCAGTTGCCAAAAGGAAGAATGGATTTGGTGGCTTGGGAACTAAATTTGTGGTAATGATGAAAGGTAAAGGCTTCAGGCCTCCTGAATGTTTGTTGAAGGAAATGTCTTCTCATCTAGTACTGAATGTCAAACAAGAAATGCGATTAGATAGAGTGAAGGTGTCATAAGAGGTCGTAGGGAAGTATAACTGGGTATATAGCAGAACAAAATATAAAATGGATTTTTGAAAATACCGTGCACATTTGGACGTAACAGCTATTAGATATAAGGCATCACTACATGCATCACATATCTAAATGTATCAACGGATACCAGAAATATCTTAGGATTTATGCTCTGATCTGTACTAGGTCAGGGCATTTCATCAAGATTGGAAACAGGGGCATTATAATTAGCTTCAGTACCCTGGGCAATGAAGGGATGAAAAAACAACTAGAGTTCCCACTTGTAAACAAAAATCTAGTAACATCTGCTGGAAATTATACATGTGGGTATCAATGAGGACAGGATCAGGTTCAGCTTGACACTCCAATAATTGATATCTTAGAAACATTCGTTGGTATACTCAGATACAAAGTTTTTCTTAGGTGAGGCTTTGGAGGGCTGCTGGCATATGTGTAACATAATGTGGCAAGAATCAGTGCCATTAACACAGGAAAAGAATGAACCAAGGGCCCTAAGAAAAACACACCACCTTAAATCTTAGCTTCCAATTCAGTTTCAAATTTAATTAACAAATCATATGAGTCAACATTGAAATGTCTTGCAAGTTTGTCACAAGACAAGTGAAAAGATTCTCAATTGTTTACAAAAGATCAAGCTAATTTGAACAAGAACACTGTGACATGACTACAATTATGTTGCAGATGAGGTTGCCGAACCTAATAATCTATTTCTAGCTATTTTAAATAGGCTTCCCACAGTAATAAAAAAAATAGGAATATTCTTCCAATGAGCAAATTAAAAGAAAAAGCAGTTGTTGGAAAAGAAAGCTTGATAACATGAATCACGAGCTCTGGTTCAGTGTCTCGATCAGTAACTTTGAATACTTTCCCCTACAATATCAGAGCAAATACTAAGAATTGGAGCAACAGAAGAAGTTGTAGAAATGTTCAACCAAAATAATCTCTCTGCCTCGCATGCTGCAAGACAGGCAATAGATAGACTCGTTAATGCACTTATTCATACATGTATGTAGGTCTTTGAGATCTGAGCTGAACATTTAGTAATATATCTGCATTCCTTTTGTTGTAAAAGGTTTTCATTGAACATGGTGACGGTAAAATGCCGGTAAAGGCACAAAATCAGAAAATTAATCTCACTGTTCTAATTATCATGACTCAAGTTATCCATCTTCTATGAGCTGGCAAGAGTGGACACTGGCAAGTTTAAACTCAAAATTACTGACAGAAACATACAACAAACATGTATAAATAACTCATAAAGAATGAACTCCATCGTCACTGTCCTTCTTAAATTGACAGAAAGGAACTACCTTATTTGGGAACTTTGAACTACTCAGTTCAGATACTCATTTGTGAAATTATGGTAATTGAAACAAGTTCCTTGATTAAACAACACTGGATCATAGAATCCCTGCAGTGTGGAAGGAGGCCATTCAGCCATCGAGTTTGTACTGACCATCCAATGAGGATCCCACCCAGACATGGCCCCCTATCTGTATCCCCACATTTACCACAGCTAATCCTACATATTACGGACAATTATAGCATAACCAATCCACCTAACTCACACATCTTTGGACATTTGCATCGAGCCAAAAACGACTCTGACACAGGGAGAATGTACAAACTCCATGTAGACAGTCACCCAAGGGTAGAATTGAGCCCAGGTCCCTGATGCTGTGAGACAGCAGTGTAAACCACTGAGCCACCATGTCACCTGTAGATATGTATCATCTTGTTGGCATTTAAAGAGAAAAAAAGATTTTTGTTAATATCAATTATCAGATCATAGGAAGGATGCACTGAGACTTTACAGAAAGTGGATGTTATTTATTTCATTGCTGAGACTCAGAATTATAATGTATCCGCTTGAAGTTACAAGCAGATTTTTAAAATATTTATTCCCAAAAAGTAATTTACGAAACATGATTTTATTTATATGGTAGAGAAAGACCATCCTATTTACTATATAGTATTTGAAGTGTTTCACAGAGGTACAAGGGAAAAAAGAAATACAAAGGCAGAGAAGAAGAAGTGACCAGGAGTTGGATCAAAGAGGTGGAAGTGTGGTTGGGTTTAGCACAGCCAGCAATGGTAACGTAGAAGGAGAGGGATGCACAACAGGCGAAGCTCAGAGAAGAGTCATGTGTCTGAAGGTTGTCAAATAACATGTTACATAGATAAGGAGATGGAGGCCATGGGCAAGTTCAACACAACCAATCAAGTTCTTAATTTGATAGACTGGGTAACTAAGAATCAGTACAGGTTGGCAAAGTCAGGGACGTTGTGTAAATGAGACTTGGTTGGGCAAAAGAATGAGCTGGAGTGTTTAAAGGGCTGAGAATTGGGAGGTTGGCTGAGAGCATTCTAATAGTTGGGTCTGTAGGTGATAGTAATAGATGAGCAATTCACCAACAAACTGAGGCAGAGTGCAGGATGGACAATATTAGATAAGTAGAAACAGGTGTTCTGTGTGATAAAGAAAAAGGAACAAGAACAGATCCACACCCAATTCCAGAATTAATGCTGTGAGGTTGGGCATGGAAACCTTTGGTGGAGTTACTCTGGAAATAATCAGATAGCTAGTAGTGGAATCAGCAATGATATTCCAAGGGCTATTGAGCAAAGCATATTTGTTCAAACTGGATTTTGAAACATATTAAAATCACAAATCCCGTTCTGAGAAGTGTTTTCGGAGTTATGAGGAGAGATTATACAAATTAGGCCTGTTTTCTTTATAATTTAGAAGGTTAAGAGTGATCTGATTGAAGTCTTCAAGATAATAATAGGCAAATAAAAGAAAAAGAAAAACCAATTTCACTGGTTGGAGTTTCTCAAACTGGGGGGCATAGTCTGTAAATTAGGTGAAAAACAACTGCAAGTGAGAATTTACTGTATGTGCAGCCACATTGTCGATCTGCACATATCTTCAGCAGAAACTCAGAAGCATTCAATTCATGATGTCAACAACAACTGAAAAAGTTGTTACTCATGACACAAGTATGGGGAACATGGGAAAGTGGTACAAATTTTCATACTTTGCAATGTGATTTAATAAACTTATTAGCATAACATTTATACAATACCAGTGTGCACACAGAATTTGAAGTACAACATTTATCTTTCCCTCCACTTCAATGAAGAGTAACTGCAGCTCAATCAAAGATAGAGACAGGTTGTTTGGATTGCTGAAATGCTTTTGACTATAGTAGTTTGAATCTTTGGTCATTGGGAAAAGAGACACATTGCTTTGTATTAGTTATAGAGTGGGTGTGCAATGAATAACATGGGGAGTATTTTGAGTGGAGATTTCAGTTTATGTTTTAATATATTTCCAGTTCCACGTCCCTTTTCATTATTATCCTTCGCCTTGGCCAGCAATACTCCAATCCTATGAGTATCAATTAAAAAACGTGTAGCTACCTTTCTGTTGCAAAGCATTTTGTCGGAGATCAGCCACATATTGATAGGCCATTGCTAAAATGCATAGATACTTGCCAGTCTGTTTAAGGAGGCAGACAAGATGTTCATACATAGCAAATTTAAACTTTACTTTGGAAAATAGCAAAATAAAAAATTTTTTTAGATTTTTAGTTATTTTTTATATTGGTCACAACACAGAGACATACACCCAAACCAAATCAGCCTTGCCTCCTCCATATTTGCAATGCAATAAATTAAAACGTTTAAAGACTCTCAAAACTGACCCCAATGGTTCGTAAGCAGATTTTTTGAATAACCAATCCCAGACTTAGCAAATAATCAATTCTCAACACCAATTTGTAGCTTAAACAAAAGACGTATTCATTTACAATACAATAACTTTCATAGAGCAAAATTTAACAAAGTAATCTAATTAGTCTACGCTATAAACACAAAAATCTTAATTTTCAGACTCATTCACTCAAAATATAGACAGACAGACAAACAAACATAGTCATGGGATAAATAACAGAAAAGAGCAAAACTGGCTAGATTACTTTAGTGATTTTCACTATACAGTGTTCCACAGGTAGAGATGATGGTTTCTTGACTGATTTTCTGTTCTCTTAAATTCTAAGAGCTGATAAGGGAGGTTAGGCAGGGAGTGTTCAATCTTCATGTTATAACATCAATGTCCAATTTTTTTTCACCAGAACACACCCAAACCCAATTCAAACTCTGACCACTCCCTGTCAGACTGAGTGTCTCCTCCACAAGGTCCCAGTTATCATGCAAAATCTGAGTTTCTGCTGTCTGTTTAAACAATAATGCTCTTCCGCAGTGATGAGGAATCCATAGAACCTCTTGATGAAGAACCCAACCTGCAAATTAACTTCTCGGCCTGGAGTCATGAATAAATAAAAGCTTGTTGGGTCTGTTTTCCTTTTAACACAAGTCGTTATTCACAGTCCAAAGGTTATCTTTAGCTTATAGTTCCCAGATCACAGCTTTAACCCAAACTGATCAAAGAATAAAAACAATGAAAATTCAGCTATGGTTCTAACAGCATCAAGGAGCATGGGGAGAAAGTGGGAATTATGGCTAGAGATTCAGATGTGACCTTTTAATGATGAGCAGGCTCGAAAGGCCAAATGGCCTACTTCTGTTCCTAGTTTCTATGTCTAAATTGAAAATCAGGAAGGGTAATTAATTGTTCAGCAACTAGTTCAACAGTGCTTGCAGGCTATTGAAAAGAAGAAAGACTTAAATTATGTTATGCACACTGTGCATTCTTTGCTTGCATAGTACAGAATACATAACTTACAACTGTTTGGGGCAGCAAGACAAGGACAGAAGGATTTTAAGGATGAACTGAAACATACTCACTCTCTCATCAATCTCTAAGTTAGTGCCAGAGAAAAAGCAACAAAACAACAACCCATTCACCAATATCTACCTCCTCTCAATTAACGTTACAAAAGCAGAATGTCTGAGCATTGACTCATTACTGTTATGGGCATTTTCACTGCATATGTTAGCTGCTGCAATCCTATTTTACGCTTCAAAAGTATTTCACTAGCTGCAGACGTTCTGAGATTATGAAAGACATTAAATAAATACCAGTTACTTCTCTCTTTTTAAATGGATCATGTAATTTTTTTGAATTATGTTTTAGAGTGATAGTTTCTGTAGGTTTTTTCTACCACCTTATATGCCCATCAGGATCTATTTTTCACCATAAAGAGCTTTCTACTACCTCTTTTAAAATGCTTTATTTCTAACATGGGTTCTGTTTTTAAGGTTCCTCAACTGTTTTTGGTAAGCTACCAGATTTTCTCTCTTTTGAGTCTCAATGCTGCAAACTATTTCCACCATCTCTTTTTCCTCCACTTGGACTTAGTTTAAATCCTCTTGGGCTTCCTGCTGGCCCTAAATGCATTTTAAAATGCTTTTCCTTTCTTAATTATCTATTATTATTTTTTTCCTGATTACTTTAAAACAATTAGTGTTTTTCTCTACAGAGATTGATTATTCAAGTTAATTTTGCCATCACACAACACCCAACTTTCATCCTTCTTGCTACTCTCTCTAATTGCCTTTTACCATGTTTTTCCTGCCACAATTTCCTACTTTAAAACTTCTAGGAATGATTTTGACAGCCTGGCTTTTTTTTTAATCGTTCAATTGTCATTTGCTTGTAACACTTCTCTTCACACATACAACACTTTGACCACTCAATGGAAGTTCATAAACTATAGAAACTGAAGGTTTCCATATTTATACCTACAACATCACTAATAATTGGAAGTATATTCACTTTGTCTTAATTCACCATGAGGAATAGAGCAAGTGATCTATTAGTAAATTCTAAAATTCAACTAATACAAATTGCTATAGATAATGGAAAATAATTGGCCTAAAGTTCTGTAAAAGTGTTCTGGCTCTGTTGTCAGAAAATATTACTTTCATTTTGGCATATTTATTTCTAAATTTCACAGTTTCATAATCAGAATACCCATTTTTTAAGTTAAAAGAAGTAAACTTTCTATTTACAGAAATTGTATGCAATCATATGTAAAAACAACATTCATGTTACGTGATGACATGTCAAATGCACTCAGGTGAGGGATCAAAATTTATGAATGTAATATTGTGATGAGAGGTAGGACTTGAACTCAGAATCTGATTTAAATTTTCAGTTTGGTTACATTTGTAAAAGGATTATTCTGCAAATTAGCAGATTGTGAAAATAAGATCACAGATAGCTTTCAGTGCGATAATGCACTCAAAATCCGACAAACTTAGGTACCAAAAGTCATCTAACAATGTTAAAATATGTAATGGTACTTACATAATAAGGGATTTCTGAATGCTGTGTCAGATGTAACCAATACTGATGAGACATCCAGCATTCCCATTAGCAGCTAACAAATCAACTCAGGATTCCATAAAATTTGTGGAAAATCTTATTAAATCTTATTGAATTACTGAGGTGGCAGATGACAAATTAGCATTCATAACACAGAAACAGAACTCAGTACTGCCTAACCATTTGAAAACACAAAATATGCTGATTTTTTTTTCCTAGTGAATTTACTTTTATTTTTCCTTGTTCTATTATTAACTTCCCTAATGTCATCTCCTTCTTTGTTAATGTCTCTCTCTAATTAGTTCTAAAGTGTACACAGTCTAACCAAAATTAACAACCTCAAAAAAACCCTCTTGGTTTGTGAAAGTTTCTTCTCCTCTACTGCAAAATGCTCCTTGAGATTGGAAAAATCATCATTTCGTCACTTTCACACTAAATCTACTTAAAGATCTATCAAGGAGAAAAAAACCCTCAATGACAGGATCAGGTCTTACGCACTAACCACACCAAATTATTAGTGACCAAGCCAAGGATTCATTAGCAATCTATTTTTTAAATTTTAAACAGACTGTGGGAGTGATTTGCTTTATTCACCATTTTAATTCAAAAGGGAGCACAAGTATAATATTGAATTCCAACGCCCCTCCCCCAAGTCCCTCCTCCCTACCTTTTGTCTTAGCCTGCTGGACACACTTTCCTCATTCCTGAAGAAGGGCTTATGCCCGAAACGTCGATTCTCCTGTTCCTTGGATGCTGCCTGACCTGCTGCGCTTTTCCAGCAACACATTTTCAGCTCTGATCTCCAGCATCTGCAGTCCTCACTTCTCCTCCTGTCATTGAGCCAGGATAATACTTTGGTTTGGTCGTAATGGTAAAGTATGGAATATGCAGAACCATGAGATTATATATTGTGTTTGAATGTTGATTGTTAGCAACTCATGGCTGCCCAGTGTGAGCTGCTAAATTTGTTCTTTATTTATTCCATTTAGTACAGGCTACAATACTATGCAACGTGATGGAGGGTGTCCTCAGTGTGAAGTCAAGATTTTGACTCCGCAAGGACTGTGCGGTGGTCAGTTATGACCAGAGGCATCTGTGATGTATGAACTGCTGCAGATGAGATAAACTAGGTTTTTCCTTTGTGATTGTTCTCCCACCCTTTGCTGCAGACCCTATCTGGCCTATGTTGACGTTGTTAGCAGGGCAATAGGTTTTCAACATGTACTGAGAACAACAACAATTGGCCTAGCTCATGTGCAGAATGATACCATGGGTCAACTGAAAACCAGAGGCATCCTAATGATTATTGATCATTCCACCAGACTAAACACTCTGATACAGTGATTAAAATGGTTGATTCACAAATTGTTAACAGAGATATGGGTGATGAAAGTTACTTGCCACCTTGTTGAACTGAATGAAATCCAGAAATTTCAATGTTATTTGCTGCAAATGGGGCAGGAATTGTTAGAAATGATAAACCATTTATGATCAAGATCATGATCTAGGTCTAAGGCTGAAAAGGTGGGGAGATCATGTAACAGTGTTGTGGAGAAGAAGTGGGGAGGAAGAACCTGATCCAGGTCTGACACAGGGATAAAAAGGATCTGTCATTTTATCATTATCACTTTCTTACTCTCATGAATACCTAAGTTTCATTTTCCCAATCCCAATTAGTCCTTAGTCAGGTTTTCTTCCCTTCGTCTGTTGCTGCCATGCTCCAAGCTTCTGCTGATCTCTCTCCAAAGAATCCTTTTTAGCTCTTCTCTTCTCTTCCTCCATTTTCCTCTCCCTTTCCTGATTTTCTCTGCTCTTGATTGCAGTAGTACTGCCAGGCTATCTGACCTCAGATTTGTAATGCAGGTCTGCGAGGTGTGATCAACTACTAATTTTGATCCTGATGGCAAGAATTTCTACACTGAAAAAATTCTACCCTGACAATGTGCGCATACTCTCATGTGGTGTCTGGGACTTTTCTGGCTTCACAGACACTGTGTCAGCAATCACAGCAAAAAGAAATAACAGAGTGCAAGAACAGATATGTTTGACATAGGAATAAAATGTTAAAAAGTTTTTTTTTGAACGATGCAAATATGAATGATGGCAAAATTTTGATACTGATCACGTGTGATTGATGTGGAAGGCAAAGACGTTAAGAATAAAAATCAGGAAGAGAAATCAAGCTTGCTGGCAAGGAGCAACTGCATGTTCCAGCCTAGAAAAGGTCGAGATTGGTTTCTGTGGTCTCTTGGATTAGTTGGTCATATTTTCAATGACTGTTAATAATTCATCTTTAAATTTCAATATTATACTTGTGCTCCCTTTTGAATTAAAATGGTGAATAAAGCAAATGGGACTTGACCTCTTCCCTTTGCTTCATGATTGGTTTATGCCTTCAGCCATTAAGGCACCACAGCCAGGAATTCTTTCTCCAAATATTCAGACTTTTCATCTCACATCTCTTTTAAGACCTCTTAAGACTCACTCCTTCAATAATCTTTCACATAGTTAATCAAAGGATTTATGTGAATTACTACATGAATGCATTGTTCACGGAACAGACAGAAGCATTGCAACATAGTAATTTAATATTAATAAAGTGTCCTACCTTTTCCATGCCCTCTGAATAACTGCTGCTGCGTTATTCTTCTTCCGAAACAGCTCTTTTCGCAATCTCTCCTTTTCCACTATTTGTACTCGAATTTCCAAAGGGATAAGCTGGATATCAGATCGTCTATCATTCAAAGTGGTAAATGAACCTTTTTCAGTGCTAGGAGATTGCGAAGAACTAGTCCTGTCCCGAGGTGCATTTTCAATAGGATTATCATACATTCCACTGCGACCTTTAGGTTTTGAACAGGCTGGAGGATGCAAAACAGAAGTGATGGTACCAGAGCACTGGGCGCCAGTTTGCACTGCATTGACAGCATTATCAGTACTGTTTACAATTGCATATTTGGCGCTTCCAGGCCGACTTGAACCAGCAGGTGAGAATCGACCGCACTTTAGTCCTATCCAAGGCGCTTCATATTCTTGGGAAGATTCAGATGTTATTTTATGATGTCTGCCACAAATTAATAGAGGTGGGTTTTGTTGTTTCACTGATTTTTTTGTTGCACTGGCTGATCTAAAGCCAGTAGGTTTTGACTTACAGCCATTGGATCTGTTGGTACTTTCAGGGATCCTTCGATCACTGTCAGTGTTAGCATCTCCTTTTTCTGAAGGAGTGAGCTGTCTGCAAGAGTGTAGTTCACTAGGAATGCTTCCTTCATTGTATTGATGATGATCACAGACACGAGTACCCTTTGAGCTTTTCCTGATAAGTTCTAGAATGATGAAACAAATCACACATTAGTAAAAATAACCAATAAGTTATAACAAACACTTCTTCTTTTGTGACAATTGAGATTGCACCTACATATATGAAAAGCTCTATTCTTGGTATTGTCAATAAAAATTCATAACCATCTATAAATTTCTAAAATGGAGTAATTTATTCTGAAAAATGTACTGGTAAATTTCAAGATTATCTAGGTGACAGGTTTTAGTGTTGGAAAATAGAGCGTTTTTCAACTTTTTACACCAACAATTAATAAGCATCAAACACTTGAAGGTCAAGGAATGTACTTCCGCTGAGTTGTGTCCAAGCAATATATCTCACTTAACCCAAAGTGGTTAACCTCCCTAACACCTTTTATTTCACATCTTAGAACAGCTATCATTACACTGCTGCATAAATACTGCTAATGGGCTTCCTTGACTCCCATTCTCAGCTGCATTCAACTATTAGTGGCTCCTAAGGCTTTTCATGAGCCCTAACCTCAACATTGCAAGTCCTGGAAACCAATGTATGCATTGGTTTCCAGGACTTCTGAATGCCCTCAATGCATTGAGCTATTAACCAGCACCTCAATTAGTCAAACTACCAGGCTTGAAGCAAAACACACTTTTATTCTTACACTATAGTAAAATTACAAACAAAAGAAAGGAGAATTGCAATAACTTGACGCTATCGGAAAACTTAACAAAATAACAGATTATTTAACTACTAAACAGCAACTTTTCCGATGTACTAACATCCCATAAACACCTTGGCAAAGGTAAATTCAGTAAAATAGATTGTCTCACATGCAATTCTCCAGCCCAGGAGGAAAGAACATCAACAGACAACTCAGAGGGAGAGAGAACTCAAGTATTTTGCTGTAGCAGAGAGATATATAGCAGTTTTCAAACTTCAGTAGCTACTGAACATTAAACTAAAATGCTGGTTCTGTGGGATCTTGACCGCATCCCATCATGCTGCTTCTACTGTCCCAAGGCCTCACAAGCTGTTCCCTTTATTAGTTTGGAACAGTCAGCTCGACACCTTTGTCTCAACCTGTCTTCATGAGAATAACTAGGTGAAATTACACCTCTTAAAGCCATTGTATTGTCCCACAGAAACTCAGCTAATAGCAGCACCGAGTTAAAGCATTTTTAAAGGATCGCCACCATTTCCAAAACATTTCCCTTCTAAATTAAATAGATATCAGCTGATTCCACAAAACCAGCTAAAGTCCTATGTCAATCAAGATAACCTCTTATCCACTTTGCGTTTGACCATAAGACCATAAGACATAGGAGTGGAAGTAAGGCCATTCGGCCCATCGAGTCCACTCCGCCATTCAATCATGGCTGATGCGCATTTCAGCTCCACTTACCAGAGTTCTCCCCGTAGCCCTTAATTCCTCTAGACAACAAGAATCTATCAATCTCGGCCTTGAAGACATTTAGCGTCCCGGCTTCCACTGCACTCCGTGGCAATGAATTCCACAGGCCCACCACTCTCTGGCTGAAGAAATGTCTCCGCATTTCTGTTCTGAAATGACCCCCTCTAATTCTAAGGGTCCACGGGTCCTAGTCTCCTCATCTAACGGAAACAATTTCCTAGCATCCACCTTTTCCAAGCCATGTATTATTTTGTACGTCTCTATTAAGTCTCCCCTTAATCTTCTAAACTCCAACGAATACAATCCCAGTATCCTCAGCCGTTCCTCATATGTTAGACCTGTCATTCCAGGGATCATTCGTGTGAATCTCCGCTGGACATGTTCCAGTGCCAGTATGTCCTTCCTGAGGTGTGGGGACCAAAACTGGACACAGTACTCCAAATGGGGCCTAACCAGAGCTTTATAAAGTCTCAGTAGTACATCTCTGCTTTTATATTCCAACCCTCTTGAGATAAGAGACAACATTGCATTCGCTTTCTTAATCACGGACTCAACCTGCATGTTTACCTTTAGAGAATCCTCGACTAGCACTCCCAGATCCCTTTGTGCTTTGGCTTTATTAATTTTCTCACCATTTAGAAAGTAGTCTATGCTTTTATTCTTTTTGCCAAAGTGCAAGACCTCGCACTTGCTCACGTTAAATTCCATCAGCCATTTCCTGGACCACTCTCCCAACCTGTCTAGATCCTTCTGTAGCCTCCCCACTTCCTCAGTACTACCTGCCTGTCCACCTAACTTCGTATCATCGGCAAACTTCGCTAGAATGCCCCCGGTTCCCTCATCCAAATCATTAATATATAATGCAAACAGCTGTGGCCCCAGCACCGAACCCTGCGGGACACCGCTCGTCACCGGCTGCCAATCTGAAAAAGAACCTTTTATCCCAACTCTCTGCCTTCTGTTAGACAGCCAATCCTCAATCCATCCCAGCAGCTCACCTCGAACACCATGGGCCCTCACCTTGCTCAGCAGCCTCCCGTGTGGCACCTTATCAAAGGCCTTTTGAAAGTCTAGATAGACCACATCCACTGGGTTTCCCTGGTCTAACCTATTTGTTACCTCTTCAAAAAATTCCAACAGGTTTGTCAGGCATGACCTCCCTTTACTAAATCCATGTTGACTTGTTCTAATCAGACTCTGCTCTTCCAAGAATTTAGAAACCTCATCCTTAATGATGGATTCTAGAATTTTACCAACAACCGAGGTTAAGCTGATTGGCCTATAATTTTCCATCTTTTGCCTTGATCCTTTCTTGAACAAGGGGGTTACAACAGCCATCTTCCAATCATCCGGGACCTTTCCTGACTCCAGTGACTCTTGAAAGATCTCAAGCAATGCCTCTGCTATTTCCTCAGCCACCTCTCTCAGAACTCTAGGGTGTATCCCATCGGGGCCAGGAGATTTATCAATTTTAAGACTTTTTAACTTTTCTAGCACTATCTCTTTCGTAATGGCACCCATACTCAACTCAGCCCCGTGACACCCTTTAATTTTTGGGATATTACTCATGTCTTCCAGTGTGAAAACTGACGCAAAGTACTTGTTAAGTTCTCCTGCTATTTCCTTATCTCCCATCACTAGGCTTCCTGCATCAGTTTGAAGTGGCCCAATGTCTACTTTTGCCTGTCATTTGTTTCTTATGTACTGAAAGAAAATTTTACTATTATTTCTAATATTACTGGCTAGCCTACCTTCATATTTGATCCTCTCATTTTTTATTACACTCTTTGTTATCCTCTGTTTGCTTTTGTATCCTTCCCAATCTTCTGATTTCCCACTGTTCTTAGCCACTTTATAGGATCTCTCTTTTTCTTTAATACATTTCCTGACTTCCTTTGTCAGCCAAGGTTGTCTAATCCCTCCCCGGTTAATCTTTCTTTTCTTGGGAATGAACCTCTGTACAGTGTCCTCAATTATACCTACAAACTCCTGCCATTTTTGCTCTACTGTCTTCCCGGTTAGCCTCTGCTTCCAGTCTATTTTAGTCAGTTCCTCTCTCATGCCCTCATAATTACCTTTATTCAACTGTAACACCATTACATCCGATTTTGCCTTCTCCCTTTCAAACTCCAGACTGAACTCTACCATATTATGGTCGCTACTTCCTAAGGGTTCCCTTACTTTAAGATCTTTTATAGAGTCTGGTTCATTGCAAAGCACTAGGTCCAGAATAGCCTGCTCTCTTGTGGGCTCCATGACAAGCTGTTCCAAAAAGCCATCCTGTAAGCATTCCATGAATTCCCTTTCTTTAGATCCACTAGCAACATTATTTACCCAGTCCACCTGCATATTGAAGTCTCCCATGATCAATGTAACCTTGCCTTTCTGACATGCCTTCTCTATTTCCCAGTATATGTTGCGTCCCTGGTCCTGACCACTGTTAGGAGGTCTATACACAACTCCAATTATGTTTTTTTTGCCTTTGTGGTTCCTCAATTCCACCCACACAGACTCCACATCATCCGACGCTATGTCATTCAATACCATAGATTTAATTTTGTTCTTAACTAACAAGGCAACCCCACCCCCTCTGCCCACCTCTCTGTCTTTTCGATAAGTTGAAAAACCATGGAGATTTAACTGCCAGTCCTGACCCCCCTGTAACCAAGTCTCTGTGATGCCTACTACATCATAATCATTCACTATTATCTGTGCCATTAGTTCATTGGCTTTGTTATGAATGCTACGAGCATTCAGGTAAAGTGCCTTAATGCTAACTTCCTTATCATTAGAGATGTTGGAAGTCATATGTCCTAAGTTATCCTTGCTTTTTACTGCATTCTCAGTCTGCCCCAATTTTAAATGTGCCTGGAAACATGCTATCCTGCTACTTATCTTGCCATTTACCTCCATACTCCCTGTCGCTTTCACTTTCCCTTCCCCCCAACTCAGAAGTTTAAAGTCCTACTGACCACCCTATTTATCCTCTTCGCTAGAACATTGGTACCTGATCGGTTCAGGTGGAGACCGTCCCAATGGTACAGATCCCCCCCTGTTCCAAAACTGATGCCAATGCACCATGAAGTGGAATCCCTCTTTCCCACACCAATCCCTTAGCCACGTGTTTACTTGCCTAATTTTACTTGCCTGCTAACATGTAAACAAAGTAGATAGGAGAAGATAGATATATCTTAAGCCTTGGTACAAGTTATCTCTATCGAATGTTATTTGTGAATCCAATGTAGTTAATATTGTTTATAGCATGTCTAGTTACGTACACCAGCCCTTTCCCTGCCAACTGTTTGAAGTTGAAAGAAACCCTTTATAACCTTGGTGTCAAATTAGACTGAAACGAGCTTTCAACCACATGGCTGCACAAAAGACTGTCTATATCTATCTCCATAATATCAATCTAACTCCACCCTGCCTCAGCTCATGTGCTGCTGAAACCTTCATCCATCTTTTTTTTAAAACCAATGGTGTTTACTTGCTCCATATTACTGATAAACTTCTTACTTGCTGCTCTTGATAAAAACTGCCCATGTCCTAACACACACCAATGTGTGTGCTGACTTTCATGCACGATCACTTCATTTTATATACTATATATTTATACTCGAGACTTTTCCACAGTGCTGAACAGAGCAAATTAAAAATGTTGTACAATTAGATTAAATTTGATATTATAAAAACATAAGTAGGTTTGTCATCCTTGAAAGCACTTTTGTGTTTGATACTTATTTTTTACATATTTATTATGGATTTCTGGTCTTGCTCATAAGGATTTGGAGAATGAGGAAAGATAGCACCATAATGGTATATTTTAGGTATGAATACTGACTAGAGCTACTTTTACATAAAGTCAGTAGACACTGAAGACTGGTGCAGGTCAGCAAGAAGCTACATTCCACCTTTTGTACCCACAAAATCAAGAAAGCATTTCATAACAAACCAAAAACCATTTATCTGCAAGTTCACTTACAATAGGGAAATAAGCCACAGCTTACTCATGATTCATACTTTGTTAATACTCATGAGTATCAAAACCCGCTTCAACGCAAAGGGCTGAAATTTTCAGTCTGCTGTCAGCAAGTGGGCAGGTGGTCAGCCCATATTATTTCACAGGGGCTTCCAGTTACTCATCCCCTACCAGTGCTTAACTTTAAACAAGTATTTATTTTTTCTATTCTTTTCATGATCTAAGTAGATGTAGATAGACTAATATCTATTGTATTTCCTAATTGCCTTTGAGAACATCGTGGTTGTTATAAAAGGCAATTGGCCGGAAGAGGTTGATCTTGGACACTGCACTGGGTTCCACCCAAACTGACAATGTCATGCACCCTGGGATGGGGAAAGAGGAATCTACCCCTGGTTCCTGATAGTTCACCCTTTCCCACTGCCTCTGTAAGGTTTTATCCCCACTTCTGGTCTTGCTCTAACCAACTGCTCATCTTCTATGTTCTCACTGCTTCTCTGTTGTTAGTGATCTAGGAAACACTTCATTGTCTTTTAATTTTCTAATGAGGCATGTAACCAAGTCAGCTTTGTAGTTATTTCCTCCTTTGTTTCCTTAATCTGTAACAAGATCTTTTTTTGAGATCTAACTAAAAGGAAAAATAGGGGAGGAGTGTTCCAATCTTGATGCAGGTTATACTTCATCCCCTACTCTGGCCACAGTGCTTGGTCCTCATACATAGGCCTTGAACTAAATCATGTGTCTACTGTTATGATCCCATCTAGTTTTAGGTAGACGTCTTACACAATCTATTGACACCCTGCTAAACTGGTTCGTCTATGGCTTGTAGCAAAATTAAAGTCATGAGTTTAATTGATAGTTTAGGTTTCCTTACTACTTGACATATACAACATGTTTGGTGAAATTTATCCACGTCTTTATGTAATTCTGGCCATTAAAAATATTTTAGTATTTTAGCCTCTGTTTTGCTAATACTTAAATTACTTGCCACTGGCATTTTGTGGTCTACCTGTAAACTTGTATTACAATATTCAGTTTGAACCACCATCTGATGGACAACTGCCCATTCTTCATTAGCTAGAATTTGAGGTAATCTCCATTCTCCATTTGTCTTTCAAATCATAACACTCAGATATAGGCTCTTACACAACTTCTGAGTGGTGTGTTTGGTATAACATTCTTAATTCAGGATTCACCTGTTACATTGTTTTAAAGAAGATGAGTGAAGTTGGACCCCATCTTCCTTTCCTTCATTCCTATTATTCTATTTTTTTGACAGTTGTGTCTGTTAATGGCATTGCTACGTCAGTTTCCTTTTTCATTGCATCCTTGTCTTCCAGTCCAATTCTATGGACTTGAGAGCTAGTTACAACATAGTTATAGAATCAAAGAGATGTGCAGCATGGAAACCCTTCGGTCCAACTTGTCCATGCCGACCAGATATCCCAACCCAATCTAGTCCCACCTGCCAGTACCCGGCCCATATGCCTCCAAACCCTTCTTATTCATATATCCATCCAGATGCCTTTTATAAGTGTTGCAATTGTATCAGCCTCCACCACTTCCTCTAGCAGCTCATTCCATACACGTACCATCCACTGCGTGAAAAAGCTGCCCCTTAGCTCTCTTTTATATCTTTCCCCTCTCACCCTAAACAGCTCCATTTCCTCTCAATATTTTTATTGGTTTCTCTACTTTTCAAACAGCATATTCAGAATCTCCAGGCATCTGATTCTCTTTATTAATATTGAACGAAGAATTTTGTGACTAGTCATCTAAACTTTCCTAAAGAATCCGAGGAAGCAACATCTTGTCACACTACAGGTACAGTTTAATAACCAATTTCTTTATGATGCCCCTTTTTCTGAGGATTCTTTAGGCATTCCTACTACTGCAATTCTCCCAACTAACCTCTTAACAATTAGCTTTGGTATATCCAGACTTAATGCAATGGAAACATGTTACTTTCTCTACGTTACTGTTCGTCCTAGTATTTCTCTCTATTGCTCGGGCATCCTTCTGCTTGTTCCTTAAAGCTAGGACATTTTCCATTCCAGCCTTCTTACTCATCCAGTTTTCTTGCAGATTCCCATATTACCCTCTCCACACTTCTAATTATGGTACCTGCCAGGACTGCTGCTTTTGAAACTTATATTAGCTTTAAAGTTTACTGGAATACTATTTTTGAATACTTCCATCATCATGATTTTCCTTAGGTTTTACATTTTTTTTCTAAATTCATTTATCAAAACCACTGATTCTATGCTAATTCTTTTCTCTTACAAATTCTGCAAATGTCTGGTTAGGTTTGTTACTTGTTGCCCTAAACTTTAATTGATAAGCTTCAGTAATAAGCTCATAAACATGGATTATTTTAACAGTTTCATAGTCTGCAGATTGTGCTTTTGAAAAAAATTGGCATTCACGTTCATAATAGTGTTTGTCAAAACGCTCTGTAGTATTATTTTGGTCTCTATGTCTGCCCTGCTATCTTTACAAATGAGGTTAAATATCTTTCAACTTTATCCTCTGCAAATTTAGGCACTAAGTGCAGATTTCCTGTTAAATCAAATCTATTATTGGTATCAGAAGCATCTTCTGAAATATTAACTCTTCTTTAAGCTTTTTTCTAGCCAAATCATGTTGTCTGATTTCCATGTCTCCTTGGAGTTTTCAATATTTTAAAACACCACTTCCATATCTTTGTCATTCTCTTCTCGATTTTCCCAAGCTTGCTTATGTTAAATTCTTTTATTTTCTTCCTCAGGGCAGCATGGTGGCACAGTGGTTAGCATTGCTGCCTCACAGCGCCAGAAACCCGGGTTCAATTCCTGCCTCAGGCAACTGACTGTGTGAAGTTTGCACATTCTCCCCATGTCTGCGTGGGTTTCTTCCGGGTGCTCCGGTTTCCTCCCACAGTCCAAAATGTGCAGGTCAGGTGAATTCGCCATGTTAAATTGCCCGTAATGTTAGGTGAAGGGATAAATGTAAGAGAATGGGTCTGGGTGGGTTGGTCTTCGGAGGGTCGGTGTGGACTTGTTGGGCCGAAGGGCCTGTTTCCACACTGTAAGTAATCTATCTAATCTCTCTTTCCACCTTTCTTGCAATTCAAGGCTTTTTGTTTCTACATAATCTTAAGTAATTCCAGTAATGATGCATCAAGTTGAGAGTTCTTTTGTTTTAATTTCAAATGCTATGTAATTAGTTTAAGCATCTCATCTTTACAAGATTCTGCTTTTATTTCTACCTTCATCTGCTAACTCTTTTAGTTGAGCCTTGGAAAAAAAATACTTCAAATAATCCATTATTATATACTTTACTCCCAGCAACTCTTAGCCCAACACTCAATGCGATTCTGAAAATACCATGATTACAATATGCTTTAGCCCAACATTCCTAATTTATGCCTGGTATCTCTTTGTACTCACATGTTCAGCAAAGACACAGATTTTATTTAAATGCAATACATTCTGATCTCACGAGCTCCACTTGTATTACATATTTTTGTTTATATATTCATATTTATACTTAAGGACTGTGAGGAACTAAAATATAGAATTGTTTGGACATTCTAGATTTAAAGGATTGATCAAGCTTTGAAGACAGACTTTTTTTTGACATGGAAATGAAAGGTGTAATGTGAGCTGTGACTCACTTGCGAATTACTGAAATGTCAAGTAACTTTAGAAAGGAGACAAGCAAACCTTTTAAGAAAGATGAGAGATGAAGCTTATTCTTCAAATGTTCTACAAACCTGGTTTGGAAGAGATAGGAACTACATGCTAAAGGTCACCTAACAACACTCTTCTGAAGTTAGTTTCTGTTTTTCCAGGACACCTGTGTAGGTCGGAAGAAGGAAAAGACTTCCAAAATGTGCAGTAAACAATTCTCTATCTCTCTTCTTAAAAAAAAGTAAGAAGACAGCTGACAGCAGGTCAAGCTGGACAGATTTCTCTTGGTGTAGTATTATTGGGAACCAGATAAATTCCCAAATACTGGTATTACTGGCTAACTCATAAGCGCTGAACACTCAACAGTGGCAAAGAGATAACAAGTAACTGACTTTCCGTCTGAATTGAACACTCCAATATACTTTTCTAAGGTATGATTTGCCTGTATTGCACGCAAAATAATATTTTTCCATTGCATCTCAGTATGTATGACAAGAATAAAACAAATCAAATCAAAAATCAATCAGAATTTTGATTGCATCGACCGGAAACTCAAGGAATTGTGTTAAGTAATCTCATTTTATTTTTTGAGTTGCAAACCTTGGCCCAAGGGAGCATTTGTTTCATTTTGCTTTATTTTCTAAAAAAGTCAATCATTGCAGAGCATTATTGTCTTGTTTATTGTGGGAATGCATTGGTTTTGTATTAAGGGGAGAGAGTTCAATTCTGTTTTATTGCTTAGTTGTTAACATTTTTTCCCCTGTTTAACTAAATTTTGTTTTTAATAAACAAGTTAATTTTGAGTTTGTTAAGGCAATCTGGTGAAAGTCACTTGAATCACAACGCTAATGATATGGCTCATGGAGTAGAGGGGCTAGATTACCTGCCCAGCTCTCCTGCCACAGACATAACTGAACTACAAATAAAAGAAACAACAGAAACCAAAAAAGGTTTAATAAACTGAAGAAAGAAAATGCAAATGCAAGGAGTATACGTGTTTCACTTTGATACCCCACTCCAAAAATGTGCGATGAACTCATGACTGTTTCTTCCGTTACATGTAGCATGTCATCTTGGCGCTCAAAACTGAATTTAAGCATCACTTAAAGCTAGTCTGCATCTCTTAAAAGGGAAGTGCATTGTGGCTGAAATAAACTGTGAAAGAAGAATAGAAATGCAAAGCATTTCTTGAACGGTAAGAGGTTAGAAAATGTCTATGTACAAAGGCACCTGAATATTCTTGTCAATACATTACTGAAGGCTAACATGCAGGTGCAGCAGGCAGATAGGAAGGCTAGTGGTATGTCAGTCTTTATTGTAAGATTACTTGGGTATGGAAGTAGTAAAGTTTTGTTTCACTTATACAGAACCTTGGTTAGACAACATCTGGAGTAGAGTGTAGTTTTGATCCTTACCTTCGGAACAATGTTATTGCCATAGAGGGAGGTTCATTAGACTTGCCCCCGGAATGGTGGGACTGACCTCTGAAGAGAGGCTGGGAAAACTGGGCTTGTATCCTCCAGAGTTTTGAAGAAACAAAGAGTTGATCACCTTGAAACCTACAAACTACTTGAAGCAATAGCTAAGACATTTCCCCTGGGTAGAGAATCTAGAACAAGGGGGGCACAATTTTAAAATAAGTGGATACCAATTACAACTGAGATGTGGAGAAATTCTTTTACATAGAGGGCTGCTAATCATTGGAATTCTCCATCCTAGAGGGTACGGAAGAACAGTCTTTAGGCATGCTTAGATATGGCAGGTTTGTAAATATGAATAGGGAGGCAATGGACTAGTTGTTTATCACCAGACTAACAATCCAGAATCTCAGCTAATGTTCTGGGCATCTGAATTTGAAAGCCGCCACAGCAGATTGTGGGATTTGAATTCATTTTTAAGAATCTGGAATAAGAATCTACTGACCATGGAACCATTGTCAACTGTTGGACCGATCGCCTGGTTCACTCATGTCCTTCCGGAAAGGAAATAATCTGGTCAGGCCTAGATGTGATCCCACACCCACAGTGGTTGAATTTCAATGGTGTAACAAGTAACTTAGTTACATCAATTGCTGCAAAGTCTAAAAAAAATGAAACTGGATAGACAACCTGGCATCGACCTAGGCACTGGAAAAGACAACAGCAGAAACAGCCCTGACAACCCCGCAAAGTCTTCCTTAATAAAATCTGGAGGAGAGTACTAAACTTGGGAGAGCTATCAAGTCAAACAACAGCCTGACATAATCATACACACAGAATCATACCTTACAGACAATGTCTAAAACACCACAATCACCACCCATGGATATCTCCTGAACAACCAGCAGGGCAGACCCAGCAGAGTGACACACACTCAGGACGGAGATGCTCTGGGAGTCCTCAACATTTACTCCAGACCCCATGATGTCTCATGGCTTCAGATTAAACATGGGCAAAGGAATCTCCTGCTGATTAGTACACCGTCCTCCCTCCTGCAGATGCATTGATACTCCTCCATACTGAACAACACTTGGAGGAAGCACTGAGGGTGGCAAGGGCACCAAATGTATGGGTGGGGGATATCAATGTCCACCACTAAGAGTGGCTTGGCAAGAGTGCTACTGATTGAGCTGGTCGTAGAGATGTACAGCATGGAAACAGACCCTTCGGTCCACCTTGTCTATGTCTTTCAGATATCCTAAATTAATCTAGCACTATTTGCCAGCACTTTGGCCA
Organism: Chiloscyllium plagiosum; assembly: GCF_037043375.1. NCBI lineage: Eukaryota > Metazoa > Chordata > Chondrichthyes > Orectolobiformes > Hemiscylliidae > Chiloscyllium > Chiloscyllium plagiosum. The sequence goes on from NW_028270143.1 coordinate 53,234,077, forward strand.
TATCCCTCTAAACTCTTCCTATTCACATACCCATCCAGATGCCTTTTAAATGTTATAATTGTACAAGCCTCCACCACTTCCTCTGGCATCTCAATCCGTACACACACCACCTTCTGCTTTAAAAAGTTGCCCCTTAGGTCCCTTCTAAATCTTTCCCCTCTCACCCAAAACCTATGCCCTCTAGTTCTGGACTCCCTAACCCCAGGGAAAAGACCTTATCTATTTATCTTATCCATGCCCCTCATGATTTTATTAACCTCTATAAGATCATCCCTCAGCCTCCGACGCTCCATTGCCCCAGCCAATTCAACATCTCCCGTTAGCTCAAATCCTCCAATCCTGGCAACATCCTTGTAAAACTTTTCTGAACACCTTCAAGTTTCACAACATCCTTCCAAGAGGAGCGAGACCAGAACTTCACACAATATTCCAAAAGTGGCCTTACCAATACCCCGTAGAGCAACATTATGATCTCCCAACTCCTATACTCAATGCTCTGACCAATAAAGGAAAGCATACTAATGCCTACTTCACTACCTTATCTACCTGTGACACCACTTTCAAGGAACTATGAACCTGCACTCCAAGGTCTCTTTGTTCAGTAACACTTTCCAGGATCCTACCATTAAGTATATAAGTCCTGCCCTGATTTGACTTTCCAAAATGCAGCACCTCACATTTATCTAAATTAAACTCCATCTGCCACTCCTCGGCCCACCGGCCCACCTGATCAAGATGGCTTTGTACTCTGAAGTAACCTTCTTCACTGTCCACTGCACCTCCAATTTTGGTATAATCTGCAAACTTACTAACCACAACCTCCTATGTTCACATCCAAATCATTTATATAAATGACAGGAAAAATATATTTGATCTCATCATCACCAATCTGCATCTGTCCATGATAGTTTCGGTAAGAGTAACTACTGCATAGCCCTTGTGGAGACAAAGTCTTTCCTTCACAATGAGAATAGCCTGGAGCATTGGAGGCTGAAGAGTGACCTTATAGAGGTTTGTAAAATCATAAAGGGAATGATTACGGTGAATAGCCGAGATCTTTTTCTTAGGGTGGGGGTGTTAAAAACTAGAGGACATAGGTTTAAGGTGAAAAGGGAAGGATTTAAAAAAGACCTGAGGGGTAACTTTTTCATGCAGAGACTGGCGCGTGTATGGAGTAAGCTGTGAGAGAGTGGTGGATGCGGGTACAATTACAACATTTAAAATGCATCTGGATGCTCAGGAACAGTTTAGAGGGCTATGAGCCAAATTCTGGCAAATGCGACTAGGTCAGATCAGGATGTCTAGTCGACGCAGACAAGTTGTTTCTGTGCTCAATAGTTCTATAACAACCTCGATCATGTTGCGTGGCACTATCATCATGCTAAATGAGACAAACTTTGTCTAGATCTAGAAACTCAAGACTAGGCATCATGAGGCACTGTGGGCCATCAACAGCAACATAATTCTTTTCCAGTGCAATCTACAACCTTATAGCCCAGCATAGCCTCCACTCAACCATTACCACCAAGACAGGGAATCAACCTTGGTTCAATGGAGAATACAGGAGGATATGCCAGGAACAGTACCAGACATACCTATAAAACAGAGTCAACCTGGTGAAGCCACCAAACAGGACTACTGGCATGGCAAACAACATAAGGAGCAAGTGATAGACAGAGCTAAGTGAGCCTACAATGAACGGATCAAATCTAAATCCTGCAATCCTGTCACATTTGCATCTCTTTCCTTCGCTATTGCTTCAAGTTTGTGCCTGAATAATTTTATGCTATTCTAAGTTAAATGTTATTTTGTGAATAAAAAGGCCCAGTTCACTCAAAAGATTTTAATCTGCTTTAAGCAGCTTAGCATTCATTCACCACTGTCTTAATACTCCCAATCATCTTGGCACCACTGCATCGACTTCCATATTAAAGCCATGAATTAGAGTGGGAAATAACAATAAAAATTATCCACTAATTTGAATGAAACAATGTCCAATTAGTATGTGCAGACAGCAAAACAATACATAGTATAATTAAGTAAGGAAAGGAAAAATATAACACCCTCCAATAATTATCTTTTGCAGTAACCTTTTAATTATCCTGTAATTAAATTAACAATTTATATTTATATTGCACCTTTAAAACTGCAAACTGTCCAAAATATCACAGGCGCATCACTCAGCAAATCTGATATCAAACCAGACAAAGAAATGTTACGGCAAATATCAAAATGTTTAGTGAAAGAGATGGGTTTAGAGTACTGGAAAGAGAGGTAGAGACATTTAAGAAAGACATTTCTGAGCTTAGAGCCATTATAGCTGAAAGCATAGCACCAATAATGGAGCAATCATAATCAAGAATGTTTGAGAGGATAGAATTAGAGGAGTGCTAATAGAAACACAGAAACATAGAAAATAATAGGCCAATCAGCCCTCCAAGCTTATTTTGCCATTCAATATGATCACAGCTGCTTATCCAACTCAGTACCCTGCTCCCGCTTTCTCTTCACACCCTTTAAGCCATTTAGCTCTAAGAACTATATGCAACTCCTTGAAAACCTTCAATGTTTTGGCCTCAATTGCTTTCCATGACAAAGAGTTCCACAGGCTCATCATTCTCTGGGTGAAGAAATTTCTCCTTGTTTTGGTCCTAAATGGACTACCCTGTATTCTTAGACTGTGACCCTTCTTTCTAAGCTCCCTAGTCATTTGGAACATTATTCTTGCATTTACCCTGTCTAGTCCTGTTAGAATTTTATAGGTTTCTATAACATAACCCCTCATTTTTGTAAACTACAATGAATACACTCCTAACAGATCCAATCTCTTTTCATCAGTCAGTCCTGCTCTGCCAGGTATCAGTCTGGTAATCCTTTGTTGCACACGATCCATTGCCAGAACATTCTTCCTCAGATAAAGAGACGAACATTGCACACAGTGTTCCAGGTAACCAAGGCCCTATACAATTGCAGCAGACTTCCTACTCCTGTATACGAATCGTTTTGCTATGAAGGCTAACATACTAACTGCCTTCTTCAACATCTGCTGCACCTGTATGCTTACTTTCAGCAGCTAGTGTACAAGGAGACCTAGGTCTCGCTGCAACTCCCCCTTTCCCAATCTATTGCCATTTAGATAATGATCTGCCTTCCTGTTTTTGCTACCAAAGTTCACCCTCCCACCCAGCTAAAAACAAATATAGTAATACAGAGAACCTCGATTATCCAAACGAGATGGGCAGGCACCGGTCAAGAGACTAGTAGCACATCGCACATGAGTCCCCAACTCCTCCGTCCCCCAACCCCATCCAACACAATCCTCGCCTTCCCATCTATCACCTCCCCAACCCTGTCCAACACTGCCCCCTCACCGCCTCCCAAACCTGTCCAACACTGCCCCCTGTCCGCCTTCTAACCCCGTTCAATACTGCCACCCTCCAGTCTGCCCCCAACCCTGTCCAACACCGCCACCTCCGTATGCCCCCAACCCCATCCAACAACGCTGCCCCAGTCTGCCCCCCAATCCCGTCCAACATTGTCCCCCAGTCAGCCCCCCAATCCCGTCCAACACTTCCCCCCAGTCCACCCCCAACCCTGTCCAACGCCGCCCCCTCACCCACCCCTATCCTCGAACAACGCCGCCTCCCCCAGCCCGCCCAACCCCGTCCAACACTGCCCCCTCAGCCTGCCCCCAACTCTGTCCAACATCACCCCCTCAGCCCGCCCCCAACCCTGTCCAACGCCGCCACCCCCAGCCCGCCCCAACCCCGTCCAACGCCGCCCCCTCAGCCCGCCCCAACCCTGTCCATCGCCACCACCCCCAGCCCGCCTCCAACCCTGTCCAACACCATCCCCAACCCCGTCCAACGCCACCAACCCCAGCCCACTTCCAACCCTGTCCAACGCCGTCCCCAACCCTGTCCAACGCCACCACCTCCCAGCCCGCCCCAAACCCTGTCCAACGTCGCCCCCTCAGCCCTGCCCCAAACCCTGTCCAACGTCGCCCCCTCAGCCCTCCCCCCAACCCTGTCCAACGCCGCCACCCCCAGCCCGCCCCAAACCCGTCCAACGCCGCCCCCTCAGTCCGCCCCCAACCCTGTCCAACGCCGCCACCCCCAGCCCGCCCCAACCCCGTCCAACGCCGCCCCCTCAGCCCGCCCCAACCAACGCCGCCCCCTCAGCCCGCCCCAACCTCGTCCAACGCCACCACCCCTAGCCCGCCTCCAACCCTTCCAACGTCACTACCCCAGTCTGCCCCTAACCCCGTCCAATGCCACCCCCCCAGTCTGCCCCCAACCCCGTCAAATGCCGCCCCCCCAGTCCCCCTCCAACCCTGTTCAACGCCGTCCCCAACCCCGTCCAACGCCACCACCCCCAGCCCGCCTCCAACCCTGTCCAATGCCGTCCCCAACCCCGTCCAACGCCACCACCCCCAGCCCACCTCCAACCCTGTCCAACGCCGTTCCCAACCCCATCCAACGCCACCAACCCCAGCCCACCTCCAACCCTGTCCAACGCCGTCCCCAACCCCGTCCAATGCCACCACCCCCCAGCCCGCCTCCAACCCTGTCCAACTCCAACCCAAACCCCGTCCAAAGCCACCACCCCAGCCCGCCCCCAACCCCATCCAATGCCGCTCCCCCAGTCCGCCCCCAACCCTTCCAACGTCACTACCCCCAGTCCGCCCCTAACCCCGTCCAATGCCACCCCCCCAGTCTGCCCTCAAACCCGTCCAATGCCGCCTCCCCAGTCCGCCCCCAACCCCGTCCAATGCCGCCCCCCAGTCTGCCCCAACCCCGTCCAATGCCGCCCCCCAGTCTGCCCCAACCCCGTCCAATGCCGCCCCCCTGTCCGCCCCAACCCCGTCCAATGCCGTCCCTGCCAATCCGCCCCAATCCCGTCCAATGCCGCCCTCCCCATTCCGCCCCAATCCCGTCCAATGCCGCCCCTGCCAATCCGCCCCAATCCCGTCCAATGCCGCCCCTGCCAATCCGCCCCAATCCCGTCCAATGCCGCCCCCTCAGTCCTCCCCAATCCCGTCCAATGCCGCCCCCCCAGTCCGCCCCAACCACGTCCAACACCACCACCCACAGTCCGCCCCCGACCCCGTCCAATGCCGCTGCCCCCAAGTCTGCCCCAACCCCGTCCGCCCCAACCCCATCCAATGCTGCCCCCCCAGTCCGCCCCCAACCCCATCCAATGCCGCCTTCCAATCTGCCCCAACCCTGTCCAATGCCACCTCCTAGTCCGCCCCCCAACCTCGACCAACGCTGCCACCCCTAGTCCGCCCCAAACCCGTCCAAAACCGCCCCTCAACCCGCCCATCTCCCGCCCTCTAACTCTGTACAACATTGTCAACCTCGGTCCACCCCCCAACCCCATCCAACAATGCCCCCCCCCCCCAGTCCGTCCCACAACCCCATCTAACAATGGCCCCCCCAGTCCACCCCCAACCCCGTCCAATAATGCCCCCCAGTCCACCCCAACCCCATCCAAAACCGCCCCCCAAAACTGCCCATCTCCCGCCACCCCCAACCCCTCCAACACCATCTCCCACCCCAGCCCGCCATCCAACCCCATCGAACACCACCCCCATTCCCCCCACCCATATCCCCCTCGCAACCCTGTCCAACACTGCCTCCCCATCCGCCCACCGCCCAAACCTGTCCAACACCACCCAACTTCCCCCCCACCCACAACCACGCCCCAACCTTGTCCAACACTGCCCCCCAATCCCATCCAACACCGCCTACTTTCCCCCCCACCCACAGTCCAACACCACCCCTCACATGCCTGCATCTGCCCCCCCCACACCTCCCTCCTCTCTGGGGTAGCCGGACCAGACATCAACAACAAGACTGCTGCTGTTGACTTTTGGGGGGTCCAAATTGTGCGCGTGTACACACACACACACACACACACACAAAACTTTTTACTGCAATTTTTTGACAGGTTCCAACTTTGTCCTGTAAAGGACAATGTTGGAGAGATCATCTGGGGAAGTGGCGTTTAGGGCATACGCCTGTGTAGACCTCTAGGGAAAGTGTGGGGAGAGAGAGCGAGGGCGGGAGGTCAGTCATTTGGCTCCCATTGATGTCCAGGACTGTTCCCGGCAACATTTCAGTAAGCCGAGTTCACTTTTAATCACTGTAAACAAAAAACTTGATCAATGTTGGAAACACATCTTTGATGTAATGTTTCCATCAGGACCTCGAGATCTCCTTCGGATAAATGATATTTGGATAATCGAGGTTCCTCTGTATTGCAGAGATAGTAAGGAATGGGGTCATGGAAGGAATTTACACTTTTCTTATTGGTATTCAAGGAGATGTTACTTTAAAGGGGGCAGTGATTTTTGTTGAAAACCTCATTAAAAAGTAATTGCAATTTGAAAGACATAAATGCTAAGGATATTCTAGTAGGGCCCAGTTAATACAGATGTTATTGTTTACATAGACAAATGGTCAGAATCATGAATATGATCTGTAAAACACAAGAGTCATTATAACTTCAACCACATAATAAGGACAGCGAACAGCTGGTCTGAACTACTCAAAATGAGTGTCTCTGATAATATACATAATTTTACATACATTTAGATTATAGGTGTCATGCTATCATTTAGCAATATGATGGGAGATCTATTAGCATTTATAAGAATGACTTCCATATCAGTAGATATTTCTTTTCTAAGTATTCTTAACTAATGCATGTAAACTATGTACTGAAAGCTGCCTTACCTTTTCTGTTCTTTATTCCTCTTTTTCCAGTTTCTATAGATGAAGTGTGACTTCGAATTGTGTCTATACTCCGCCAAGTTTGCAAGAGAGGCCTTATCCTTGCTGTCTTTTCAGATTTGCTTTTAGAACTTCTTTTAAAGTCTTCACTAATTCTCAGCTCCAACTGATCATGTTCTGAAATAGTAGGGGAAGTGCTCTCCCCATTTACTGGATAAAGATCTGCAAGTTGGCAATTGATTTCTAGATTTGCTACCTTTTGCTGTACATTTAATTCAGATTCCAATCTCTTTTTTTCCTTCTGAATCTCTGCCTCCTTTCTTTTGTTTTCCTCCTCACGCTTCCTGTAATTAAATAAAGATAGTGAAAAATCAAGCAAATACTTTGTTAACAGTGGGAAGAAGTGAATAGATCATTTCATGTTGTATACAATACCAACACGCTTGACAACATATCAGTGAATAAAAAGTATCAACTACTTTCATACGTATTATCAAACATTGATTGGCCCACATCTGTAAAACCGCATGCAGTTCTGGTTGCCGTATTATAAAAAATGTGCAGGGACATTGGAAAGAGTGCAAAGAAGCCTTTCAAGAATTATGCCAGAAATGCATGGGTATATCAGGAAAAGCCAAACAGGGTCATGAAAATGAGGTTGGAGGGGTGACCTAACAGAGATTATTTTAAAATTATGAAAGGTTTTTGAGAATATTTTCTCCTGGTGAAGAACATATCAATATAGGTTAGTGATCACAAATTCAAGTATGGAACTCAGAACAAACATTCTCACCCAAAAAGCAGATAAGAGAGGATAGATTTATATTTCCTCAATTACCTCTCCATTGTGACCTTATCTCAAGGCTTGAAAATTTCCACATCCCCTTAAGTAAGAACTGAGAGCAAAGTTGCAGGAGGGTTGAGGGGCGTAATGGTGGAAGGGAGAGGATGGTGGTGGTGGTGTTTGGGGTTAACAATGGTGTCAGGGACTTTGAAAATCCATTTTTCACTTTCTTTCAAAGGAGCTAAAAGGCCTCAAAGCTTTATTAGTTAGGCTGCACCCACAATTTAAGAGGAAAAAGAGGATTTATAAGGGCAGCACATCCATACGAGTTCAGTGAAATCTCCAGAGCAGACATTGTTGCCTCAGAGGTTGTGATCCAAGAATCACAGTTCGAGGTGCCTTGGAATAGACAGTTACCTTGGTCACCTTACATGAGGAAAGGTGAGAAGAGATTCAAGTAGAGTATAAACACTTGAATGGATTAGTTGAGTCAAAAGACCTGTTTCGGTACCATCTATTCTAAAAAATCCAATATAATACAATTGATTTCTGATTCAGGCACTCCCAAGCAACACTGGTCAGAAAATCACTGTCCCTCAAACAGATTTTCCATTCCTTAGCTGAATGAAAAATTAAAACTTGCAGGTCTGAAAGTTCCCAATTAACACCGTTCCTTATAAGGGGTGTCGACAGTGGAAAGCAGGGCTATCATCATATATTGAATCTTTTTTTTGTTGAGGGTTCTTAATCCTGCTTGAATGTTGCAGATGTAAGTGGATGACTCCTACATAAGCCTTTATTGACTCGTGTCAGAGAGAATGGCTGAAAGATCTGATGATAAGATCTCAACTTAATTTTTACTACCTATTACAGGGACCAATCTCATTCAAGTTATTATTCTTTCTGACGAAGTAGATTGTTTTGGAAAATTGTTTGATTAGAAATAAAGAGTTGCTACTAACTCCAATTAAATCCTCGACCAGAATCTACACATTGTGAAAGGAGATGACAATCCCTGGTATACCAGATAGGAATAATAATACTAGCTCATTTTTGATCATTTTAATCTATAGATCATTTAATTTATAGATCCGATCAGTTGTTTATCTGAGGAATTGGCAGGAGGGAGGTTGGAAGGTTGCACAAAACCCACGGAAATCAGAATTTCTTATGCATATTGGGATGTATTAAATCCATACCATGCATATGACATCGCAAACATCCTTGTTCAGACACCAGCCTGATCAATAAGCCTGGAAATGGGTCTGGTTGGAGGCAAGGTTGAACTGGGGATAGAAATGAGTCAACTGGGGAAGAGGAGTGGAGCAATACCATGATTCTATTGACGCTGGGATCCAGGAACAGCAGAAGGACCTTGGTAGCATAGTAAAGAAGTGATCAAAAGCCTGGCAATGACAGAAGGAAAATCAGAACTCTTGGGTTAGAGTGGAAAAATGTGAGGTTGGAGGCCTCAGGTAGGGCAGCGAAATTGAAGGTTTCAAGGGGAAGGTCAGGGTTGGGAGTGTTTTGAGTGTCAAGACAGCGGTGACGTTACGATTCTTTGCAAGATGGAAATTCCAAGTCAATGCTTCATGGCAGAGATCACATGACTACAGTAAGCCAGGAGAGACATTGATACAGAATGCATTTCTCTCCTAAAGGTTGGCCATGTGCAAGAGTTGTCGAAGCATACACACTAGTTTCAGTCAGTGGATGTAAAAACACTCAGCTCCTGGATTCACTAATCTTCACCTGGTTGAGGTTATTGGGTCTCAGATCAGCCATAATCCCATTGAATGGTGGAACAGGGTCAAGGGGCTGGAATGCTGTAGATCTGGAGTGTGGACTCAGTGGGCCGTCAGCTGTGGTAGCGCCTGGAGCAGGACTACTGCCTGCAGTAGGCCTGGAGTGTGAACTCAGTGAATTGGCGAAGGTGGCGATGCCAGGAGCAAGATCTCCTGGCTGTGGTATGCCTGAGACACCTTGCAGAAGCCCTGGAGCTGTGTTTGAAGAATAATTTCTTTTTATTCTTTTTGTAATTCAAAATGGGACTGGATTGCGGCGACAAAACGCTTTTCAACGTATCTTTCGAGGTACATGTGACAATAGATAATTCATACTCTGTTTCTATATCTCATCAGGCCCTGGAAACTTAGTCAACCACAGTCAAAGTTGAGAAGAGGATGATGTGGAGGTGCCAGTGCCCTATACATTTTGTGTCCTATGATCCTGTCCCACTAGCTTTCTGACAAAGGAGCAGTGCTCCGAAAGTTTGTAATTCCAAATAAACCTGCTGGACTATAATCTGGTGTTGTGTGATTTTTAACTTTGAGAAAAGGAGAGATGGTTGTGGCATCATTATCATATTAAGTATAAGTTCTCATTTCTCTGCCATTTTAGTTTAAACCCTCCCCTTAGTCAACCATCATCCTTACAGTCATACTTATGGTATCATACCTTACAGATAATGCCCAGACAACACCATCCATTGGGTATGCCCTGTCCCATTGGCAGGACAAACCCAGCAGAGCAAATTAGCATTCAATTGAGAGGGAGTTGTCCGAGTCCTCATTCCTATGAAGTCTCACAGCATCAAGTGAAATACAGGCAAAAGAAACTTCTGTTGACTGCCACATGCTGTTAAATAAATAGTGGCTAAAAGAGCAGGTCAAAGGCGAGGAATCCTGCAGCAAGTAACTTATTTCCAGGTTTCCTTATGTTTTCCCACTAACTACAAAGCATACGTGATGAGTATGATGGAGTACTCCCCAATTGCCTGGGTGAGTACATCAATAGCACTCAAGAAATTTTACACCATCCATGTCAAAGCAGCCCATTTGATTGGCACCACATCCTCAAACATTCATTCCTTCCACTACCGAGGCACAGTAGCTGCAGTTTGTAGCACCTACAAGATGGATTGCAGAAGTTCACCGGGGGTCCTTCGACAACACGTTTGAAAGCTGTGACCACTACCATTTAGAAGCACAAGGGCCTCAGATACTTGGGAACAGCAACACTTCTCCAAGCCACCCACCATCCTAACTTGGAAACATGTTACTGTGCCTTCACTGTTGCTGAGTCAAAATGCTGGAATTCATTTTCTAACAGTAATGAGGGCTTACCTACATTAAATGGACTTCAGCTACTTCAAAGGCTACTTGGGATGGACAATAACTGGCCAGCAAAAGCCCAAACCCTATGAATCTATTAAAAAAGAAGTGATAAAAGCTTGTAGGATGCCACTCAACATTCATGCATAACTGACCAGGAATTTCTCCCACATTTACCAGCTGCCATGGAAATGCAGGAAGGATTAACAGTATGACTATCAACTTGATTGGCTGCAGCATGAACCTTCCTTCTGTCAACCCGCAAGTAGGACTGCAGAGGCAGGAGCACCACCCACTGAACCCTAAGACTTCCTTGGAGTCATTGTACATTATTCTTCTTTCTTGAATTTTTAGGATTGTGGGAGGAAATTAGGCCATATATTATTGAAACAATAAAAACAAAAGGTAATAAAACTTACAGCAATATAGGTGATAGCTGCAGTGGATGACAACAAAAGAGGTTCAATATTCACATACTCTACGGAGCAAATATTGACAGCGCACTTGGGAAATCCTGCTAACCATACATTGAGGAATTAGGAAACATCTTGATTATTTGATTATTCATGAACAAATATGTATTTCATGAGCATCTTCACTGGTATAAAACCATAATTATCCTCCAAACAAGTCAAACTAACCAATCAACATAATGTTTAGAAACGGAACCAGGTTCAAATTAGAAAAAAATAAGAGCAGAATTTTATGGGTCCCTACTGGCATTTAGCTGGGAGTCTGCTTCTCTGCTGCATGTCTATGATCTGTAGAGAGTTTATAGGGGCTGGGTGAGGCCTAGGGTGGCCCATTTGCTCTTGCATTAATTAAGGCTACTTATTGTTCACTTGAGGGACACCTCCTATTCAGTCTTAATTCTGAGGCTGTTGGGAGTTCAGGGGTAGAGGGGAAGCCCAGCATATTTTACCCTGCTCAAGCCTCAGGTGAGAAAGGAAGTGGGAATCATTTTCAAGAGCCCAATAGTGTTCCAATACCCCAGCTTCACCATTAAGATCTTCCAATACCTACACACAGCTTCATTCCCCACCTTCCCACAGTGCGACTCTCCCTACCCCTTGCCCCCACACTTACCTGGGATTGGGGGAAAGTAGTGTCTCTTTATAATCTCAGTTTGGCTACTGTTGCCACTGGCACTGTTGGGACTACAGAGTTGCATGGCAGAACATCCACTCAAATGAGGTGCAAAAATTCCACCTTTAGTGCAACAAGGCTCCTATCACTATGCAAAGGCTTTTGAGGTGCATACAAGCCAATTCTTCAGGTGATGGGGTGGAAACCCGAACATTGAGAAAACCCTGCCCTGCCTTTGAAACTAATTGTATTGAATATTAATTTAAAACAAAATGTTTATCAACCTATTCAGACATGGTTCACTTCTGGCATAAGTCTGGACATTAGCACTGCACCACAAGACCCTCCTCAGAAGGTTAATTGTACATTGGCAGGTGTTGAACTGAGGATTCACCTGTAGTGACTCTATCTATAGGCTATACGTCCAGGTTCAAGTCTCATCTGCCATGCAAGTGTGAGATAACATGTCTGTACATTAGATTAGATTCCCTACAGTGTGGAAACAGGTCCTTCGGTCCAACAAGTCCACACCGCCTCTCCAAAGAGCAACCCACCCAGTCCCATTTCCCTCTGACTAACATACCTAACACTATGGGCAATTTAGCATGGCCAATTCACCTGACCTGCACATCTTTGGACTGTGGGAGGAAACCAGAGCAGCCGAGGAAACCCACGCAGACACGGGGAGCATGTGCAAACTCCATACAGACAGTCGCCGAGGCTGGAATCGAACTTGGGACCCTGGTGCTGTGAGGCAGCAGTGCTAACCACTGACATGTATAATCATTTAAGTAAACTGTTAAGGAGATTGAAATTGTGGTTACTGGATTGAAGAGAGATGTATATATTGTAACGTGTATCTCTTGTGAATAGGTCCTTCATTTTTTTTCCTCAATTTTTTGTACTGAGAAAGGCAGCCATCTCTGACTGGTAACATTCATGTAACAGACAAGTCCACAAGTTGCTAGAGGCAATATTTAAATCTGCCGAGCAATAGCAGAGGGGCTAACTGCAAGGTTTTCAACAGGTCATTCAGGACTGTTGAGGATCCAGTCACTGAACATCTTTCAAAAGTGATAACGGGCAGAATGTTATAGTGGCTTGAATGACATGGGCTATAGCAAGATCTGCGGCAGAATCGAGTTAGCAATTCAGCAAGGCCTATCAGGACTTGGGAGTATGTTGCTGCATCTTTTATGCATCTACTAAGCAGCAAGGAGGATTTCACTTAAGGAACTAGCAAGTTGCTAATTATGGAGGATTATTGCTTGTTACATGACTGATGAACATTAATAAGTGATGCCTTATTGATGCTCAGCTTCCGACCTCACCAAAGACAGCAAACAAACTACAGATCAAGAATTCTCAACCTAAAGGTCAGAGTGAGTACCTGACAATGTCAGCTTGATACTTGCTCCAAAAGACTTCCCTGTTGAATGGTATACCAAAGCAAACATAGGCTCCTTCTAATGGGGCCAGGAAAATAATAATGAGAAACCAGGGAAATGGCAGAGAAGTTGAATAAATACTTTGCATCAATCTTCACAGTAGAAGACACAAATAGTGTTCTGAAGTATTATATAATCAAAGGACAAAAGTGGGGAGGAAATAAACAAAAATGACGATCATGCGACATAAAGTATATAGGAACTAACGGGACTAAAGGTCCTGGACTTGATGGGTTGTATCCAAGTATATTAAATACAATCGCTACAGAGATAGTAAACATTGAGTAATCTTCCAAGTGTCCTGAGATTCTGGATAACCTAATGATTATCTGGTGTAGGACATTAACTGGAGACTCACCTGTGCTCACGTACTGAAAGGAGACAGAAACGGACTCCTCAGACTGGAGACAAATGAGATGCAATGTGTATTTTTAAAAAAAATTCATTCATGGCATCAGGGTGTTACTGGCTGGTCAGCATTTACTACCCATCCCTAGTTGCCCTTGAGAAGGTGGTGGTGAGCTACCTTCTGACACCATTGCTGTCGGTTGATTCACAATGCAGTTAGAGAGGGAATTCCAGGATTTTGAGCCAGTAACAGTGACAGAATGGCAATATTTTTCCAAGTCAGGATGGCGACTGGCTAGGAGAGAAACTTACAGATGGTGGTGTTCCTATGTGTTTATTGCCCTTGTCCAAGATGGAAGTTGTCAGATTTGGAAGATGTTGCCTAAGGACCTTTGGTGAATTTCTACAATACATCTTGTAGACAGCATTGAGCGTCGGTGGTGGAGAGAGTGGATGTCTGTGGATGTGGTCCCAATCAAGTGGGCTACTTTGTCCTGGCTGGTTTCAAGCTTATTAAGTGTTGTTGAGCTGTAGCCATCCAGAAAGTGTGAATTTCTGTGTTAGTGTGGAAACACATGGGCCCAGTTTTATTGTTCACCATCTGGCTGTGTTCTACCATTGAGTACTTTCATTTTTATTCCACTGGTTGTAGTGAATTAACAAAAAAAAAAGTACAAATATGTGATTATGCAAATTCACAACACTATACTAAAATAACTATAATGTTGCTTTTCTTTGTACTGTGCTGTTACTTGTAAATCATCAATAGAATACTGACAGACAGTAAATGTCATATTATTTAGACTTCTGTTCTAGTGGGAAACGATTGATTAATGTTAATACGTGGTACTGCAACTGTCACTACATTAGCACAAACCACAGCAAATGACAAGCTACTTATGTAATGTGTCATCATCATTCGCCAAGATCCATGTCAATGACAGGTGATGTCTGTTCAGTGCTATCTGTTATGGTAAAATCCAAACTCTATCTGTCATTGCTATCTGGTTGTACTTGTTCCATAAAGAGAACTGATTATATCTAGTGTCTTGAATCCTGTTAATTGATCTCAACGCTGTATGCCTGGCAGGTGATGCCGACCAGCAATCCCTGCGGCTCTGTTTACTGTTGAATATAGCCAGTGACATGGTAAAACAGATTGTAATTCTTCCTTCAGTGATATGGGGAATGGATTCAGGGGCTTGACTCTTCTCATTTATCAATAAAATCAATCTCCATTGCTTATAAATGAGTCTTTAATCGTGACAGGAAAGAACCATGAAGTCTGGAGCTAAATGGATACCTCATACAAAGATAGTTTATAAATAACAAGGCTACTTGTTATCTTTACTTCGTATGAATACGTGCTAAAGATAGTTGTGAAAGATAATTACCCATAACTAATGGCCATAGAATGCTGTGTTGTATAAGCCAAACCACAGCAAAGAATTACAATCTATCAACGTTTGATTTCAAGTTCTTTGAAAATTTACTTCCTCATATTACCAAAGCAAGAGATGCCTCAGCCCATTTCACATTAAAGTCAGTTGCTCAGAGAGGCTTTGTATTGGCGATAATATCAGGAAGATGCAAATAGAAACTCTGACGATAGCCAAATCTGCCCTCCTCACCCTTATCATCCAAAGTAAATTACAAATAATCTCATCTAGTGGTTTGGAAACAGACTGGGGTTGGGGGAGCAACACAGGATGATACAACCAAACAAAAAGGTTCTAACTCTGCCCATGGTGAAGATTCATATTTGCAAAAGTGAAAACACACATGATTTGGGTTGAAGCCATATGGAGAGACAGAGGATGAAATTATCCAGGCCTGGCGGTCAGAAATGAACATAATTAGATGGAATGCTGGAGAACCAGAACCCAGCTACGTGATTAACCAATGCGGATAGGCTATCAGTGTGGAATGAGTCCCTCAGACTGCACTATTGTTGCACGAAAGTGGGACCAAATCAAGGGCAAGGTGGGGGTGACTGCGAACCACCCCCCTCCACTTCCTCACTTAACACCTGCATGTGAGCCCCCTCCTTGTATCAGGCAACCATAAGAACATCCCCAAACAGCACCTATCTTTCCTGTGGGCAAATCTTAGTTCTGGGAGTCAAGGAAATGTTGTCTCACTTACTATGTTCTGGGGCTACTGGTCTCTGAATATTCTGAAAATGTGTGCAAAGATACAACATCTAAAACTTATAAACTGTTTTTTGTTTTCTGGTCGAAAACCCTGTGGCTCCCTGATTTCTGTAAAATGTGGTGGGTCTTCTCTCTTTATCACGTCGCAGATTTCACTCATAGAAACTCTCATGCTTTCAGAGCTGGCTGTCTAGCTGTTATCACCACCTTTGGGTTAGCTCAGGTCAAGTCCTTTCAGTAAGGCAGAAATTGACCATCCAGCAGACTATGTGGCTGTGATTCATAACAGAATTTAACAAAATTTAATGGCAGACAAAAGAATGTAAAGGTTTTGATATATATTCTTAAAACACACTGCTAAATAATGCAGGATCATGAATATAAAAATGGATCAAACAAATACTGAAAACCAATGACATGACAGTTGAATAATTGGGAAAGTTGATCTTATTTTTGGTAAATTTAAGAATTTTCATAAGAAATAGTATCAGCCTTAATCCCAACTGCAGAGCAACCACAATTTGACCCATGTGGTTTTGTGGTCTTTAAATAAGGGTGACAACCTATTTACAAGGTGGTTAAATTATGGACAATTTGTGGCAGTGCATGTGAAATCATGAGAGATTTACTTGTGACTGTCCTGACCTTTTACACGGTATGCTTTTTTAATTGGAAAGTACTTCTATTAAATAAATTTGCAATCAATTCATGCCCAGAATGGAGATTAAACAACTAACCTGTGGGACCACTGAGACGCTTTTTTTATTTTAGATTAGATTAGATTACTGACAGTGTGGAAACAGGCCCTTCGGCCCAACAAGTCCACACCGACCCGCCGAAGCGCAACCCACCCAGACCCATTCCCCTACATTTACCCCTGCCCCTAACTCTACGGGCAATTTAGCATGGCCAATTCACCTAACCTGCACATTTTTGAACTGTAGGAGTAAACCTGAGCATCCGGAGGAAACTTACGCAGACACAGGGAGAATGTGCAAACTCCACACAGTCAGTCGCCTGAGGCGGGAAAAACCCAGGTCTCTGGCTCTGTGAGGCAGCAGTGCTAACCACTGTGCCACCCACAATTTATAGTAAACACTTATAGTAAATGTATAAAACTAATTTCTCATGATAAATCTCCAGACACAGCAGATAGACATGCATGAAGAAAAATGAAATCAGCTGCTCAGAAAAAGACAAAACTGGGTGTGGTATTTAACACTGCAAATTATCTATCCTAACACCCATTGCACTGTCAGTCTCTTTTGATTCTGGAATTTGCAGTAGTCTTTGCTATTACTTGTTGTTTTGTAATTTCTGGGATCTTAAACTTTCATACAAATCATCAAGACATTTTGAGTGGTGTGCTTGGCGCACTGAATGCAATGGTGCAGTGCAGTTTATTCACCATTTATTTATTCTGATAAGGGGGATTTGTTGATATTTGTGAACAGACGTAGAAAATCTACTGATGGAAAATGGTCACTTGTACTTAAGCGATATGAACGAACGATATAAAATTGTTAAAACAATGATTAAATTGCATTTTTACCAAGACGACTTTTACAGTTTCAAAAAATAGCAGGCATAATGAAAATTGAGATCCAGCAGTCATTTATAAATTGGTAATAAGAACTGAAAGTCTTGCAGATGTTGTAAATCAGAAACAAAAACAGAGGTTGCTGGAAAAGCTCAGCAGGTCTGGCAGCATCCGTGGAGAGAGAACGAAGTTAATGTTTTGGGTCACTGGACCCGAAATGTTAACTTTGATTTCTCTCCACAGATGCTGCCAGACTGCAGAGTTTTTCCAGCAACTTCTGTTTTTGCTTCTGATTTAGAAATTGCTGCAAAGCAAGGTATCAGGAAGTGCAACACATAACACTTTGGAATGATAAAGATAAGTTTGTGAAATGGATTTTCCACATAATAAATGACTAACCCCAGCTTTGTGAATGTAAATATTGCATAAATATTCAAGTGAAATGAGTAATCAGTTAACACAATGCAAACAAGTTTTAGGAATTAGCATTGTGGTTATGTTGTTGGACTGGTATTCTGGAGGCCTTTACTAATACATTATTTACCTAAGAAGAGTCTGGAACTGGAGCAGGCCTGTAAATAAGTTTTTTTTAAAAATTGATTCATAAGGTGTGGGCTTCACTTGCTGAGCCAACACATATTGCCCATCCCAACCAGTCCTTAAAATAGTGCAAAAACAGATTTCCTTCAACCTCTGTAGTTCGTTTGGTTTACGTAGATTCTCAGTGCTGTTAGAAAAGGAATCCCAGAATTTTGACCCAGCAATACTGAAGGGACAGTGCTATATTTCCAAGTCATGATGGTGGGTGGCTTGGAGAAGGACTTGGAGGCGATGCAGTTCCTATGCATCTGCTGGCCTTGACCTTCTAGATGGTGGTAATCACAGCTTTTGAGGGTGCTGTCTAAGGTGCATCTTGTAGGTGCTACATACGGCCACTACTGTGCATTGGTAGTGAAAGAAGTGAATGTTTGAAGATGTGGTGCCAATCAAATGGGTTGATTTGATCTGGATGGTCTAAAGCTGCTCGAGTGCTATTGGAGCTGTGTTGGGGAGGAAATGAGGAAATTGGGGAGTACTCCATCACACTCCTGACTTATGCTTTGTAGATAGTGGAAAGGTATAAGGAAATCAGAAGATGTATTTATATGGCAGAATGTGATAAATCAACAGGAGGTTTTATTGCCTAAGTTTCACTTGATGCCATAAGGCATCATAGGGGTGAGGACTAGGACAACTTCCTCTTAACTGAATGCCACTTTGTTGCCATCTTTGCTGGGTCTGTCCTGCCAATGGGATAGGACATACCCAATGGATAGTGTTGCCTGGGGCATTAATGGTAAGGTATGATACTATAAATATGACTATGCCAGGATGTTGCTTGTCTAAGGGGAGGTTTAAACTAAAATGGCAGGGAAATGGGAACCTCTACAGGGAGACAGAAGAGAGAGAAACAAGGGTAAAAGACAGAAGACAGGATGGGAAATAAGAAAAGGGATAGGCAGAAAATTCAAGGACAAGATTCAAACAGACAGAAAAAAATAGCGTGAGTGGGGCGAAGAATGTTAAAAAGATAAGCCTTGATGCCCTGTGCGGCTAAATGCGCAGACCATTGAAATAAAGTGAATGAATTAATCTGCAAACAGACGTTAAAGGAATATTACAGTTGGGATTATAGAAATGGGGCTGCAATAGGGATGGGAACTGAATGTCTAGGACAGTCAAAAAGGAAAAGCAAGCTGGATAAAGACATACTAATACAATAGTGAGGAATCATATTAGCTCCTCTGAGGTGGAAATTATATGGACAGAACTTAGAAAGGGCATACAACAATAATGGGGGTTGTTTATGGACTCAAAACTATAGTGGTAACATTGAGGGAGGCAGTAAACAGGAACTTAGAGATGCAAACAATTAAGATACGATGTAATCACGAGCAACTTTATTCTGCATATAAATTGAGCAAATCAAATCTGCAACAATACAGGAAGAAGATCCTTTATCCGAACATCCGAAAATCGAAAAGCTCTGAAATCTGAAGGCTTTTTTGTGAAGTATTTTTTTCATTAACAAGGTTGTTTGGCATGCAAACAGTTAACCTAAGTTGACACCCATTTGATGCATGTCACTCAGATGTGACGTGGGTGGGGGCATGGCCAAGCACCGATAGGCCTGTGGCTTTTCTGTGAACACCCCCAAGTCGACACCCACTCGACGTGCGTCACTCAGATGCGACTTGGGAGGGCGTGGCCAAGCACCAAAGGCCTATTCTTACTTAGAAGTCTGCTCCTCCGATAAGAGTTTTTCAAAATTTTACCATTAAACTGTCACTTATTGTGAAAACTGAAAAATTCCAAAATCCGAAAAACAGCTGGTTCTGTGCATTTTGCATACAGGATCGTCTACCTGTACTGTAGAGTGAAATTCCTAAAATGTATATGGTTTGGGTTTCTAGATCAGTATGTTGAGGAACTAACTAGAGAACAGGCCATCCTAGACTGGATATTGTGTAATGAGAAAAGAATAATTCCCAATCTAGCTGTGCAAGATCCTTTGGGACAGAGTGACCATAATATGATAGAATTCTCCATTTAGATGGAGAGTGATGTAATTGATTCTGAGATTTTGATCCTGAATGGGATGATGGTGGATAGGTAATGGCAAGCCTTTAAAGAACATGTGAAGGAACTACAACACTTGTTCATTTTTCTCTGGCAAAAAAAAGGGACAAGTTGACCTAACCATAGCTAACATGGGAAATTAGAGATAGTATTAGATCCAAGTAAAGGGCATACAAATTGGCCCAAAAAAGCAGATCTGAGATTTGGGAGCAGTTTAGATTTTAGCAAAGGAGGACAATGATTAATAACAAGCAGGTCCCTTTTAGTCATAAGCAGGGTAAGTTATAACGGGGTACAAATTTAAGTAAATACATATTTTGGTTCTGTCTTCACAGAGGAGGACACAAATGTTGGAGAATGTGGGATGTAATGAGAGGGAGGAACTGAAGGAAATCAGTAATTAGTAGGAAAATGGCGGAATTTAGGGCAAATAAATCTACTGGACCAGATATCTACATTCCGGAGTACTTAAGGAAGTGGACCTAGAAATAGATTGATTGTTGGTCATCTTTTTTTATAGATTCTGGAACAGCTCATTCAGATTGTAGAGCAGCTAATGTAACCTCACTATTTAAAAATGGAGGCAGAGAGAATACAGGGACTTATAGACTGGTTAGCCTGGCATCGGTAGTGGGGAAATTAAGTCCATTGTAAGACTAAATAGCAAAGCTATTGGAATACATGGATCAGACGGGGTCAGCATGGATTAACGAATTGGGAAACAATGCTTGACAAAACTCCTGGAACTTTTTAAGGATTAACTAGTAGAGCTCATAACAGGGAGCTGTGGATGTGGTTCACTTGGACTTTCAGAAGGCTCTTAATAAGGTCTTGCACAAGAGACTAGCATGTAAAAGTAAAGCTGACATGGATAGAGAACTTGTTGGCAGACAGGACACAAAGAGTAGAACTAAATGGGTCTTTTTTCAAGCAGCAGGCAGTAATTATTGGGGTACCGCAGGGATTGGTGGTCGGGCCTCAGCGATTCACAATATACATCAATGATTTAGATGAGGGAACTAAATGCAATCTCTCCATGTTTGCAGATGACAAAAAGCTGGGTGGGAAGCTGAGTGTGCAGGGGATGCAGAGATGTTTCAGTATGATTTGGACAAGTTGAATGAAAGGACAAATGCTTTACAGATTAAGTAGAATGTGTATCATTGTGATGTTATTGACTTTGGTTGCAAAAAACAAGAAGTCATATTATTATCTGAAAGGCAATATGTTGAGAAAGAGAAAGGTGCAATGAAACCCAAATGTCCTTGTCCACCAATCACTGAAAGTAAACAGGTAGGAGCAGTCAGCGAAAAAGACAGCAAATAGCATGTTGGCCTTCATAGAAAAGGATTTGAGTACAGGAGGAGGGATGTTTTGCTGCAATTGTACAGGAGACCACACCTGGAGTTTTGTGTGCAGTTATAGACTTCTTATCTCAGGAACAATGTTCTGTGTATGGAAGAAATACAACAAAGGTTTATCAGACTGATTCCTGGAATGGCAGGATTGACCTATGAAGACAGAGTGGATCAGTTAGGATTATATTCACTGGAATTCAGAAGAATGAAGGGTGATCTCATAGAAGTGTATATAATTTGAACAGGTTTAAATAGGGTAAACATATGAAGGATGACTGTGGAGTCCAGAACAACGGGTCACAGTTAAAGATACATGGTATGACATTTAGGACTGAGATGAGGGAAAATTTCTTTTCCAAGAGAGTGGTGAGTTGGTGTAATTCTCTGCTACAGGAAGCAGATGACAACATCAAATGTTTTTAAGAAAATGTAGTCTTAGAGCTAAAGGAATCAAAAGGTAAGGGAAGAAAGTACTGAGTACTGAGTTTGTTGCTCAGCCACAATCATATTCCATGGTGGAGAAGGCTTTAAGGGCAGAATTGCCTCTTCCTGCTCCTATTTTCTATGTTTATAATCTGAGACAGCTCCACCAATTTTGGCATTCGCCCCCAGATTTTGCTGTTTTGGATTTTGATGCCAGGTGGTCTGTTCAGTTTCTTTCCTTTTTTGAGCTATTTTAATGTTTAGATACAACTGAGTGGTTTAGCAGGCCTATTCAGAGGCAACCATATTGCTGCAAATCTGGAATCTTATGTAGGCCAGATTAGGTTTCCTTCCCTAAAGTACATATCAGATCATGTTTTTTCACGGCAATCAACAAACGATGCCTGAATGGTCATCATTGGACTTTTAATGTCAGATTTTTTTACCAGGTCTCTTGATTACTAGTCCAACCACAGTACCACGACACTATCATCTCTCCCTGAGAGGTAGAGGAAAGGCACAAAGAACACTGGAAAGGTAATCCTGATAGGAGAATCCATAGTTAAGAAAGTAGAGGGTGTTTCTGTGGTTGAAGATCTAAGTCCAAGATAGTACATTGCCTCTCTGGTGTGAGGCAATATGTCAAGATAGTATGATGCCTCCCTACAGCCAGGTCTGGAATGACACTGAATGACTGCAGATCATTCTCTGAGTTGAGGGTAAACAGTTAGCAATTTAGTCCATATCAGTATCACTGAGATAGATAGGAAGGAGAGTGTGGTCCTACAGTCAGAATTTTGAGGGCTAGGTAGGAAATTAGCAAGAATTATAATTTCCTCAAAAATGATAATTTCCAGATTAACCATTTATACCATGTGTAAACGAATATAAAAATGGGAAGATAAAGCAGTTAAACGGTTTGGAGGAGGGGAAATGTCAGCTTACAAAGCAAATGGATATGGCAGCATTACAGGACCGCTACTTTGATAACAATATGCAGAGTGGGACAAGGGACACAGAGTGTACTAACATAAATAGGGTAAAAGGGGAAATATGGTAAAAAGGCAAAATTAATGGTTCTTTACTTGAATGCGTATAGCATTCAGAACAAAATAAATGAATTAACAGCACAAATAGAGATTAATGGATACGATCATACAACCATTATGGAGACATGCTTACAAGACGACCAAATTTGGGAACTTTTCTTGGCAGACAATTGCACTACGAAGAATAGTAAGCATGTGAGGTACCCACTGTACATGGCCCAGCCTTCAATGCCAGTGCATTCCATTGAAAAGACTTGAGTAGTTGTTCCCTCATGCTTTTGACCTAGACCTTGAATTGCTGCAGGTTTTGATCACAGGGTGGCAGAGGTGGCAAAGAAAAGCATTGCTGGAAAGTCCTGGGCAGAAGCTCCTGAGTGCCGGTATGTTGTTCCTGTTCCCAATGGATGCCTGCTGCTAGCACTGTCTCCTTGTCGAAGGGACGCTTGCCATTGACATTGAGCACCCATGCCTTATATGATGGAGTGCAGGTTTTAGTACATATCCCTCAGTCACCAGATGTTCCACTAGATCTGGATATTCACAGTAGCCATCAACCTTTTCATAGAGATAGCCAGGCACTCACATGCCTTAACCACCACAGTAGTGAAAATATTAGAAGACTCCTTCTTCCTTCAGCCCAATGTGCCTCTGGGACATCTGTCTTATGCTTCGTTCCTGACTGTGTAGGTCAACCAAGTCTTCTGCCTGTGTTAGAGCCCTTGCTGAATTTTCATTAGTTCTACTTTGTATTTTTATCAATTTTGGTTTGGATCTGTGAACCATGAGCTGAGATTGCCTTTGGAATATGAGCAGTAGCTGTGTTAAACAAAAGAACAAACAAACTGTTGTGAGGCAAGGTCTGATCTGAATGTTAGTTTCAGGCTGATGTTTGATCAAAGAGCTCCACAGATGTTTCAGTCCTGGGAAAAGCAATATGTTTAACCAGATCATTGATGCTTGGTCATAAACGAGGTTGGTACTTGGGAATTGTTGCCATCAAGTCTAGAAGGGAACCTGATGGTCAAACGGATGGAGAGGATTGGGTATTGGGTATCCTGTTCAGTTCCAAACTGTGTTGTTCTGAATGAAGTCCAGAGTCAGACGGTTCCGTAGGCAGGAGCTGAGGAAGGCGATATTGCTGTGGTAGTGAGTCTGTTTGAGGACGTGGCTGAAGAGCTTCAGGGCAGAGGAGAGGACTTTGGGGGCATGGGGGGGGGGGGGGGGGGGGGTACAGTGAGAGACTCACTGAGATCTTTGTAGAGAGAGGAGGAGAACTTCTTCAAGGTAGGCATCCTTCGACAAGGCTATGCAGTAAAGTTAAAATCAACTAGGTGGAATTGAGGACAGTAGATACTGAAAATCAGAGTCACGAGTGTGTTGCTCGAAAAGCGCAGCCAGTCTAATCCCACATGGACTCTGGACCCTATTCAGACCAACACAGTTTGGACCTGAACAGGATACCCAGTACACACTCCAAATCCAAAACCTTCAACAACAATTCTTTTTCCGGATCCTCTGCTCCACGCTATCAGCCATGCACCACCATCAACTCTAACTGCAGTTAGTCCTGTCCCAGCTCAAAGCCAAACCAGAGAACATTTCTGGGACACCCTCACTCACCAACCCCACCACCCGTGGCTGAACACTTCAACTCCCCCTCCCACTCTGTCAAGGACATGCAGGTCCTGGGCCTTCTCCACCGCTAAACTGTTACCACCTGATGTCAGGAGGAAGAAGGCCTCATATTCCGCCTTGGGACCCTGCAACCATGGGATAAAATGTGGATTTCAACAGCTTCCTCATTTCCCCTTCCCTACATTATCCCAGTTCCAAGCCTCCAACTCGGTACCGCCCTCCAGACCTGCCCATCACTTACCCCTCTGGCCTATCACCTTCTCCCTCACCTTCATCCACCTGTCGCTTTCTCAGCTACTTTCTCCCCAACCCCACCCCCTCCCATTTATCTCTCAGCAAGTAAATACCTTGTTGGGTGTATCACTGGCTTCCCCTTAGAGATGATGGATCTTGGATGTTCCCTGGCTGCTGGTAGTGCCTGCATAAGAGGAGAGGATTAGTTGGAGAAGATGTTTTAGAAGGATATGAACCAAACGCAGGCAAATGGGACTAGTTCTGTATAAGAAACCGAATTGGCCTGTTTCCATGCTGCACGTCTCTGTGACTCTAATTAGAATAAATTAACACTGATGGTAATGAGATAACAGCACAGCATAGTGGAGCTTAGTGCATTATTTATCCATTGGGGGCTCCCCATTAGCATATTAGCAGTTTTGTTCTTCTCTTGCTAGCTTTGCTGTCTTCTTCTTATATGGAGTGACGAGGTTGATGACCACCATCGTTTCCCCCTCCATCTATCTTAGACTTCTGAGCCTGAGAGTGGGTCAGCTTTTCCTGCATTAAGACAAAGGGAGGGAATGAATATGATGGAAGTGGATGCATGAGCAGTTACTTGTAACATTTATGCAGGAATGGTGCTGAGGTGTCCTCAGTGTGAGCAAGTAGGACAGGAAAGGTTTGTAGCTGCTGAAAATGGGAGGGGTGTAAGAACATGATGAATGAAATACTGAGGGTAGTAGTCCATCAGTCTTGTGGAGATATTTGCGCATGACTTGAGTTAATGATGTTTTAAATGTTAGGTAGCAGACAGAAGACAGTATTTATCCTTGTGGAGCATAGGAAATCATTGAACTTCTTGTAGTGCTGCTCGGCGTTCCTTTTAACACTGGAGATAGCACTGACCTGTGTTGTTTTCTCTGTCTAGGCTGGCTGGACCGGTGGCATGGCCTCTTTCCGTTGTCAACAAAGAAAAGTACCACTTTTCTCTCCACTAGCCCTTCTTTTAGAAGCTAAAAATCTGTCTTCTGGAATCAAGGAGTAAGCTTGAGCTTGCTTGTGTTATATCTTCATGGTTTAGAAACAAGATCCACAGTGTGAACTGGCTGTTTACGGCTTGCACCGTTGGAAGTGGCATCCAGCAGGGCTTCAAATAAGGCAATAGAGGCATGGAAGTCTCCGGCAGCGGCAAACAGTTATGCCTCACTTGCCACAAGATTCAGTGGTGAACACATCCAACATCTGTCACATAATTAATAAGGTGAAAACAGGAAGATTGTGCAAGGTATCTTGACCTGGGCCATGGCAGAGTTGATGCCTTGAAACGTCACCACATTTTAACTAAAAGTGGGAAAATTCAGCCTCGTGTGTCCCATTGAGGATTCTTCAATCTGATTTGTTGAAGAGCCTCCTGCTGCTTTCGCTGGTTACAGAATTCACAGCTTTATAGGAGAGGCCACGACACTAGATCTGATACCAGGTAAAAGAAAATTTCCACTAACAGGACTACAAAAAGTTAATCAGCAAATATACATAAGGTCAACAACAAAAGTTTGTTCCTTCAATATTTACAACAAAACCAAGACCAATGTTTAAGGAACAGATTTCAGCATTCTTGTGCAGCAAGTGTTTTTAAAATTGACTGGCATATAAGTTGACTGAATTTGAATTTATTATTCAGGATTAATACTCACTTAGCTGCATCCTTCCGTAGTTGTTCATGCTTCATGAGTAGATTTTTTCTCTCCTGGAAAGCCTTGCGGACCATGTAACCCTTATAAACAGCTTGGATTTTGGAAGCAGCAATGTCTTGAATTGCAGCAATAGATAGTGCTCCATGCTCCAGCATGTACTGAATAACCTCCTGATGTTCTCCAAGCAGGGCATAATCAAGTGGAGTGAACCTGAAACACCAAAGAGGCAACATTTAAAGCAGAGTTCAAAGACCAAAAAACTTCACTAGCTTTAAAATATATGCTGTCACATTCAATACGCAAACCTCTGCTTTCAAATTACACGTTGCCTCATGGCTAGAACAGATTATCTCAAAGTAATCTGCTTAATAATTGGGTCAGAATTAATGAAGGAAATACAGTGGTGACCCCGGAATCCAAACGCCCTATTGTTCGAACAAATTGGGATCCGAACAATTATTTCGAGAAAATTTTGCCCTAAAATCCGAACATCACGTACTGTTCAGGTCGCACATTATTTGTTCAGTTCGTCCCAGGAAGTAGTCGTGAAAGCATCTCTCGTGTGTCCATCGCTAGTTTACCTTGTGTTTTCACCTTGATTTGTGCTGTTTTTTAAAAATTATCACCCTTGTGCAATCACCATGGCACCCAAGAAGAGCAGTGAAGCAAATAAGAGTAAGTCCCTCTCCCTCCTTCCTCTTCTCCAGCTTCCACATGCACCATTAGCATTCCTCACTAAGGTAAATGAAGTTATTTTCATGCTTGTACATTTATTTCTTGTTTTTATAATTGTTACTTGATATTTAGATCATTTACTCATCTTATTTTACCTTAACCGTGTGTATTTGCAGTTAAAAGTGTCTTGAAACTATTCTTTTTTTGGGTTCAGAAACGGATTAATTCACTTTCCATTATTTCTTATGGGAAAATAGTTCCGGAATTCGAACTTTTCGCAATCCGAACAGCCTCCTGGAATGAATTCAATTCGGATTCCGAGGCACCACTATATCTCTAAATAGTATATTCAAACTAACGTAAAATAAATACATTTATTGAGGTGTCAGGCTGTTTCCATTATTTGAAGAACTTGCCTCAACCTCTGTTTGCCTCTCTGATCCACCTAACTAGATATTAAAAGAATATTGCCAGCTGCACCTTCAAATTTTATCCAGGAAATATTTGCTTCAGAAAGAAGCTTTCCTTGAAAGATTTAACAAGGAAGGGGAGCGGAGGGACATAGAGAGAAGTGAAGGAATTAGATGTAACCGACAGTAAGGAAAGAGATGGAAGGGAACATGCAATGGCTGACAGGCAGAAGAATTGAGAGACATATTGAAGGAAAGTTGGGACAGGTAATAAATAAAACGCATGAAAGGTAAAGATGAAAGGGAAAAAAAGAACATGGGAGGGAAGACCAAAGAAATATAGAAGTAAAGAAGAGAAACACTTTTATACAAAGTGGTAATTGTAAAGTTGACATAAGGATGTGAAAGATTGCAAATTTCGTTTCTATGGTTAACTCGAAAACATTTGGAAATCTTTTGTATTTATGGAACTTTATTTTCAAATATAGTCAAGATGACTTTCAATTTAACTATTATGGGAGTGTCCACTTTCTATAGGAGCAAGAGTAGATCTTTGTCCCCTATTCAATATGATCATGACTGATATTTGGGTTCAATTCCACTTTCCCACCTGCTCCCTATAACCCTTAATCTCCTGAGAGAGCGAATGTCTGTTCACTGCAACATTAAATTTATTCAATATGGGGTATCCGCAACTACCAAAATTCACAACCTTTTAAGTGAAATAATTTCTCCATAACTCAGCCTTAAATCATCAGATTTTGTATCTTGAGACTGTGTCATGTTTCAGATTCTTTAACCAACGATACAATCTTTCAGCATCTACCCTATCAATTCCCTCCAGAATCAATTCCCTTCAAACCCGCATTTATTGCAGAGGGTGGAAGTGGCTCAGAATGTACTCTGGCTGGGGGATTTCAATATCCACCACTAAGAATGGCTCGGCAGAGCACTACTGAACGAGCTGATAAAATCCTATAGGACATAGCTGCTAAACTGGGTCTGTAGCAAGTGGAGAAGGAACCAACAAGAAGGAAGAACATACCTGACCTTATCTTTTGAAGTGACTGTCTGCGTTCAGATTCTTATGTCTACTAATGTCACTTCTGTGCTTATATCATTCTTCATTATCAGGGTTACCCTTCCTCATTTGTCATTCTGTCTGCATTTTTGAAATATTATGTACCTTGGAATATTTATTGATTCCTTTTCATCTATGGCTGCAATGTCAATTAGATCTAAACTATTTACCACTATTTGTGTCACTAGTTCATCTAATGCTTTTCTTGTAATGTTTTTTACATTCAGATGAGAAACTTAACTTCTTTTTACTATTGTGTTAAAGTTTGTTACACACATTACACTCTTCCATTGCCTCAAGCTTTGTCTCTGTAAATCTCCTTTCACTTGAATTTCTGTCCTAGTTTGAAGTCCTGTCCATAGCCCTAGTTATAACATTGGCCAGAATATTAGTCCTAGCCCAATATAAGTGGAGGTATTCCAACTGAATATATTTTCCCTGAGTACATATGCCAATGCTCCAAGAACTGAAATTACTTCTTCCACACCACTCGTTGAGCCACAGAGATAATTGTGTAATCTGCTTGACCATGTCAATTGCAGGAGAAAATGAGGACTGCAGATGCTGGAGATCAGAGTCGAACAGTGTGGTGCTGGAAAGCACAGCCGGTCAGGCAATATCCCAGGAGGAGAAGAATTGACGTTTCAGGCATAAGTCCTTCACCATGTCAGTTGTAATGTGGCTCAGGTAATATTCCAGGGATGTTTTTGAAGTTTTGTGTTTTGTGTTTTAATGTCTATCTACTTAGAAGATAGTAGCACAGTGATAACATTGTTGGGCTATGAAACTAAATTTCAGGCTAATGCTCAGGGGCCACTGATTCAAATCCTACCATGACGGCTGGTGGAACCAAACTCAATTAATAAAATTTGGAATTGAAAGCAAGTCTCAAACATTGTGTCACAAAACTGACACTGGTATCATAAAAGCCCATCTGGTTCACCAATTCCCTTTAGGTAAGGAAATCTTCCACCTAAACATAGTTTGATCCAATTGTAACTCCTGACCCATATGTCAAATGCCCTCAAAAATGGGCTAACAAGTCACTCAGTTTAAAGACAAGGAGGATTGGGCAACAATTGCTGGCATCCCATCCCATTCAATGAAAAAAAAAACTGGATGAGTTTAAGTACACATGTGGGCTCCCTATGTCTGAAGAACTACACCCTTTGTACTCAGTCTCTCTCACTAGTAACCCAGTTCAAATTAGAAACTCATTGTATGGAAGATGACCAAGGTAAACCCAGGAGGTTTTGGTTGAAGAGGCGCAGTAAAAATAACATGCTCCAGAGTTAGCTGTGCCATTCGATTGTTATGCACTGTTTGAAACCAGCTTAGCATGGAGAATCATTTCATTGACGAAGGTGTTGCACTCTGAAAGTTTGTGATTTCAAATAAACCTGGTGTCATGTGACTTCTGACTTTGTCCACCCCAGTGCAACACCAGCACCTACACATCATGGCTACCACCTATTTCTTACGAACACATGAATGAATGATGCAGTTTAGAATACAAGTAGCAGGATTTTTGATGAGTTAATACATATTGAGGGTTGAAGTCTGGAAGTGGGAATAGCATGGATGAGAATTCCAGCAGTAAAGCAACTGAAGCGCTTCAGAGGCAGGAAATATTATGGAAGTGGAGTGGAATAGTCAGAAACTGAATATAAGGGTAAAATGGACGTGGTAGCATCAAAATCATCCTTCTGGCTAGCTGCACCAGGATACTTGATTAACATTCAGAACTCAGTATTTCATGCAGATGACACACTAAGGCTCAATTTGAATCAAGCCTCAGGCTGATGTTTTTGGGCATCACTTACCATTCCTTTGCTCGTCACATGTTTTGACATTAGCTATGCGTGAACTTATTTCATCTTGCCAAACTGCCTGTAAAATTTGCACAATTCCATTGAACATTTCCCCATGCTGTAGAATATGACTATACAAGCACTATCCCCTAAAGCAGGATATCAAAGTCTTGTTTACACCTAGTCCACTAACAAGAACGAAACATTTCTGCATCTCTAAGTAGCACTGTCTGCCAATCTCACTCAGCTCTTGGTTGGACAGTTATCTACTGAGTGTTTCTTAATTACTGTAAGTAATGGGGTAGGGCAGTGGCCAGATTTTAATGTGTGCAGAATACAACACATTAAATAAAACACATTTACTTGCAATAAAGAACCAGTGGAATTAATTAATGTACTAGTCATCAGATTTTATGTGTCAGAGATCTTACATAATAACACAATTTAATTTATTCTTTATATAATCTGAAAACTTTCAACCTGATAGAGATACATTTATTGTTGTGATACATG